>NC_083322.1:16916076-17289826 GCF_963455315.2 Globicephala melas | reverse complement strand
CTAGTTTCTTTTCTTCTCTGTACGCTCCCTTCCTCTTTTTTAAAGAAACATTTAAGGTTTCCATTTTTAACTTTTGTGTCTTTATCTCTAAATAAAAAAGGATAATATCTGTGTGGGTCTTTGGGTGTGATATTATACCGATATTAATGAGTTAATGTCTGAAAAATGCTTTGCACTTTATAGCTGATGGTTTTATGTTACCAAATTTCCTTTATTTTTCTTTGGAAGGTGGAACTAAATGAGATAGAATCCCGATGTGAAGAATACCCATTAACTCGTGCGTTTTGCCAGCTAATTAGTACCCTGGTGGAGAGCTCCTTTCCTTCTAATTTGGGCGCTGGACTGCGGCCTCCCGGCTTTGACCCTTATTTGCAGTTCCTTAGAGATTCTGTGTTTCTCCGATTCCGTACAAGAGCTTACCGGAGAGCAGCTGAAAAGGTTATGTTCAGAGAAAAACTTTTGTCTCCTTACTCATTTATTGCTGCTTTTTCTTTTATTAGAGGTACAAGATGCTATAAGCTCATTTTAGCTTTTGAAAGTTAGTAAAATTCATAGTCTTATACTGACATATCCATGGTCTGATTGGTTTATATGCATCAAAAAATAAATTAAGGCATTAAAACCAAAGCAGTGACTTTTTACTGATCAGTAATGTAATTAATATGAAGTCATAGTCATTTAGATCCTTAATTGAACAAATTTTGACCAAAATTGAACCAAAAATGTTACACCTTTGGCAGTTGGAAACATACTATTCTTTATTGGGATGATTTTGGTTAGGGATTGAAATAAGTTTAAACTTGCGCACTAATTTCTAATGATTAGTAGCACTTCTGGGTCGTGGAGTCTGGTTTAGTGGAAAGGCATATTGTGATTCATTAGGTATGTTTGCCGTGGATAGCGGCTGAGGGAGCACTGACATTTATGTACATATTTGCTCTGGTTGCAGTACACTCACAACTGAGCTAAATGTATATATCAGCTTATGTAATTCTAATATTACTGTGAGGCAGGTACTATTAATATTCCCATTTTACAGATGGAGGCTTAGCAAAGTTAAGGAACTTGGTTAAGGTTCAGGACCAGGATTTGAACCTAGGACTCTGATTCCAGATCCAAGCTCATAACCACTAAGCTATGTAAGAAACCCTTCCAGGTTCTGATGTAATTCACTTTAGTCTATAATACTGTTTATTGGTTCACAGACTACCCTTGGATATATCTTGTAGGGACATTTCTGCTTTATTTTTATAGTTTGCTGTTTTCAAACCTGTTGGGTTTATTTGTTGTATTATTGACTATAAAATAATATAGTTCATGCTAATTTTGGAAATTAGGAAAATATAGAAAAATATATGAAGGAATTATATCACCCATAATCCTGTTGCCAAGGGAAGGTTAACTATTATTCTTTTTCTTATGCATATCTACTTAAACTGAGATAATGAGCTGCATTAGCTTGTATCCCTTTTTGGCCACAAACATAGTATTATGAGGATTTTTTTTATGCTCTTAAAGATTCTTTGAAAACAGTCTTTTTAATGACTGCATAATCATTACTTGTATCTAGCATAGTTTATTTTTCATTGCCGTATCATTGGACATAGTTTGTTTCTAATATTTAGTCCCAAATAACAAGTTTATTTTTTGTCAGTTGCCTTAGAAGTTTTGCTTCTCATGTGGTAGAAATAAACACTGAGAGGGGCATACATTTTATTGAAGCCCTAGAATTACCTTATTAACATATGTTTCCTTATTGGATGAAAACTATAACAGCAGCCATGCCTCATTAATAGAAGTCATTTCCGATGGATAATGGATGCTGATAATTGCAATCTCTTCAACAAAATGTTCTGATACTTTTTGGCATTTCTTTTAAATATCTTATTTGCCTTTTCTTACAAAGGTCATTATGACCTAAGGGTTTAGAGCTTTAGTCAGCAACTTTGTTTCCGTGTTTATTATTTTTCACCCATGCATTTCTATATTTCTAGCACTGCTGCTCTTCCCAGCTGCCATTTATTTCCCCACATATTACCCTAAGAAATTTTCCCTCAATTTTGTGAATTTGTTTCACTAGGAAGTCTTCTTAAGGTTTAACTTACATCTTTGTATTTTAGAACACTAGCTTCTCAAAAACAGTGCTTTGGATTGAGATAAATAACTATAAACAGAGTGTTAGAGGCAGTGTGTATATTTATTAATCCTAAAATCCATTATTATGTGGTGATAAGTATTTTTCATTTAAACAAATTATTTTGAAAAATTTGGAAAATAGAGAAAAGTAAATAATTTTTTAAAAATAATTTAAAAATGATTATCCCAATTCTCAAAATCAGCCGTGATAAAATAATGTGCAGTGGAAATAATGACTAAAGTAATATTTAAAAAACCACCATGTACAGTTACCAAACTCAGCCTCATTAAAATTCTATGCAGTGGATTTTTTAAACAGTTTAATTTTATTGTCTGTACAGTTATATATATTTTCCCTTTGGCATAAATATTTTTCCTTGTTGTTACTTAGCTTTTAAAAACATTTTAAACAAAGAGGTGATAATGAGGTCATTTGGGGGAAGCCTACCAGTGATTCTTAACTTTTTTTTTTTTTTTTGATTCTTAACTTTGGCTAGAGCCATGAACACTGGTCTGGGAATTAGAAGTGCAGGGCTAGACCTCCAGCACGTTTGCTTCCAAGCTTTATGGTCTTGGGGATATCATTCACTGCTCTGAGCTTCACTTGCTTCACCTGCAAAATAAGTGTTGATTAAATGAGATGATTTCTCCGATCCTGTCCAGCTGAGATTCTTAGAGAAACTGAAATATTTGACACTTTGGAGAGGTGTTCAAATCTGGTGTTGCTTAATTATAAATTGACTATGGCTAGATACTGAGTGCTTTAGATTTATTAACAAAGCCCAAATATCTGCTATAGAAATGTTTCTTTTAGACTAATGCTTTTACAAATGTTTTACCTTGAAAAATTAACCAATCCATTGTTCTTTAGCAAAACAAAGCAAAATGAACCGGGATTTCTATATTGCTTAGCATAAATAAAGTAGAAAGGGGACTTCACTCATTTTCTAGAGAAAAGTAGGAGGAATGAAAAACTTAGCAAGGTTATCACCTTGAACTGTTACTGTTATTGAAATATTTATGTTTTTCTATAGTGGGAAGTTGCTGAGGTTGTTTTGGCGGTGTTTTATAAATTGCTCGGAGATTATGAACCTCAACTTGAAGATTTTGTAGACCAGTTTGTGGAACTACAAGGTAATTTAATTCTGTCACTTTCAAACAAGGTGTCAGCTATTTATAAGCCTATTTATAATTTATAAATTATTATACATAAGCTATAAATTGTTTCTGGTTATAAGTTAACTTATAATTTTATGTTTTTTGGTGCATTGTTTAAGTCATTTTGATTGTTCTGAGCAAGATAAAATAAAGTAAAATTTCACTGAATGGAGGAGTAAGAACACTGCCTTACAGATTCTTTAGTGAGTTAACATATAACATGTGAACTAACTGCTTTGTGCAGATCAGCTCTTTTGGAAATTACCTCTGTATATAGTTGGTGTCACTGTCTCTAAATTGAAACTTGCCTTCATCTGTTTAGATACCATTTAATTTACAAATCTCACATATTTCATAGAAATCAAGGGTGTGACAAAAATACTAATTCACCATCTTTTGCACTATGTTATGTTCTATTTAGGAGAAGAAATCATAGCCTATAAGCCACCAGGATTTAGTCTGATGTATCATCTTCTGAATGAGTCACCAATGTTGGAGCTTGCTCTTAGTTTACTGGAGGAAGGCGTTAAGCAGCTTGATACCTATGCTCCTTTCCCTGGTATGTGCCTGAATGTCTTCATATATTGAAAACAGTTTTGCTGGTTTTGTCTTTTGTAAACTGAAGGTTTGAAGTAGATGACCTCTGAACTTCCTTTCCACTGTAAGATTTTCTCTCTGTATCTACAGTGTTGTTTTAGTGAGTCATACAATGAAAGTATATTAAAAGTGAAAGCAGACTAAAGTACAGAGACTCTCATTATAACTGTCTTATTGCAGGATCTTTGGTAGGTAATCATAATTATCTCTTATCACTTTAACATCTTTAACATGTCTAACTTTAAATTTTTTAATTTAATTAATTAAATTTTAATCTTTGTTTTGTTTTCTTCACAGTATTTGTAAAAGCCCTTGCTATTGGGTGTGGTACATAGTGTTCAATAAATTTCATTTACTATTACTAGTAGTTATTATCATTTACTGAGTGCTTACTATGCATTTGGCAATTATTTTTTTTTTTGCCGGACGTGGGCCTCTCACTGTTGTGGCCTCTCCCGTTGCGGAGCACAGGCTCCAGACGTGCAGGCTCAGCGGCCATGGCTCACGGGCCCAGCTGCTCCGCGGCATGTGGGATCTTCCCGGACCTGGGCACGAACCCGCGTCCCCTGCATCAGCAGGCGGGCTCTCAACCACTGCGCCACCAGGGAAGCCCTGCATTTGGCAATTTTAAAAGCACGTTACATGTATTAATACATTTAACCTGTACAAAAGCCCTATGTGGTAGATGATATTATTTCCATGTAATGAATAAGGAAATTGATGCATAAAGAGGTTTCACATCTTTCTTCAGGGTCAGGGCTGTGATTTGAACTTAGGCAGTTTGGTTCCAGAGCACATGTATTTTCAATTTGAATGGTGGGATTATAGGTGACTCTTGTTTATATTTTCTGCTTCTTTATTTTCCAGATTTTCCACAATGGTTATGTATTATTTTAAATCAGTTTCTTGGCCTCAACACCATTGGCACCTTTGGTAGAATAATTCTTTAATGTAGAGGCTGTCCTGTTGTCCTCTACCCACTAGATGCCTGCAGCACATCCCTTGTTGTGACAACCTAAAGTGTCTCCAGATATTGCTGTATGTCCTCTGGGGCCAAGCTCACTCCCATCCGAGAACCATTGCTCTAAATAATCAGGGAAAGGATACAGGAAAAATTACTGAGAAGCCATTGCATTAAAGTAATCTGAGTCACAAAAGTTACCATGACTTGTCTGGGTGAGGAGTCTTGTAAAGTTACTGCTGAAGGTTTGAAAACTTGAGGTCTTTTTGAATCTGGAACTTGTCCTTTATCTTGTTTTCCTAAGAATTGATTATGAGTTTCTAAGATTCATGTAGAACTTTCTAATTTTGATTTTGCTCTATAGGGAAGAAACACCTGGAGAAAGCAGTGCAACATTGCCTTGCACTTCTCAATCTTACTCTGCAAAAGGAAAACCTCTTTATGGATCTTCTAAGAGAGAGTCAGCTGGCTCTAATAGTCTGTCCTTTAGAACAGCTATTGCAGGGAATCAATCCCAGAACTAAGAAGGCTGATAATGTGGTGAACATTGCCAGGTAAGTTGCATTTGTAGGTAGAGAAATGATGAAATGAATGAGATGGCATTCTAGCTTTGATTTCCAAATCTGGTCAGATCCCTAATGCATCGCTTAAAATTTTTTTTGTCTCATTTTATTATTATCTTCTTTTGCTTCTCTGATTTTAATTACTCTGAACCTTATAATCTTTCTCTTCTTTTTAACTTACTCTTTTTTTTTAAGTACATTTAAAAAAAATTATTTTATTTATTTGGTTCACTGGGTCTTAGTTGCAGCAGGCATGCTTCTTAGTTGCAGCTCATGGGCTCCTTAGTTGTGGCATGTGAAGTCTTAGTTGCAGCATGCATGTGGGATCTAGTTCCTTGACCAGGGATCGAACCCAGAGCCCCTGCATTGGGAGCACTGAGTCTTAACCACTGCGTCACCAGGGAAGTCCCTTTCTAACTTACTCTATGTCCTAAAAATTTCTAAGTACAAAATGACATAATCTTAATATTGTTTGTCTCCTCTTGGGAAATTGGATGTTTGGAGGATAGGACTGGGGAGCAAACTTTTCATTGTATAATCTGAACTTCTGGTGGTTTGCTGGCAGTGCTTGGTGTTCCATGACTTGTGGAAGCATCTCCCAATCTCTGCCTTCACCTTTACGTGGCATTCTCCCTGTGTGTGTGTCTGTGTCCACATTTCCCGTTTTTATAAGGTTATCAGTCATTGGATTAGGATTCTCCTTGATGACCTCATCTTAGCTTGGTTAATTATATCTTCAAAGACTCTATTTCCAGATAAGGTCATTCTGGGTTTGGCTATCAACATATGAATTTTGGGAAAACATGATTCAACCTGTAACAGGTTACATCTAGTTAGAAGGGAAAACCTTTGTCTAATTTACCCAAAAGTGCTGTATGAGTAGGGGAAGCCCTGATCCTAAATGTTCTGTATCGAGAATAGTAAGAAGCAAAAATTTCATCACATAGTTCCTCAAATGTTCTCTTGTTTTAAAGATACCTATATCATGGCAATACTAATCCAGAATTGGCTTTTGAAAGTGCCAAGATCCTCTGCTGTATCTCTTGCAATTCCAATATTCAGATAAAATTGGTTGGAGATTTCACACATGACCAGGTAACTGATTTTGTTGTTGTTATTTTTTGGTGTTTCCTGAGTACATCTTATTCTTGTATGTGGAAAAATTCTGAGAGTAAATATATCTGTATATGATGGATGAAAGCCTACCCATGTGCTGGGCTGTGATTTGTGTTTGACGATAATACCATTCCCAGTGATACTATATACACTATAGTATGTGATTATACTCTGTATTATGGTATATGACTGTATGGCCTAATGAGACTCTTGCTACTCCAGGCACATTAAAGTGATTATTAGGTTTGTAAGTGCAACTTCTGTTTGTTTTTTGCATCCTTTGTTTCACCCTTCCTCAGTGGTGAGTGAGCCTCTGCTATTCTGATTTCACTGTTGTGAGTTGTCTACTTCCATGGCTTTTTGGTGACCCACATTTGTGTCACTTCATTTGATACACTGGAGAACGTTTTTAGATGTTTTCCTCTTTTAGTCCAATTTATAATAGTTCTCTTTCTATTCACTGAATAGCTATAATTGGGGAATCTGCTGTTTTTCTTTCTCTTTATAGACATTTGGCCTTTTGTATTTTATGCTGGTAATCACTGCTTTTGCTAGTTGAAGAATATTATTGTCTTTCCGTGTTTTGAAACAGGGACTCTTCTGGCATTCTGGGTGGGACAGATCTTCATTTTATGTGTAACTGTCCCTCAAATTGCAGGACTCTTAGCATCCCTGGTTCCCTGCCACTGTCTGTCAGTAGTAATCTCTAGTTGTGATGACTCAGAATGCCCCCACATATTTCTAAGTGCCTTCTGGAGTGGCAGTACTGCCCAAGTTGAGAACCATTATTTATAGTAAAATATAGATGTCTAATCTGGTTTTTGGATGAAGTTCATGAAACCACATAATTAATTAGGGGATGTTGAATGAAGATTTTCAGTTTGCTGGCATTCATTTGAGTATGAATTGTTATTACCAATTTTAGCATCCTGCTAGAGTTCTTGTTTTTTATTTGTTTTTTTTTTAAGTGTATCTGTTTATTTTTATTTTTTTTTGGCTGCGTTGGGTCTTAGTTGTGTCGCACGGGCTCTTCGTTTCGGCACGCGGGCTTCTCTCTAGTTGTGGCGTGCAGGTTTTCTCTCTCTAGTTGTGGTGCATGGGCTCCAGAGCGTGTGAGCTGTGTAGTCTGCGGCATGCAGGCTCTCTAGTTGAGGCGTGTGGGCTTAGTTTCCCTGCGGCATGTGGGATCTTAGTTCCCTGACCAGGGAACAAACCCGTGTCCCCTGCATTGGAAGACGGATTTTTTACCACTGAACCACCAGGGAAGTCCCCATAGCATCCTGCTAGAGTTCTTAAAGGAGGTAAAGTAGTATCTAGTCTCTCAGCCCAGAAATATAAAACTGGTGTATGTGTACATTTCTAAAGAGAGAAGGTGAGAATTTTATTTTATATTTTAGTTAAGATCTGATGGCGTTGAGTATATAATGAAGAAGTTATGAAATAGCAATTTAATGTTATTTTTTTAAAAAACTAGTTTGATTCTTTGGGAAAGAAAATTAGTGAAGCAAGTTTTAAAACCAATAAACTTTAAAAGTTTTTGTTTCTTTATTTCTATAGCAAGCTAAATGGCACTCAGTTAAGGAACTCAGTTTTATATTAATTAAAAATGTAACTAAAAAAAAAAAAAAATGTAACTAAAACCTAAATACTTTCCTTGGAGCAGATTTGCCTTTTTTCTTTATAGAAAAATGTTTATAAATATATATCATATTTATCATAGTTTCTCTAATATTTAGTCACTTTAAAATCTTTATATGACTTCAGAGTGTAAGTCAGAAGCTGATGGCTGGATTTGTGGAGTGTTTGGATAGTGAAGATACAGAAGAATTTGTACGTCTAGAAGAGGGTATGTCTTAGATTAACATGTATATTTTTTATTTTATGTAAATGCTTACTGTAAAGAAAACTGTTGGCTGTCTAGTGGTGATGTAAGAGAAATTTGAGAATTTGCTAGCATAAAAGTATATAAGGCTTTTGGGAAACCTCTTAAATCTGAACTTAATGTAATGGCTAATCAAGTAAACTAAAACTAAAGAAAACATGGAGGTTTGGGATACAAGTTTTATATTTTTCCATTTGTTATATGTTAACTTTTCATTGTTTTGTGATTTCCACATTAAGGATCAGAACTTGAAAAGAAATTAGCTGGAATCCGTCATGAAACAAGAATCCACATCTTGAATCTTCTCATCACCTCTCTGGAACGCAATCCACCAAATCTTGCTCTCTACCTATTGGGCTTTGAATTGAAGAAACCTGTCAGTACCACAAACCTGCAAGACCCAGGTATAGCCATAAGACACATAGGCATTTATTTCTTTTAATATTTATGTTGCTAAATGGTCATTTATTGAATTCCAGGCTCATGGGATAATTCATTGAAAGAAATAAATAATGTATGAAAGGTAATGTGATGGGCCAATCTTTAGGACTTAAATCAAGTGTGGACAAACTAAGCCTTGAAAAGTTAGTATTTAATACATTTTCTGTATCAATATTTGAAAGGATGTTTATGGTAGGGTATATGTATATGGAATTTAAGTTTTATAACGATATTAAGGTTTTTAATGCAGAAATTTGAAAAGAGAAGCTGAATTTCCTTTTGGTTTTATGCAGGAGTGTTAGGTTGCCCTCGGACCTGCCTTCATGCCATCTTAAACATCTTGGAGAAGGGAACTGAAGGGAGAACAGGCCCGGTGGCAGTGAGAGAATCTCCTCAACTCGCTGAGCTGTGTTACCAGGTATACAGAGGGCTGCACTTTGTAGCACCTAGGAGAAGAAGCTTAATTAGATGCTTGATTCCATCGCAGATATGAAAGAATAACAGTATGACTGAATTGAAATGAGTTTCATTTAGCGGTTTGACCAGTCTTTCATTTATGGATAAAAATCCTGTAGATCTACATGATCCTATATGTTGATCACTTGAAAAATAAGGGAAGTTGGATGCATTTAGACCAGATAATGTGGGAACTTTTCAAGGATGCTGTGTTTCAAGTTGTTTCTTTTTGGTGATGAGAGTAGTAGATTTGAGTCAGAAGACCTCTGGTTCCTATCTCTGCCCCTTAACTAGCTACGTCACCTTGGGCATACCATGAAACTTCTCTGAGTTTTTAAATCTGTGAAATGGGCTGTTGTGAGACTTACATGAGAATGCAAGAATGTAAGTGAAAGTACTTTTTAAGAACCATGTAAATTATGCTGCCCTATAGCTATATGTAAGGTGGTAGACAGTGAAATTAATGTAAGTTTAAACTGTAATGAGAACTGTTGTCTTACTTGTGTTTTATTCTTTTGTTTATTTCTTGTTTTATTCATTTTATAAGTATTTTAAGAACTAGGCTTTATAAGATACGACTAATTTCTCAATTTAAGTGACACCCTGATTCTCATTTTCATGATAAGAAATGCGTCATTAACTTCTAGTAACATGGAGATTTTTCTTTGTTATTTTCCTGTTTTTCTTTTTGTAATTCTTTACTGTTTTCCTCTGTCCTCTAGCTATCCAAACAGCCCTTCACCTCTGAGTACTACAGCTAGGTCTTCCTGTGAATCCCTTAATTTGGGAACAAACTTGATGTATATTTTAGCACAGTGTTACAGATTTTGACATATTTAGGTAGAAGCAATTGATAAGGTTAATCATCTGGGCTAAAGGAGTTAGGCAGGTGAAGTTAAGTGAATGAAACCAGATTTAAGACAAATAGATGGGGAGGGGAGGGAGAGGAGAATCTGGCAGACTGGAGAGCACATGCCCTGCTACTCAGCCCCTGCTCATTTTTACCCTGTTGGGATGCAGGCCCTGGTTTGCCAGATCCTCTGCTTATCGAAACACTGTACTGGCCAAACAAAACATGTCTAAACCAGCAGTCTGCCAGTTTATTACACGTGCTCTATGACTTTGCTACTCAAAATGTGGACCAGCATCATCAGCATCACCTCTTGGAAGCTTGTTAGCGCAGAATCTCAGGCCCCACTCCAGACCCGCTGAGTCAGAATCTGCATTTTAACAAGAAGCACTGCTCCATTTTTAATGAAAGAGGCTTCCTTTACCTCTAGGTTTATTTATTTATTTGTTTGTTTGCTTGTTTATTTATTTATTTAGGCTGTGTTGGGTCTTCGTTGCTGTGCGCAGGCTTTCTCTAGTTGCGGCGAGCAGGAGCTACTCTTTCTTGCGGTGCACGGGCTTCTCATTGCGGTGGCTTCTCTTGTTGCGGAGCACAGGCTCTAGGCGCGCGGGCTTCAGTAGCTGTGGCTCGTGGGCTCTAGAGCGCAGGATCAGCAGTTGTGGCGCACAGGCTTAGTTGCTTTGCGGCATGTGGGATCTTCTGGACCAGGGGACGAACCTGTGTCCCCAGCTTTGGCAGGCAGATTCTTAACTGTGGCGCCACCAGGGAAGTTCCAACCTCTAGGTTTATACTTCACTATGCTTCAGGAAAAAATTAAACCTCTAAGAAGAACTTTTTAGTTTAAAAATAAATTTGATCAAAATAAATAAATAAATAAATTTGATCATATGGAAGGGAAATAATTTGGGCCTTATTGATACTTTCATCATCCAGCAGTATGAGGTCTTCTGGTTGAAGCGTTGACACTGAATCTTGTGCCTTTGCTCTCTTCACTTTAACGATGGAAATTTTTCCTACCTGGTCTTGGGAACTAGGAAATGTATCACGCAAACCCTTGCAAAGTGGCTCTTCATGCTTTTGGAACTCACTGTTGTGTCCTTCTCCCTCTAATAGTATTACCTCTCCCATATCTGAGCATATTTGAGCATCTGTTCTTGAAGCTTCTTAACTTACCATCTAATATGAATAACTTGGTTTTGTTTTGAGAAGTTCAGTGTTTATAGAGTGTCAAAAACAATATCAAAGCTGTTTGAAAGACAAGCATACATCTGTAAGTACTTAAGCTTTACCTTGTGTTCCCTTCTTATCTTTTCCTTGGGTATACATGTTATTTATTTAGGTATGTTCAGTAGACATACAGTTTTGTGTCCCCCCCACCCCCCCCGTAAACTTTCTACGCTGCTACAGTATAAATTACATTAGGTTGTTTCTAGTCTTTTTACTTTGCTTTACTCAACATCTTTAGTTACCTTTTGTTATTTTATATTTTTCTTAAGACTGTATTTCTAGACACAAATTGAATTTACAGTCCGTTGTCGTTACTAGTTGTATAGTCACAGCGAACACTGAATTGGTGAATACTGAACCGTTGCTCTTTGGGAATACATAGAGTTAGATGCCTGCAAGGGATTCTCTGATCCCAGAGTTTTTATCAACTGATTAATACATAACTTTGGTTTTTAGAAGTTACTTCTGAGTAATTTGCTACTAATAATAGTTAAAATACTAAAACTGTTAATTAACTACATGTATATATATTGGAGTTGGCCAAAAATGTCGTTTGGGTTTTTCATAACATCTTACGGAAAAACCCGAACAAACTTTTTGGCCAACTCAATATTAATATATTTAGGGTGATTTCAAGATTAGTCCCATAATACTGTTGTCAGCATTCTCCAATTGTATTCCAGTATATTTTGAGTTAGTGTGCCAAGAACTGCTTGTAACTCTGAGCTTTTATGTTATATGTACATGTGTTATCCATTTTGCTTTAGTTGCTAATGGGTCTTAGTTTCCACTTAGTAGATTTAAGTTTGCCTTTTTTCTTAAAATGTATAATATAAAAAGCTGATTTGGCAGTTTTCTTATTTTACTGTAATTCTTTAGGTGATATATCAGTTATGTGCATGCTCTGATACATCTGGTCCTACTATGAGATACTTGAGAACCAGCCAGGACTTCTTATTTTCTCAGTTGCAACATTTACCATTTTCTAACAAAGGTAGGACATTATTTTCCCTTATTATTAAAACAAATCTGTAAAGTATGTGTTGAGTGATTTTTAATTTCATAACAGTTGGGGGTAGCGGTTTTAGAATTTGTGGAATTCTGTTCTCATTTTATTACTTTGCTTCTGTGTTCCTTTGGGTTGCTTTTGTAATTTGTTCTTGAGAAACCTGATGTTTTAACTGCCAGCATAAAATTATTTTAAAATAGCCTGTTAAGGATGGAATTTGATCCTTTTACTAACAAATAAAAATTTAAAATTGTGTTGAAGGGATAAGAAAATATATAAGAAGATTCTGGAAATTTAGATTTTTTGAGTGAAATTGTTTCATAAAAATCTGTTTTACTTTTGTTTCTTGTGTATATATTGAAACGAATTCAGGTCTTGAAATGAAAAATAGAAAACTAATTACGATGGAAACTATAACTTTAGATTATTGGCCTGATCAACACAGTTATCCCAGGCTACCTATGTTTTATAGGATTCTATTTTATATAATTTTCTTTTTGATCAAGTTATAAGTTTTCTGAGTTCATATTATATCCAGACAGTAGTGGTTTTATTGAGTTTTTTTAAAGTTTATTTTGTATTATCTTTATGTTTTAGGAAATCTAGGCTCACAAATTTCATAATAAATTTCCATTACTAGTAGTTATCAGCTTCTATTTACTTTTTAGAGTATGGTGTGAGAGACTGTTGGGAATTACCTAGTGGTAGAAAATTTTCACTTCATTTTCATAATAAGTGTATTTTATTTTTAGCTCTAAGATTTTGTTTATAAGGTTTTTAAGAAACCCTTTTTAATACCTAATTAGAAAAAAACAGTTAATATCTTGCCTGTTATGCTTTCTACTTTTTAAAAATTGATCTAGCTTTGCTTGTAATCATTATTACTAGCAGTAGTAGTAGTGTTTGGTGAATTTTATATTTATAAAACTGTCATAATTTAGGACTTCAAAGCCAGGCATATTGAAATAATATTGGATTCAAAAACTTATATTGTATAAGGAATTCCCAGTTTTAATTATATATTAGACCAAATGTCCTCCATAATCTCAAGACATCATAAAATTATGCAATTTAGATTTATTTTAGTTTTTAAAAATGTATTTGTTTCTGAAATAAGAATCAAATTTTATGATAGTGTTTTTTTTTAACAAGTTAAATATTTGCAAATTACTTGAGTTTTCTTTTTTATTTTCATGATTCAAGGATTTATTAAGTCATACATGCAAAACATACTGCTAATTGCATTAGCAAAAGATCAATGTAAAAACACTCCACCATTCTGCAACTGTCAGCTTAAACGATTTTGTTCTAGTGGTTGAAAGGTCCAAGCTCATATTCTTGCCAGTGGGTAAGTTGTGCAGAACTTCGTTAGCATGAGCACAGGGTTTACATAGCCTCACAGACCCCAAGGAACATCGTTCGGGCAAAGACAGGAAGTGTGTGTGCACTCAGTGAGGCAAGCGGTGGGGGATCAGTGTTATTAGTCTAGGTGCAGTGTCGGTGATCTGGCAAGGTTTACAGTTTAAGAATATCTAAAGTATTTTAAAAACTGTAAAGCTGCAGCGCATGATTTTTATACCTAGTTACTAGAAGACCAAGGAAAGCACTTATTGGCTTTGAATAAAGTAACATGAAAACAGGAATGCACTTTTATTAATCTACAAAAAATTTTTTCTAATGCATATTCAGAAAGATTTTATAATACAAGGAGGCATATTGCTCATTAAGAAGGGGTTCTAGGGGCTTCCCTGGTGGCGCGGTGGTTAAGAGTCCACCTGCCAGTACAGGGGACACGGGTTCAAGCCCTGGTCTGGGAAGATCCCACATGCCACAGAGCAACTAAGCCTGTGCGCCACGACTACTGAGCCTGCACTCTAGAGCCCACAAGCCACAACTGCTGGGCCCACGTGCCTAGAGCCCGTGCTCCACAATGGGAGAAGCCACTGCAATGAGAAGCCCACGCACCTCAACAAAGAGTAGTTCCCGCTCGCTGCAACTATAGAAAGACTGCGAGCAGCAATGAAGACCCAATGCAGCCAAAAATAAATAAATAAATTTGTAAAAAAAAAGGGGGGGGTTCTATAAGAAAAGCAGTTATACTAAGTTTGCAACTATGAGAATGACCAGATCAAAGATGCATTAAATGCCCAATTTCAGGAGGGATAGGCAGGTTTAAAGAAAAGGAAAAGCTTAAGAAAACACTTACTGATAATACTGACCTTTCTTCATCATCTACTGCATTTGACAGAAATTAACCTTTTAAAACTTTTACCTGTGACACTTTTCATAGTTTATTACGTATACAATGTAGTGTAAATTTCCATATTTTGTTAAAATACTGTCTTCATCTGATCACAAGTGTTCCACACACTCCACCCAGTGCACCCACGGCCAGAGCAGAATGCTTCATCGGAGGGAGCATGGGAGTAAGAGCTCTGTTCAAAATCTCACAAAAGCTAATACACTAATTTGTTCAAAAAATCTCTCTATGAAATCAAAAAGATTGATCCAAAGAGCTGAGCTGTTACATTCATTCATTATGATGTAAAGTACAATGTTAGGTAGTGAACACGGGCTGGTAAATCAGGATGCATTAAATGACAGCGTTTCAGGAAGGAGGCTGTACTGCTCTTCACGTCTGAAACTCATTAGCGAGCGTCTGCATCTCCTGCCTCAGAAGCTACAGTCTCTTCCAAACAAAGGTCTTTAAACAGTTTAGTGGTTAGTGTTCTTAGCCCAGCAGTGCAACTTAGTTCACAAGGTATTTTGGCAACTCTTAATCTGAGCAAGAATAGGGGCTTTGAAAAATAAGGCTTTAAGGAAGCTTGTCATTTTAGGGCTAAACTTTAATAGAATGTGAAAGTACTTTAAACAAACAAAACCTGGAAATTACTGATTGGTTCAGAATGGTTTTATGGAAAAACTAATCTGTAACAAAAACTTGGCATTGAGTGCAAAGTCTCCACCATTTGAGCAAAGCGTACAAAGTGTCCTGGGGGGACGGGACAGGCAGGAGGGGCCCAGACATTCACAACAGCAGGCATTTTCTCTTTCTCTGCTTGACGGGAGGTGGGCAGAGAACTGCCCAGATAGCTTCATCAAAAACTGTCTTGAGGCCTCGCTGCGTGAGCGCCGAGCGGCATTTGATGCCACTGATCTCCTTGGCCATGGCCAGGGCCTGTGGGTAGGTGATGGGTGTCAGCTTCTTCTCCTTCAGTTTCTCAATCGTGTCTTTCTCATCCCTCAGATCAAGTTTCGTCCCCACCAGGATGATAGGAGTGTTGGGACCGTGGTGTCACACTTCAGGGTACCACTTTGCACGAACATTTTCAGGACTCACAAGAGAAAAGCAAATTAAGAATCTGTTTGCGGATAGGATAGGGGAAGTAATAGGTCATAATCATCTTGTCCACCTGTATCCCACAAGCCCAGATTCACCAGTTTTCCATCTGCCATAACATTGGCAGAATAGTTGTCAAAGACAGTGGGGTATACTCTCCAGGAAAGGCATTGGTCGTGTAACTGATGAGGAGGCAAGCTTTACCTACTGCGCTGTCTCCCGCCACCACACACTTGATGGCCTGCATCTGGTATGGTAGACTCAGAATCCTCTACGTCTGTGTGAAATTATTCTGTTGACAGAAACTTGATTCTCTTTTGTTCTTCAGTTGCTTTTGCTCAACTTTCATACACATATACTCGTTTATTTTTTCTCCCTTGGCATCTGTTTTTTTTTCTTTTTTAATTTTCTAGAGCAATAAATTATTATGGTGCCAATTTTCATAAAATATTGACTATGTTACATGGGAAAATATCTGGTGAGTTATGGATTTTAGGTCTGTTCTGATCTTGTGTTATTATACTGGGAAACTAAACATTCATATTTCAATTCCAGAATATGAAATATCTATGCTGAACCAAATGTCATGGCTGATGAAGACTGCCTCGATAGAACTAAGGGTGACTTCTCTGAATCGCCAACGGTCACACACCCAGAGGCTCCTTCACCTCCTACTGGATGACATGCCAGTGAAACCATACTCAGGTGAACATGTGTTGGCATTTGTATTGTTATGCTGCTGACTGGTCTGTGTGAATGCAAGCACAAATCTGAATCTTATGGTTAGTATGTGATTGTAGGCCAAACAAGTTCTTTCTGCCTTTAGAATTCTTTTCCTTAAAACACAAAATCACCCATAATTGCAATTTTATTGTTGTTTCGAGCATTCACATTTTGCTGTATTCATAGACACAGATACACAGTGGAGTTTGTCACACTGAGCCAGCATGACCCAAGATATTCTAATACGTATTTTACATGCAAATTAAGCATAAGCTTTTCTAATCATCTCACTGGCATGGTTGGGTCCTGCCTCTCTTGGAGTTCTGATTATGCTCTCTACAATTGTGAAGTGGATCTCATAGAGACGGAAAGAATTAGATGAATGTTGTTGATAAGTCCTCATCATCTTTGCATTTTAATCATCCGTTTGCAAGGGGCTCTTTGACCTAGAAACAGTGACTTAGAAATAAAATACCTTGTGTTTGTTATTTCCAAATAAATTTTATGAGTGTGTTGTTCTTTTTCTGATTTTTATTACTGATGCTTCAACAGATGGGGAAGGAGGAATAGAAGATGAAAATAGGTCTGTCTCTGGGTTCCTGCACTTTGATACTACTACAAAAGGTAAAGCCCTTTGAATTTGTAATAAATTTGTAGATACGTATATATTAAATTGCATAAAATCTCAAGAGGTAATTAATGCCTGTATCTGCAAATTCTGAACTGATGTAGAAAAGCTATATAAAGGATTGTTTGTCATCAAAAAAAATTTTTTTTGTAACTAAGATGATAGTATGGGAAAACAATATTTTTGCGAATGAATGTATTAGAAATAAAATCCAATTTAGATTTCAACACAGTCTTCAATTTCCAGACTGATGTCCTTTCTGAACATAGTGCTGCCTTAGAGGGTGAGCTGAGTATGGTGGTTAGCTCTTCTCTTCAGTGTCCCAAGTGAAATAGAACTACTTTTTATTATTTCTAGTACGTCGAAAAATTCTCAGTATTCTCGACTCCATTGACTTCAGTCAGGAGATCCCTGAGCCTTTGCAATTGGATTTCTTTGATCGGGCCCAGATTGAACAAGTTATTGCTAACTGTGAACACAAGAATTTACGGGGACAGACAGTCTGCAATGTCAAGGTGAGCGTTGCTTTAGAGCATGTGCAGTATCAAGTGGTTCAGACTTTGAGTCGTTAAGGAAAAAATAACTTTTTATTTTCTAATAGAGATATTGGTTTATTGGACTGGTTTTCACTTTTCAAACAGTCAGGAAAGAAAACTGAATAGGCCACACTAATTTTGCCTCTATAAAAGGTTCCCTATCACCTACCTCTTAGTAGTCATGCTACCCAGCTATCACAATGGAGTGGTTTTACCCTTTTAACTCTCTACCAGGTAAATGGTAATCACCTCACTAGTAGAAAGAAGCTATCCCGTGCAGTTCCACTAACTTTCCTGCCATAGACGCTCTTTGGTATCACTCTCCAGCATGTGAGGGATATACTATTTTTGACAGAAACTTGGACAGTGCCACTATTAGATTATATATAAAGGTATCTGAAACTTTTCCGTCTAGGGCAGTTTAGAGTAATTGCTAGGTTATTGTTCTACCAGTGTCTGAAATGGTCTTATTTTTCTCTCATTTCTCAATTATATAGCTGCTTCATAGAGTTCTTGTAGCCGAAGTAAATGCCCTTCAGGGTATGGCAGCCATAGGACAGAGACCTCTACTAATGGAGGTAAGCCCTGTTGAATATATGTTAGTTTTACCCTTTTAACTACTTAACTACTTAAATTGCCAGTTAGAAGACAAAACAGTGAATTGACTTCTAGTTCATTATTAGTAAACTACTTAGAAGTTAAATTTTAATTGTATCTTTCACTTTTGACTTTGTGACTGTTAAAAGCTGAACTGAAGTTAATGTCTGGATGCCAGAAGAAATAACATCTTTTCTGCTAAGTTAGTTGAGGATTTTGTAACCTTTTCATATTGTGTAATAGAGTTCACTTGCTCCCTATCAGCGAGGAAGGAGTCATTTGTCACCACAAATGGGGAGATACGGGTCAGAGAGCAGGTGGGAAGAACCACATTCATGGAAACACAGTTGGTGAGGTCAAAGCAAGAGGCAAAGAAATAAAAGACACATCAAGGAAACATGCCATTGAACTTGGGTTTTAGGGAACTCTAGTGTTCCAGAGTAAGTATAACTAGACAGTTGCGAGAAAAAAGAAGATGGGGTTAAAAACTCATTTCCACGCACATCGCCTCTGCCCTCTGCCTTACACATGCGCACGTGCGTGCACACACACACAGCCTTATTTATTATTTTTCATAGCTCTGGCTACCAGTATAATGTGAAAAGTTATCTGCTGACTTGCAAGCATGTGGAAGGTTTCCAGAGTATTCTATAAATGTTTTCGGATTAACTGACAGTGTTAAAAATAGGAACCTGTTGTTTAAAAGATGTTATTTGCCTGTGTGTTAACCTTGCAATTCAATTTCTGCGGCTTTAGGAAATCAGCACTATACTTCAGTACGTGGTAGGAAGAAACAAATTGTTGCAGTGTCTTCATGCAAAACGGCATGCTCTGGAGTCATGGAGGCAGCTGGTAGAAATTATACTGACAGCTTGTCCTCAGGACCTCATTCAGGCAGAGGATCGACAGCTGATTATTCGTGATATTTTACAAGATGTGCATGATAAGGTGACATGCTTCATAAGTTACTTTATACTGCCAAACGAATATTTATATCATTTAAACATATAGTTTGCCACTCCTTTTTTCCCATTTGGAGTAAACAGAGTTGTGCAATGCCAGTGTTAAGACTTTTCTTGAGAAAGGTATTAACTCTGTACAGTAATGGTTCTCAACCAGAGTGTGTATCAGAATTTTCTAGGAAGCTTTTTAAAAATCTACATGACACATCTTACCCTAGACCTACTGAATGGGAGACTCTAGTGGTGAGGCCATTATGTTAATTTCCATGAAAAACCTGTAGGGAATTCTGATAGGACTCCCTTCTGGTTAAGAACATGTTACCCAGCATTCTATTTAAATTTCTTTTTGTGTATTAGCTTCTACTGTCTTTGAACAATACAATTCCATTCTTATATTCTTATGGTAATTGAAAAGCTAAATGTATAAGACATGTTAATGACTGTAACTGAAAGCAGGGTGCTCACTCTGATTTGTCTTTCTGCTTTAAGATACTGGATGATGAAGCAGCACAGGAGTTAATGCCAGTGGTAGCAGGTGCTGTGTTCACCCTGACCGCTCACCTAAGCCAAGCCGTTCGCACAGAACAGAAGCAGCCAGTAGTCTTGGGACCCGGAGAGGCTCATTATGCTTTTGTGCTTGATAACTCTTTCACCTCACCTCCGCCTGCAGAGAATGCAGTGGTGGGGTTCGCTTCTATTGGAGATTCTTCACTTCATATCATATTGAAGAAACTGTTAGACTTCATTTTGAAGACAGGTTTTTTTCATCTAAATTTTCTATAACTTACAACTTCTGTATTTGTTTTAACTTAATTTGAAAAAAGGTTTTTACGCTACCATATTTTCCTAGGTGGTGGATTCCAGCGAGTGAGGACACACCTGTATGGCTCTCTGCTTTATTACTTACAGATTGCCCAGAGACCGGATGAACCAGACACCTTAGAAGCAGGTAGAATTAGATTTCTGTCTTTTCTGTGTTTAGAGATTGGTTACTTTAAATTTAAAAAAAAAAAAATCACCTTTTCATCTTTTGGCTCAGCGAAGCTATAATAAATGAGTCTTTATGGAATCAAAGTGCTTGCTCTAAAGTCAAGGAAGAATGTTTAGTTTTCTAAAATTGTGACAATAGTACAAAAGTAATGTACTCAAATACTACTTTAGCTTATATATTTTTGTAACTCCCACTCACCTCTGGTCCCATTGAACAATACATACAGTACATATCTTTTAAAATAGCTTTGTTATTCCATAGTATAGAAGTACCATTTGTTTAACCATTTGCCAAATTCATAAGTGTTTAAATTGTTTCTAATTTTTTACTATCACAAAAAAGCTGCATCAAATATTCTTTTATATGCCTATATATTTCTCAAGAAGGATACTTCATGGTGGAATTTCCATGTGAAAGAGGGTGCACATTTTTATTTTAATAGATTCTACCAAATGGCCTTCTACCAGCTTAAGTTCTCATCAGTAGTATACATATGTCTTTTTGTACTAATGTGAAGTTTTTCTTGGATAAATTCCAAGGAGTAGAATTTCTTGGTCAAAGATCTGTGTATTTAAAACAATGATAAATCAACTTTGTAAACTATGGTTATCTTATTTTGGCTGCACCGCTCAGCTTTTGGGATCTTAGTTCCCCAACCAGGGACTGAACCCAGGCCCTTGGCAGGGAGAGCACGGAGTCCTAACTACTGGACCGCCAAAGAATTCCCATATAGTTAGCATTTTTAAATAAGAGTTAATAATATGGATTCTTTCATTGCCAAATGTGAAAAATGTTTTTAACTATTCAGGAGACCAGCGTATAATACTCTTTGCCAGAGTTACTCTGCTATTTAAGAACTTGTCATAAGTACCTTCTCGTAATGGGCTCCTTGTGCTTTCTGAGAACCTTAATGAGTATTTGTTATTTTGTTTTTTTATAAATTTATTTATCTGTTTTTGGCTGCGTTGGGTCTTTGTTGCTGCGCGTGGGCTTTCTCTAGTTGTGGCAAGCGGGGGGCTACTCTTTTTCGCGGTGCGCGGGCTTCTCATTGCGGTGGCTTCTCTTGTTGCGGAGCATGGGCTCTAGGCACGCGGGCTTCAGTAGTTGTGGCTCACGGGCTCTAGAGCACAGGCTCAGTAGTTGTGGTGCACAGGTTTAGTTGTTCCGTGGCATGTGGTATCTTCCTGGACTAGCGCTCGAACCCATGTCCCCTGCATTGGCAGGCAGATTCTTAACCACTGCGCCACCAGGGAAGTCCTGAACACAGATTCTTAAAAACCACTCTGTGTGTAAGACTTAGATTATCTCATATTATTCATTACTGGCTATATATTTTTGTATAATATCTCTCTTAGAATGTAATAATAGCCAAATAATGTATTTATAGGAATTTCCTACCAGCATAAATAATACACAAAAATATTTTTAAGGTCGTTAAAAATAATAGTTCAGAGAAACTTTTTAAAGAAATAGGAGCTTTTTTTAAGAGAGATAATCCGCCAATACACCTCCCCCATTTTCCTCTTGACTAAAAAATGTTTTTAACGTTGTATTTAGTTGAATTGGCAAAAATCACCACTTAACCACTAGGTGGAGCTCTACAATGTGCTTTATAAGAAGTCATTATCAAGATGTGGTAAAAGCAGTGTGACCATAAAAGAAGATTCTCCTTTTTTAAAAAAAAAAATCTGTGATCTTTTTATTATTATTATTATTTATTTTTATTTTTCTTATTTTGGTTGTTCCGGGTCTTAGTTGTGGCTCTTCGGCTCCTTAGTTGTGGCATGCATGTGGGATCTGGTTCCCTGACCAGAGATCGAACCCGGGCCCCCTGCACCGGGAGCGTGGAGTCTTAACCACTGTGCCACCACGGAAGTCCCTCTCCTTTGCTTTTAATTTTCAAATGATCTATTTTTAGAGCAATTTTATCCCTTAAGTAGCTTTTTTTTTCTTAGTCATAATTACTGCTTATTTTGACTTGTTTTAGATAGCAAAGTACTTTATTCCCTAGATACTAGTGTTTTTAATTTTCAAATTAGAAATATTATATTTAATAAATATTTATGAGCACATACTTTTGTGCTAGTGTACCTATTTTCTGTTGTTTTAAAACAAAAACTGAATTTTTAATGTTTATATACTTACTTTTTCATACCACTTTTTCTTTATTTTTACATAAACATATGTACTGAATACTGGGCAGCCATTTTCCCTGTTTGGTATAAAAGGAATCTGACTTAGAGAGGCTAAGTGACTTGCTTCTTTTTGACAGATCTGAGAATTAGAATTCAGTATCAGCAATGTATTTGTAGCTCATATCACAAATGACTAATTTCTAATAAAGAGCATCTACAAATCAATAACCCAACAGAAAAATGGGCAAAGGATATGAGCAGTTTAGGGAAAAGGAAATTCAGACGTCTCTTAAGCATATAGTTAATTTTCTGAAAATCCATCTGGGTGGATCCTATCACTTTGAGCTGGCAATGCAGTAGATCTGGGGAGGAACCAAAGCATATATTGGGTTGGCCCAAAAGTTCATTTGGGTTTTTCTGTAAGATGATATGGAAAAACCCAAATGAACCTTTTGGCCAACCCAATATTTTTTTTGATAAAATTATTTGGAGGATCTTATATGTTTCCTTAATTAAGAACAGTGTAGTTCAAATCTGACATTGTTTTTGCATATGTAATTCCTGGGGCTTAGTTGACAGCCATTGACATCACAAATAACTCTCTTTGTATTTTTTTCACCTTTTTATTCTCTCTCTTTTCTACCAGTGACCACTAGAAAGAAAAAGTGGATAATTTGACCAGACCCTAAATGTTTAATATGAACCCCAATTATTATGTTCTTAATTTCTCTATTGATCTGTTCCTTAAGCTCTAGTATTATAAAAATATTTCACATTTAAAAACAGATTGATAATGACAAAGATATATACTTTTCAGCATATTTTTAATCAGATTAATGTTTTCAATAAAAGTTTATAAAGCCAACCTATAAAGTTATGCTAACACCTCAGTGTAGAGGATATAGTGCATCCTCCTTAATTTTATTTCTGTGAGATTAGCCCTGTTTGAATGTTTTGTTGTAATTTCAGTAAAATGGATTATATTGCTTTTAAAACAGATTCATTTTTAACTTTCTATTTTCTAGGAGCTTATCATTCAACTTTAATTTATAGTTGATTGATATAGCTGTATGGAAGATGTCAGTTAGAATTTTTAATTTAAAAATTTTTTAAATTGTAATTTTAAGTACTTTTATTATAAGTTTTTCTCATATGTTCTATTTTCTTCTAAACTGGCTTTTCTTTTTAAGTTTGACAAGTTAATGGTACTTGGTAGTATCTTTTATTTATAAATAAGAATTAGGAATTATAATAAGAATGAAGAATTTTCTGCTCTGCTCATAATTCTTCTGGGCTATTGCGACTTTTGATCAAGAATATTCCTGTTGTTCTTTGTTTATGAAACCATAATATCCAATCATCTTTTTAAAAGAGATTAGAAAAGATAATCTCTTGCCATTATTAAATTTTTTAGGATCCTATCATGAGATTTTCAGTTTTTATGGTCTAGGTGTTAGTATGATCTAGAATTATAGTACAAGTACACCTCTGATTTTAGTCATAAAGTAGTGGGACTAAAAGGATTTCATAGAGAATCTTGCCTGTTGTTAACTCCGTTCTTGTGAATCTGACTCCAATAAGTGACTTAAAAATACAGTACCAGGGGCTTCCCAGGTGGCACAGTGGTTGAGAGTCCGCCTGCCGATGCAGGGGACACGGGTTCGTGCCCCAGTCCGGGAAGATAACACGTGCCGCGGAGTGGCTGGGCCCGTGAGCCATGGCTGCTGAGCCTGTGCGTCCGGAGCCTGCGCGTCTGGAGCCTGTGCTCCGCAATGGGAGAGGCCACAACAGTGAGAGGCCCGCATACCGCAAAAAAAAATAAAAAAATACAGTATCAGCTACAGGAATTCCCTGGCAGTCCAGTGGTTAGGACGCCGTACTTTCACTGCTGAGGGCGTGGGTTCCATCCCTGGTCGGGGAACTAATATCCTGCATGCTGCATAGTGTGGCCAAAAAATAAAAATAAAATTAAAATACCAGCTGAGGCTATATATATGTGTGTAGTGGGTGCAGGCTTTATGCTTGATGTGAATTTAGATGTACATTTCTCACCACTCCTTTTATTTTTTTTACAACCCGAGTCAGGTCCTAGAACCTTAGAACCTGACTAAAAATTCATAATCAGATATTTTAAAAATATCTTTTAGGGCTTCGCTGGTGGCACAGTGGTTGAGAGTGCGCCTGCCAGTGCAGGGGACACGGGTTCGTGCCCCGGTCCGGGAAGATCCCACATGCCACGGAGCGGCTAGGCCCATGAGCCATGGCCGCTGAGCCTGCGTGTCCAGAGCCTGTGCTCCACAACGGGAGAGGCCACAACAGTGAGAGGCCCGCATACTGAAAAAAAAAAAAAAAAAAAATCTTTTAGCTTTTATTTTTTTATTTAAAAATAAATATTGATTATAGGAAATTTAGAACACACTAATAAACAAAAGGAAAAGTCACACATTTTACCTTCTAAGATAACTATCACGACATTTTGGTTATAGCCAGCCATCTTTTTTTATTGATTTAAATCTTCCCTTTTCTCTCTATTTAGTATTTTATCAACTTTTCCTGCCTCATTAAGTAACATTTTTAATACCTGTATAGATTTTGCCACTTATGGATATACCATAATTTATTTAGCCTACCCATTTTTGGACATTTAGATTATTTCCCCTTTTTACAATACAAACAAAAATCAGTAATCATTTGGTGGTTGATTATTTTTAGTTGTTCCAGGAAGCAGGAAACATTAATTGGGTTCTTGCTTTCATAAAATCTTTTATCCTAGTAAAAATGGCAATATATGTGTTTATAAAACAATAAGCCTTAAATTGGATGATATAGACCAGATGCCAGCAAGCTTTTTCTGTACAGGGCCAGATAATAACTAATTCAGACTTTGCAAGCCATATGTTCTCTGTTGCAACTACTCAACTCTGCCATTATTGTGCAAAAGAAGCCAGAGATGTATGCTATGTTGCATTAAAATTTTATTTACAAAAACAAGTGGGAGATCACATTTTTCCCACGAGCCTTAGTTTGCCAACCCCAAGTATAAATTACAAGTTTTATAAGAGTTAAGAAGAGAAAGGAAATTAAGAGTTTTGCTGGACTCTTCTGGTGGGGTTGCATTTACATAAGAATGTTTGAACTAAGGAATTCATGGCTAAAAAATGTTAAACCTATAAAGTAGTGGCTTTCAGACTTTTGTCCAAAGCCTTTATTCAGATAATTTTGTGGCAATCCTATGCGTAAAACAGAAGAGGAGATGCCATAGCTCCTCAGGCTGGGTTCCTGAAAACCCACCCACCATAGTACCCCACCCTGAGAGCATCTGGTGGCATCCCTGGAGCAAAGTTTCTAAACTTGCCTTTAAGCTGTCAATCAATCAGTAATTAATATTTGAGCTTCTACTATGTGCTAGACACTGTGCTAAATTCTGGAGAAACAGTGGCAGACAAGACAGAATCCCATTGTTAATAAGCTTACATTCGATGTGAGGAGACAGAGATACAAGCATGGAAACTAAAAACTAACATAATTTGAGTAAATCTGATAAATAAGTACTGTGGAGAAAATGAAATAGTACTGTGATATATTGTGTGTGGGGTGGGAGGAGGAGGGAAGCTGGATGTAGTTGAGGAAGTGATATTTGATAGAGGCTGAAATGATGAAGAGGAGGCAGTCATGCTAAGATCTGGGGAAGAATATAAAGAACAGCTAGTGCAAAGATCCTGAGACTGAAGGAAGTGCTGAATTTGAGGGCTAGTGTGGCGGCAGCGTTGGGGTGGAGGTGGAGAGTGGAGGGAGGTGAAATAGAAGTACATGGGACCAGGTGACCAAAGGAAGTGACACGGTTGAGAAAATAATCTCATACCCTGCTTTGACACTATTGGAAATTAACTGTGACTAAAATAAAATCAGAGTAGTGGTAAAGATATTTTAGGGAAAAAATAAACAAACAAAATTAAAAAAAAAGACCTCAGGTTTGACTGCTGCAAACTTTATAGTGGAATATAGTCCACCTTGTGTGTACTTTTTTTTTGTGGTACGCGGGCCTCTCACTGTTGTGGCCTCTCCTGTTGCGGAGCACAGGCTCTGGACGCACAGGCTCAGTGGCCATGGCTCATGGGCCTAGCCACTCCGCGGCATGTGGGAACTTCCCGGACCGGGGCACGAACCCGTGTCTCCTGGATCGGCAGGCGGACTCTCAACCACTGCACCACCAGGGAAGCCCTTGTGTGTTATTTTTATTTTTCATGGTTAAACCTGCTTTGTTTTGCCCTCCATTCTGATCACCCTGTCTTGAGAATCTTTCCACAGTTTAAAAACTGCTACTGTTGGCATATATACACTACCAAATGTAAAATAGTTAGCTAGTGGGAAGCAGCTGCATAGCACAGGGAGATCAGCTTGATGCTTTGTGACCACCTAGAGGGGTGGGATAGGGAGGGTGGGAGGGAGACGCAAGAGGGAGGGGATATGGGGATATATGTATACGTATAGCTGATTCACTTTGTTATACGGCAGCAACTAACGCACCAGTGTAAAGCAATTATACTCCAATAAAGATGTTAAAAAAAAAAACTGCTACCATGTGCTAGTTGGGGAAAAGTCATAAGATTAGTTTCAAATACAGATTATTGCTTTATGTAGTGTATTTATGAAACTTTTCTAAAAGGTTTACAGGAATCTATGTAAAGCATATGATCCTATCTTTAATTATTAGTGTTCCTTGAATTAAATTAAATTTAATTAATTTAAATTATCTTCATAATGAGTATACCTTTTCTTTTTAATAAATATTTCAGTTAAAAATATAAAAGAATAAAATATCTGTTTTTTGGAAGCAGATCTTTGTCTACTTTGTACCTGCTCCTTTGTAGCCAAATTCTCATAGATCTCAATAAAAGATAAAACCAGATTGATTAGTGGAATAAATACAGGAATGTTTCTCCTGGGGTTTCATAGTTCATTTTGATTTCTTTAAGGATAGTTTATCCTTTTCCTAATACCATTGTTCTCAGAGTACATGCATGGAATAGTGCATTGTGTTCTTAAAGTTTACCTGCCTAGACTCATTGGTTGATGGGTCTTTGTGTGCAGGCAGTAATGGAAGGATTTTTCTGTTGTTGTCATGTATGAGGTGTAATTACTCAGTTACCAAACTGCTTTTTGCTGGAGTGTTTTATATGTCTTCTATTGTAACCCTTTAGCCAAGAAAACCATGTGGGAAAGGCTGACCGCCCCTGAAGATGTGTTTAGTAAATTACAGCGAGAAAACATAGCAATCATTGAGAGCTATGGTGCTGCCCTCATGGAAGTGGTCTGTCGAGATGCTTGTGATGGTCATGAGATTGGAAGGGTACAGTAACTCCTGCTGAGTATTATAATTGGATAGATATTTTGACTTATTAAGGCATAAACTGGATCAGCTTTTCAAATGTATGTTACATATTGGGAATTATTTTCTGTAATGTATTTTAGTGAATTTTCTTATTTACTATAATTTTGAATTTCTGTTTTGTTCATTCATATGTTTTGTTTACTTACGTTCAGAATCCTTTATTTGTTCAGACTGTACCCTCAGAATAATCTTTTTGCTAATTTTGAGATTTGCCTTACACTGGTAGAAATTAACCAGCAGAGATGCTGGTTAATCAAGATCTTGGCATAAGAGAATGCTGGATACGTAGCTTTTATACTGAGTGTATCTTTCTCTGCTTTTTCAATGAGTATTTGCATTTATATGTCTTTAAAATATTATGTCATACTGGTGATAATACAGTGAGAAGATAATTCCCTGCTGGTGGAAAATTACATAGCATTTGAATCATGTAGTACGCTCTCAATTATGTTAAAAAATATTTGGGAAGACATAGAACAAAGTAATCTTTGTTTCTCAGATAATGTATTTTCTGTATAAGTTTTCTGTTTTCTACAAGGAGTATGTGAAACTTTACAATTAGGGGGGGAAAAAACTATTTTTAAGAATCCCTTTCCTCCAGCAAGTAATGTTTAGATTTTGCTAAAATATATTTAATGCCATTATTTTAATGTGTTAGGTTTTGTTTCAGAAATATAACTTTACCCTGAAATTTTTTCTTTTATTAATAAATCAAGATTCTGGATACATACATACATTTTTCTCAAAAAAAAAAAGAGAGAGAGAATTGTATTGTAGGCAACCATTCTCCTTGTAAGAAAACTTTTAAACATTTCCAGATAAAGGGAGTTACTGTTGTTGATTTTGGTAGCCATCTCCACATTTTGGATTTTGATGTGTTCTTCCGTCAGATGCTGGCACTGGCTCTACTTGATCGGATTGTCTCCGTAGATAAGCAGCAGCAGTGGCTTCTGTATCTTTCTAACAGTGGCTATTTGAAGGTGCTTGTGGACAGCTTGGTAGAAGATGACCGTACTTTGCAGAGCTTACTCACTCCACAGCCTCCCCTTTTAAAAGCCCTTTATACATACGAATCCAAAATGGTAAGGCTTTATATTCACTTGAAGTTAGATCAACAGGTCACTTCCTCTTGAGGTTAAGGATATATTAAAGAAAATTAACGTGGCCTACATTTTGCATGTTTCTATCATACAAACTGTAATCATTTCTAAGGAGTTTTAAATTTGGGCACATGTGCTAGAACTGTATCTTCTGAGCATGCCAAAGTTGAGTTGAAATGATCCTGAGAGGGTTAGTTGGGTACTGAGACTGCTGCTTACTCACTTCGATTGCTGGTGGTGGCAAAGCCACATGACACCCAGTGGTCTATGAGGAGAAGAGTGAGCAAAAATGTCCTTCCGCAACGAAAATCAGACTGTTAGTTGCCTGTTGAAATTCCAATGTAGATGTGCTGGTTCTACTTTAAACACAGGATTTTTCAGTACAGTGTATATAATTCATTTCCTTTCCTCCAAATCTGTTTTAATTTCTGTTTCCTCCTGCTTAAAAATACCACAAATGTCACAATAAGAGAAGCACTAAAGTCTTAGATTCTTCATTAATTCTGTTTTCCTTCCTTCATTCATTTATTCAACAAGTATTTATTAAATATCTGTTACATGCCAGGTATGGCACTAGGTAGTAGAGATACAGCTGTGAGCAAAACAATCTTCCCTGCCCTCCATAAGCCCACATGATGATTTAGTTGAATGCTTAATCCTTGCAAGGCGTATGTAGCACTTCAGATACGCTGTGCCATTTACTCCTCATAAAAATCCTATGGTTAAGGTGGTATAATATGCCCCTTCCTAGCTAGCTCAGAATTTCTCTTCACCAGTGATTACAGATCAGAAATGTGCTATGAGAAAGTCTCATTTTAATGTGAGACGCTTGGCTCTGATCTCTGTACTGATGATTTTTGTTTCATAACTTCTTAGGCATTTCTCACAAGAGTGGCCAAGATACAACAGGGCGCTTTAGAGCTGCTGAGGTCTGGGGTGATTGTGAGGCTGGCACAATGCCAAGTCTATGACATGCGCCCAGAAATGGACCCACAGGGGTAAGCATCCATATCAATTTATTTATTTTTTAATGGTTTTTATTTAAAATTTAATTTTATTCATTTTTTTATACAGCAGGTTCTTATTAGTCATCTGTTTTATACATGTCAATCCCAATTGCCCAATTCATCACACCACCATCCCCACCCCCTGCCGCTTTTTTTAAAGTTACCAGTAAAGGATTATTAAGGGAAAAAAAAAATTTCAAACATAATTTTGCCGTTTATAATTCTGTTGGAGCAGTACTCTCATCTTGATGGTTTTGTTTGGTCATATACCCCTGCCATTAACTAATAAATGAAAGTTGCTAATAAGGGTAAAAGTGGGTAGGTACCTAGTGCTTTCCATTTTAGAGCAGTAACGTAAGAGGGAAATGGGAGAGCATTTTGTTAGACGTTTTTCTTCCCAACTTTATTGTTCTGTTTAGTAGAAGTACATGTTTTCAGTTATACTGGTCTTTTAAAGTATTGTAATGAAATTATAATTTGTTGTGGATTTTCTTTTCTTGATGACTTGAATAGTATTTTATATTTTTCTCATTTTAACATTTTACCAACTGCTTGCTAATTTGAAAGCTTCAAGTGAAATTATTTTAAGTTTCAAACTTTCTAGCAGATTTCTCAGTTGAGTTTGAATATGAATTTTTTCTTTTTTGTCTACATGGCTGCAGCATTGTTAGGGCCTATAGCATACCCTCCTACTGTTAAATAACAATTTAGGTCAGTTTGAGTAATTTTCCTCAAAAGATCCATTGCCAAATTGTATGTTTGAGTTTTTCAGGCTTAACTATAGAAATATTTTACTTCTAGAAAAGAAAATTTTTTTAGTATAACTTTCTAAGGTTTTAACACAAGAGTCACCTTAGGTGAAGAGGATTGAGTAAATTGTATTCCTCAGTTCATGGCACATTATTATTGCCTGTCTTTGGAAAGCCTTTCTGTTATTTCTTTTTATTTCCATATTCTGCTTTCATTCTCTTCTCTTCAACAGGCAACCATTTTTTTTGTTCAAAAATTTAAATAGAAATATTTACAATAAATAATAGTTTATTAATAGTGTTCTGAGACCTCATCTTAAAGGTTAAGTGATTTTACAATCTCATTTTAATTTTTAAAATCTTGTTTTATTTTATATAATGGACAATGTAGATTCATTTTTGGCTTTGTGTGTACAAGAGGGAAATTTGGGGAGAGTAACTTTTGTTTCTGTCTGTTTCTCACACATAGTCTCTGTGGCCCAAGGGAATATTTAGAGTAGAATAAGTATGTTTGGGGAATTTTAGCACTGTCTTTTCAAATTTATGCAATTATTCTTTACGAAGATTTTTAAAAATTCAGATTTTTTCACTAACTGTACCTCTGGGATACAGAGTCCTCATTAGTAGCTTCACATCTTAATTAGCCACCTGTGATTGTTTGCCGTGGAGATGGTCGGGGACTGTTTTAACTGTTGGACTGCTGCTCTCTCTTTGTTCACTGGATGCAAATCAAGCATGTTTGGCCTGAGAGATGCCCCAGTGTTCATCCCTACTCCAGTGGACCGGTACCGCCAGATTCTGCTTCCAGCTCTCCGCTTGTGCCAGGTCATCCTCACGTCTAGTATGGCCCAGCACTTGCAGGCAGCAGGGCAGGTAAGAGGATCCTTAGTGTAGAAATCATCAAGTGCAAAATCTTTATTTTACAAATGCAGAAGCCCTAGGCATAGAACGCTTAACGTGAATTTACCTTAACCGTTCTGTTTGTGGCAGAGCTGGGTATTGAACATAGACCCCTTGCACTTTGCTCTGAACTTTATCGGTCTGTTTTTGTACTCTTGTTTGAATGAAACACCACAGCTAATTAATAGAATAGTGAGATAGAAGGCAAGAGATCTAAATTTGTTGTTCTGCAAAAGGAAGCAGTTATTGTGATAGAAATAAGCTGGCTTCTAAAATGTAATTTAACCAGGTATTTATTAGAGAATGCTGTTCCTTTATTAGACCTTGCAGAAGATACAAAAGATAAATGATGATGCCACATTTAGTTGTGATGTTGAAAGAATGAGTAATTTAAATAAGTGAGTTTCTAATAAAATATTTTTCCTTCAAACACCATAAATTAGTTTTATTTTCATTGCTTTTCAGTGAAATCTTCAAAAATATGTTTGTTTCTTAGACTAATAATGCAATATGCAATTTAACCTTTTACTGATTAATTAGGCTTATCACTAAGAATCTGCAGTTTTTTATTGTGTTGCTCTATTATTATCATACCCTCAGGAATTAGGACACATCCTAATAATTTCTGGTGATTTTATCTGCTTTCCCTGCCATCAGTCTTCAGGCATACTTTCCCAAGATAGAATGCTGCTGTTTCTAGTGTGCTACCTGATTTTATATTGCGTTAGTCTAAGTGACATTCTACCCCTTTCATATGCAGCCTTTGAGTCAGTTCTTTAACACTCAAAAACTTTGTCTTCTACTTTCTCGAGATTAAGGTTTTTTAGAAGAAGTGGGACGTTGTGATACAAGGCCAGTCTTATACTGAGCATAGTGGAATTACCTGAGTAGGTTCTTTAAAAAATACAGATTACTGAGTTTCATGTCCAACGATGATGGACTCTGAGGCCAGGAATTTGTATTAAAAAATAAAAGTGGCACAGTTCCTGAGAGATTCAAATGTTCAGCCAGTTGTGGTGTAGTCCCTGCCTTCAGGGAATCTATAATCTAGTTAAGAAGATGTTTGAATGTGAAAATGAGTAGAGTCTTCTATGATGGTACACTGTAAAATGCTAAGCTGAAAGGGCACAGTTTAGAGGTCAAGATTTGTATCTCATTTATTTTCATCATATCAAAAGGAGAGTTAGACAAAAGCTTTTATGTGATTGTCCCCATGTCACACTAGTCAGACTTTCACAGAGCAAACTTGAATTCAGTAAGTCATTTTTTAAAAATAAATTTATTTATTTATTTATTTTTGGCTGCATTGGGTCTTCGTTGCTGTGCGCAGGCTTTCTCTAGTTGCGGCGAGCAGGGGCTACTCTTCATTGTTGCGGTGTGTGGGCTTCTCATTGCAGTGGCTTCTCGTTGCAGAGAACGGGCTCTAGGCGCATGGGCTTCAGCAGTTGTGGCACGTGGGCTCAGTATTTGTGGCTCGTGGGCCCTAGAGCGCAGGCTTAGTAGTTGTGGTGCACGGGCTTAGTCGCTCTGCGGCATGTGGGATCTTCCCGGACCAGGGCTCGAACTCGTGTCCCCTGCATTGGCAGGCGGATTCTTAACTACTGAGTCACCAGGGAAGTCCCAGTAAGTCATTTTTGAACACACTCACACACATTAATTCATGTTCTAGTTCCATTTAGACAAAAATTTTAAAAAATAGGGGTCAAATAATAGTTTTCATACAGTAGTTCCAAGTTATATTATACTCTTCTATAGTAGCTTCTAAGTGTATTAATCTCTAAACTTTGAAATAATCCTTATCTTTAGCTTTCTTATAAAATTTAGTTAGATGTTTGCTTCTTGAAAATAAACTACGTAAATGCAAAAGACAACTGCTTATCTAATATTCTTCATTACATTAAATTACTTGCTTCAATGTTATTAAACAGATGGATATAAATTTATAATACAATTTTCTACTCTTCCACCTGTTTTTCCATTTCCCCTCCTTTTCTTCGTCTTAGGTGTTGCAGTTTCTCATTTCTCATTCTGATACCATACAAGCAATCCTGCGCTGTCAGGATGTTAGTGCTGGGTCTTTGCAGGAATTGGCTCTGCTGACAGGAATTATAAGTAAAGCAGCACTTCCTGGTGAGTTGATTATGTTGAATGGATTTTTACCAGTGCTTTACAGACTGACATACACTTAATAGAATGAGGTTATTGTTACTTTGCAGCTATATATTACTTATTTGAGATTGGAACTAACAGAGTTAACTGCCTTTTTTAAAAAAAAATTATTTAGTTATTTATTTCATTTTTGGCTGCGTCGGGTCTTATCGAGGCACACGGGGTCTTTGTTGCGGTACGTGGGATCCTCTGCTGCGGCATGTGGGCTTAGTTGCCCCGCGGCATGTGGGATCTTAGTTCCCTGACCAGGGACTGAAGCTGTGTCCCTTGCATCAGAAGGTGGATTTTTAACCACTGGACCACCAGGGAAGTCCCCTTAACTGCCTTTATTTGAAGTAATATGTTTATAAAAGTGATATATGGTCAGTATAAAAAATTCAAAAAGTTCAAGAAAATAATTAACACTCAAATCCCACTATCTAGAAATTGTCAAATGTTAACATAGATAAGTAGCTTTTCAAACATTGCTCTATGTATATGTATGTATTGGTGGGGGGGAGGGGCGGTGGAGAGAAACAGACATACAGAGGTACTTTTCGAGAATGGGATACCTTTTACATTCAGTTTTAGAAAACAACTATTTAATTTTACGTGAACTTTACAGATGAAAAACTAATTGAAGAGAAACTGAAGACATTGATGAATTCCAGACAAATGTTTCTTTACTACAAGTGTACAAGAGATATTAGTTCTTAAAATATCACTATGATTAAGAAGAAAAAAAGATTATGATAAACTACTAAGATATTTTGGTCATTAAAAACATTTTTTTTACTACATATTTTACTACATGTTTTTTTACTACAAATTTTAGACAGGGGGCTTCCCTGGTGGCGCAGTGGTTGAGAGTCCGCCTGCCAATGCAGGGGACATGGGTTCGTGCCCCGGTCCGGGAGGATCCCACATGCCACGGAGCGGCTGGGCCCGTGAGCCATGGCCGCTGAGCCTGCGCGTCCGGAGCCTGTGCTCCGCAACGGGAGAGGCCACAACAGTGAGAGGCCCACGTATGGCCAAAAAAAAAAAAAAAAAATTTAGACAGAATCAACTAACTCCTGATGTGAAAGATGAAGTAATGAGTTATTTTACACTTCTTTTTCCACCCTCATGTTGTTTGCTTGTATTATATTTACAAGTAAATATCATTTATATTCAGTCTTGTAACCATAATAACTTCAGTTATTTAGTTTTACTTGTATATTTACATGGATTCACAGAAAAACACCAATTCTTTTTTTTCCTCCTATAGCTTCACCATTTCTGAGTTCTTTCTTTTGATTTATTTCTTGGTGTTTTTAATTTGTATTGAGGTCCCCTCCCCTAAGAAAAAGTATATAATCTTCCCTGAACTCTCTAATGTTTACAGACATCTAAAGGTTGCCTTTATTCTTGAATGAAAGCATGGCCTACTATTAATAATAATGTCATATTTTTTTTACAAATGAGGAAACTGAGGCACAGAGAGGTTAACTTGTCCAAAGTCACACAAATAATACTGTAGGGTTTTTCATGCACTGTGGCTTCTGAGTCTGCGTGCTTAACTACTAGCCTATACTACCTCCATCTTTATATTGCTGTGGAGAAGTCTGAGGCCAACTTCTGATTCTGCCCCAACACCCACAATATTTTTTCCTCTCTGGGCATGCCTCAGTACCTGAGCCCTTTGTGTTGGGAGAAGGAGAGAGTTTGGAAGGGCAGAGTGCAGTGCATATTAAGGTACTTAGAGACTGTGCTCATTCTTCGGAGATCCCAGGGTCAACTCCACCCAGCCTTGGAGTGTCTTAGTCCTGTGTGCTTATTATGTTCATTTCCCCACTTCATTCCAGTGTCCTGAGATGATACCAAGACAGGCCACCCTTGCCTTTACTAAGGTCCCATAGTGCTATGTAGTGGTTCTTCTCCAAATGGTTTTTACCTTGGTTTCTCCTAATTGCTAGTTCTCCTAATTACTTAATTTACTTAATCACCCGAATGTGCTGCTTCGCAAATTGTGGGGTCTCCATGAGAATTTGCAAGAGTTTGTTGGCTTATCTTCTTTTCTCTGTATTGCTTCTGAGGGGTGGGATGAGGGTCATGAGTTGAATTATGCTACTTACTCCCCTGGAATTTTCTTCACCTCCCCTTTTTTTTTTCCCTTAAGCACCACCATGCTTTAGTATTTATGGCGTAAGTTGGCCCCTTTCCCTTTTTGGTGAATTTCATTTATTTGTAGTTGATTATAGAAGGGACATTCTATGATACTACTTCATTCTGCCATCTTAATCCAGAAGTCCTGAGTTAGTACAGAGAGAATTTACCTTTTATCATATCCTCTGGCAAGGTGATTTTATTGATGAATTTTCCTTTCGTTCCTTTTTCTTTGTTTTTGTTTTTGTGGTACGCGGGCCTCTCACTGTTGTGGCCTCTCCCGTTGCGGAGCACAGGCTCCAGACGCGCAGGCTCAGCAGCCATGGCTCACGGGCCCAGCCGCTCTGCAGCATGTGGGATCTTCCCGGACCGGGGCACGAACCCATGTCCCCTGCATCGGCAGGCGGACTCTCAACCACTGTGCCACCAGGGAAGTCCCCTTTCGTTACTTTTTAAAAATACTTGAAATATTCTGTATTTTACTAATAGCAGCATTTAACCCTGTCACTGTATTAAAATTATCTTCAGAAAGGCACAGTTTATTTTAACATGCTCATGGTATATTCAAACAAAATAAAAGAATAAAGCACTCTGACCAGCAATTCCTGCTTCCTAAAAGGAACCAATTATCAATTTATACTTTGTTTTTCTAGCAGTTTCTCTGCTCGTGGTGTAAAAATTTTTTCCTCCCTACACAAATGAAATACCATACACACTGCTCTGTAATTTTTTCCCCACATTATGTTTTGGGGATTTTTTCTCATCGGCATGTATAGTTCCTACCTGACTCTTTAATTGGTGGAATAGTTTTCCAGTTGTGAGGTGGTTACCCAGACCCCTGTGACACGTTGACTGTTTCCGATCTTTTTAAAAATGTCAAACAGTATGGCATTTAATAACTGTGTGTGTGTGTATACATATACATATACATTTTTGTATATTTGAGCTGGTAGGCTTGGTAAGTTCCTGGCAGTGCTTTGTCAGATATAAATATACTTTTATATATATATACACACATACATATATACCATTACATACGTGTGTGTATATATATACACACACACACACTTTAAAATAATTTTAAAAGATAATGCAAAATACCCTCCTAATTTTTTAAAATAACTTTAAAAAATAATTTATACTCCTCTTAACCCTACTCTGCCCAGTTCAGCCCTTGATTACTTATGGTTTTGTATTATCCTGTAATTTTACTATATGGTTTTGTCTTAAATGCTTAGCCCAGTACCAGATATGTTGTACCTCCTCAACTACTTATCATCAGGTTAATTTTTTATCTGTGACCCACAGATATTCTGTAAAGTGTTTTGGAGTTGAGGATGATATATATGGTCCACAGCACTCAGGTGGCATGTAGCAGAAAGGTCTTAAGAATCTGAGAATTGGACTTCCCTGGTGGTACAGTGGTTAAGACTGTGCTTTCACTGCAGGGGACACGGGTTCGATCCTCGATTGGGGAAGCTCCGCATGCCACTCGGTGCTGCCAAAAGAAAAAAGAATCTGAGAATTGCTAGTTTTTTAAAATAGAGGCAGCAGTTGATGTGCAGGAGGAATGAAAGAACTGGGGAACAGCAACACAGGTTGCAGAGATCAGAAAGGTTAAGGACAAACAGGAAAAAGCCAAAGTTCCACGGTAGTGTTAAGTGCAAACTCCAGCTTTCAAGGGGTTAAGATGGAAAAGGAGGGCATGAGAATCACAAGCAACAAATGGAGAAAAAAATATTTCAAGAATTTGATATTAATCAGGGTTTTACTTGGTTTTGTTTTGTTTTGGAGTACAAGGGAGACCTGAACACATTTTTAGATAGTGCAGAAAAATCCTCTGCGGTAGGGTAAATTTTAGAAAGTAATTAAATAAAGTGATTCTGGGAACCTACTCCCCGTGGAGGTGGAGGTGGGAAAGGGAAAGGAGCTAGTGGAGCAGTGAGGCGCAGGTGAGGTAACAAGCCAGCATGTGCCAAGTGATATGAGTATTTTCTGTAGGTTTGTGTAGAGGTTGATGGGCTGAGAAATCTAAAAGGAGGAAGGCTTGTCATTATAAGGAGCAAAAGGATAAGGTTCCAGGTTATGTGCTATGGAGTGTATGCTTGGAAGTAAGAAATGGATTAAAGGGATTGTGAAAACACATGGATAGTTAGGGTGGCTGGGACAGGATCAGCTGGGTTCTCCTCATGGCTACAGTCATAGAACAAAGAAATAAACCAGTGGAGAGAATGACCCATGGGTTTGCTTGGAGGGCTCAATAGAAATAAAGGGAGTCCATGGTACTATAAAAGGTTGATCAGCTTTAGGGATTTCGTAATGGGTCCAAACTGAGAAATTGAATGGCAACTTTTTTGTGTATGTGTAAACTGTACTTTACCTAAGGGAAAAGAAAAAAAATCAAATGGTACAATACATAGACGAGATAAAAGAAAAAAAATGCATTTCATTTTTAGTGTTTTATATTCTGAACTGTTACATGAGAAAGTAATTTACTGCTGAGTTTAGAAAATTTTAACTTTTATGTTTATAAATAAAAAGTCGATTTTTCTCAAAAACTTTCAAGTGCCTTTTTGAATTACTGATTCAGTCTAGATTTAGCTTGCATATGACTGAATGTGTGATGTGGTACACTTAACATATTGTGTGGTGGTACACAATCTTTGTAAAGTCGTATTTCTCAAACCTCCTTCATGGCAGAGTCTGTGTCTATTTATGCATATATATATAAAAATATATATTTATACATATATAAATATATATATGTATACATATATAAATATAAAATAGTAAAACTACCATTCCTGGTTTTTTAATGTTTTTAATTTTTTGATTATAACACTACATTTAAAAGCATTCCAAATTTTATAGGTATACTAAGTGAACTTGATGTTGATGTTAATGAAGGATCTCTAATGGAGCTACAGGGACATATTGGAAGATTCCAGGTAACTGATTCTTTCTTATTTCTTTTTTATTTTTTAAATTAAAAAAAATTTTTTTACTTCTTTAAAGAGCAGCTATAAGACTTGTAACAAAATACAACAGTCCTCTCACTGATCCTCCCCATTCTGCTCCCTGAATTTGGGTAAACCCAGCAATGGTTTTAATTGATTCTTTCATATCTCTAAATAATATGCTTATGTTACTACTACTTGATTTTCCAATTTTAAGAGTCATCTGTTGACCTTCCATCGAGAAGGATGAGAATTTAGATCTCTTTACTCCTGTTCTTCTGTCATACAATATGTACCTCTCTTGTAACGTGTCCCCACCCCCAACTCTAATCATAATTTCGATTAGATTAATATTTAGTGTTATATTATTATTACTATGAAATGTCATTTATGAATAAGCCATGGATGGACCATATTTTACTTTTCTATACAACATTGTTTTTCCTAGAGTAAGTAATTGTTTCTTTTTTTTATTTGCTTGGTTTTATGTACTTATTTCTAATTTATTCCCGAACTCTCCTCCAGTTATGTAATCTCTTTTCAATATGTTCAAACAGAGTAGATAGCTTATCAATTAGATATTTTATCGCAGTCTTTCTGGGAGCCTCCTGGCCTGCTTTGATTTGAGCACCTTCACTTTTTTTTGGCTGCAGAAGAATTATATTTATATTCCATTATTTTTGATACAGTAATTTTCTTAAACAGTCCTCTTTTCATGAGCTGTTTTTCAAGTTTCCAAAAGAAAAATGCTGCCATCAGCATAATTGTTATCAATGGGTGCATGGGTATACAAGTAGTACATTTTGAGTCATTGTCAAATAGCACTCCAGAAAGGCTTGTACTCTCTCTAACCAAGCCAAAATACTCTGTTTTGTTTTGTTTTTTTAAGCCTTCTAACTTTTTTCATTGGTGGGGAGAAAAAAATATTTTTGATGAATCTTTCATAAGGTAGCCTCTGGAAATGTGATAGTGCATCTGTTTTTGTCTGTAAGAATAGCAAACAGCCAGTTTTAAGATTTAAAAAGAGTATTTTGACAAATTAAATTTACATTATAATCTCCTTAGTATGTTTTGCCTTATCCGTACTTATTATTTAAACTAACATCAGTTTAAGTTAGATATTATATAATATATATGGATGTATATATGTAGGGGTGAATGTGTGTATGTGTAATACCAGTGTTTTAAACGTGTTTTTATTGTGCACTTACTATGTGCAAAACACTGTACTAAGCACTTTAAATACAATTCAATGTCTCAGGTAATCCTAACAATAATCTTATAAGGTAGGAATTGCTATTATCACTCTAGAAATATGAACACAGAGGCTTGAGGAAGTTAAGTAACTTGTCCCAGGACATATAGCAAAAAGTCATGTACCTGTAATTGGAACCCACATCTCTGATTCTGGACATACTGCCAATTTTGCAAAGCTTGTCCTTTCCCACTGAGAACCTTAGGAACAATTATATTCTCAGGTGAAAATTACCAACATTTCAAACTAATGAGCTTTGCGATTTATCTGCCAAGGTTTCTTCTGTGTTCCCAACTCCTTTTTGAAGTCCCCAGAAGCAGCCACAGGAGTTAGAGCCTTTAAATTTGAGCCTTAGTAGACAAAATTATCACGAATCTGCTTCTGTTTGCCATCTCATTTTGTTTCTCATTGTTTATTGATTAGTATTTATTTAATGGGAATCTACTAAGGAATTATTTGGTGTGATACAAAAAATCTTTGGCAAGCACTTAGATTTTAGTCGGGGTTAACTGCTAGAAGAATTAATATTCTTTTAATGAGTTGTCTGCCAAGTAAATACATTTGCAGAAAGGTAAATTTTAATATTGCTAACTTTAGTTGAGTCAGTTGGAAGTAAGAAATTAGATGCTTTAAAGAGTGATTTTATTCCCCACTGAGTTTTTCTTTTTTTTCTCCCTCAAGAAAGGTCACTAACTTTAAACATATACAACTAGATATGAACAAGGAAGTATCTTTTCTTTCCTTAGCGCCAGTGCTTAGGACTACTAAGTCGCTTTGGTGGCTCCGACAGACTGCGTCAGTTTAAATTTCAAGATGATAATGTGGAGGGGGATAGAGTGAGCAAGAAAGATGAGATCGAACTGGCTATGCAGCAGGTAAGAGGAGTGAGAGTTGTGTAGCTATTCTTTAAGCTTTTTATGTTTTTGGAGGTATTTGAGAAAAATAATAGATGTGGGTAATTTTACAAATTGATTTGTAACTTTGTTGTAGTTTTACAAACTGATCTATAACTTTGTTCTCCTTCAAATCTGGATTTCCATGATATGAGGCATTAGGGGAGCTAATATTTTTGTTACTGCTTGTTCTTCCTTTGTAGATTTGTGCCAATGTCATGGAATATTGCCAGTCACTCATGTTACAGAGTTCCCCTACCTTTCAGCATGCTGTGTGTCTCTTCACCCCTAGCCTGTCAGAAACCATTAATAGAGATGGGCCCCGGCAAGGTGAGCTAGCTAGTTCTTTCTTTCTGTATTTGAGGAATTAAGTTGCCAGGATTATGACAAGCTCTAGTTGGCCCCAGTATGATGCAATTTTTTTTTTTTTAACCACGAGTAATGAATGGGAAATTTTTAAAACGACTTCTTTAAGAAGGAGTGATGAGGAGGTACTCTTGTCAGACCTGTGGATACAGCTGGAGAACTGGAAAGAATAGAGAAATTTAAGATTTTCTGAGGATGAATCTGGAAGAGCCGTGTGGGGAGAGTATAGTTTTATGTAGCGTGTGAGACCCAAAAGGCTCTAGGATTGGAGAGTAAACTAGCCAGGTGAAAAGTATGAAAATAGTTTGTATGTTAAATCATGTTAAGCTGAATTTAGTGTCTCAGTTAGGTTTTGTATTTAGCTCCAAATTTCTGTAACATAGCAAAGTAAAATTTCGATAGTTAGTAAACTGATGTAGCCTATGATTCCCTAGTGACCCAGTAGGGAAGATTAGGAATATGAGGCCGGATTATGGATTGGTTAAAGCTTTTGTCCCATGGGACATTCAAAAGCCAAAGCCCGTTTGGATCTTGGTGGTTGTATTGTGATGGACTGGTGATGATCTCAAGAAACCTTTTGTTTGAGATTTCTGTGAATCATTTTGTCACATTTTCATCGTCTTCAGGATCTTATTTTCTCTGAAAATTGCTTAATCACGTAAAGTATCTATTTAATAGAATAATATTATGAAAAAATATGTTATGCCAAGAACTCTTGTTTGTCTAACTCCATTATAAAATGTCCTAGCAAGTGGGATTAAGAAATATTTTTTTATTGAGATTTTTTATTTACATACAACAAAATATACCCATCTTAGGTGTACAGTTTGAGTGCTTTTTGTAATTTTATGCAGTGTGTAACCACTACCACAACCAAAATATAGAATAATTCCCTCATCCTTAAAAGTTTCTTCTTGTCCCTTTGCATGTGATTGTTTCCTTTGACCCCTGGTCAAGGTCTCTATTATTTTGCCTTTTCCAGAATTTTATATAAATGGAATCATACAATATGTAGTGTTTTTTGTGTTTCGACTTCTTTCATTTAGCTCAGTGTTTTTGAAATCCATCCATGTGTGTATTACTATTTTGTTCCTTTTTATTTCTGGCTGGTATTCCATATTAAAAATATACCATAATATATCTCTTCACTAGTTGATAGACATTTGGGTTATTTCCAGATTTTTAGCTATTGTGAATAATGCCACTATGAATATTTGGATATAAATCTTTATGTGGACATAATGTTTTCATATCTTTTGATTAGATGCCTAAGAATGCAATTGCTGGCTTCTGTGGTATGTTTGACTAAATAAGATACTGCCATTCTGTTTTACAAAGTACAGTCATTTTGCATTCCTACCAGCCATGTATAAGAGTTCTAGCTGATCCACATGCTTGCCAATGCTTGGGTTGTCAGCCATTCTAGTGGTTGTGTTGTGATATCTCACTGTGATTTTAATTTGCATTTCCTTGATGACTAGTGATGAGCCTGTGTCCAGTTTTAGTACTATTTGTTGAAAACATTATCTTTTTCTGTTTGGATTACTTTGGTACCTTTTCTCAAAAATCAATTGACCACATAAATTTGGGTTTATTTTTGGACTCTCGATTCTGTTCCATTAATCTGTATGTCTGTTCTTTCTCTTAATACCACACTGTCTTTATATACTTTATACACACTGTCTTTATATACTTATTCTTCAATAGCTTTATATCAACAGTAAGTCTTGAAATCAGGTGGTTTAAATCCTCTATCTTTGTTCTTCTTTTTCAAAATATCTTATGCTTATGGTTTACATGGTTTATTTCTTTCTGTCTATTTATTTTCATCCTATCCATGTTTTTCTGTTTAAAGTGCATCTCTTGTACACAGCAGAGAGTTGAGTCTTTTTTTCTTTAATCCATTTTGACTATCTCTGCTTTTAGTGGTGTGTTTAGTCCTTTAATATTTAATATAATTATTGATATGATTGGACTTGGATCTATCATTTAATTGTTTTCTACTTATTAATTGCTTTCTACCTCCTTTCTCTGTTTTTTTGTTTTTCCTTACCTGCTTTAAAAAAAAGTTTCTTTTATAGAATTTGATTTTAATTTGACCATTGGGTTTTTACCTACACTTCTTTGTATTTTTTTTTTTTAGGAATTGCCATCGTTTTTCACAGCCTATTTATTGTTAATATAGTACCACTTCATTCAAAATTTACAACTCTTACAACTGTATAGGCCCACATTCCCCCCTTCTTTTATGTTATAATTGTTACATGTATTACATCTACATACGCTGTAAATTCCCTTAGACAATAATTTTTATTTCAAACAATTTAATGCTTTATAAGTAAAGAACAAAAGGGTAAAAAAGAAAAAAAGTCTTTTGCATTTATTTAGATATTAAACACATTTGATGCTCCTTATTCTTTCTCAATGATCAGAGTTTCCACGTGGTGTCATTTCCCTTCAGGCCGAAAAATTTCTTACATAAGTATGGGTCCGTTAGTGATGAATTCTCTTAACTTTCTTTTATTGAAAATGTCTTGATTTTGCCTTCATTCTTGCAGGATAATTCTGCTGGATATAGAATTCTGAGCTGGTAGTTTTGTGCTTTCTGTACTTTAAAGATATGGTTTCACTTTCTTTTGTCTTCCATGATTTATAATGAGAAGTCAGTCATTGATGGGAATGTTGTTCCTCTATATGTAAAGTGTTGTTTTTCTGTTGCTGCACTTGAGATGTGCTCTTCCTTTTTAAACAGTTTGACTGTTAACGTGCCTTGGTGTGGGCATCTTTGTTTTTATTCCGTTTAGTGTTGTTGAGAATTTTTTATCTATACATTTCTTTGTTTTATCAATTTTGGGGAAATTTTGACTCTTTTTTTCTTCAAATATTTTCAGCCCCATTCTCTTCAAACATATATTAGATGGTCTGATACTATGGTTTTTTTTTGTAATGCTCTTTATTTGTAAGAAATAGGATGAGAACATTTGCTATACTTTTTTTTGCAGTACGCGGGCCTCCCACTGTTGTAGCCTCTCCCGTTGTGGAGCACAGGCTCCGTATGCGCAGGCTCAGCGGCCATGGCTCACGGGCCCAGCCGCTCCGCGGCATGTGGGATCTTCCCAGACCGGGGCACGAACCCGTGTCCCCTGCATCGGCAGGCAGACTCTCAACCACTGCGCCACCAGGGAAGCCCCTGCTATACTTTTTTATTATTTGATTTACTATCTCATGTAAAGTTGCGTTACAGTTTATGTATGTTAGCATGATTTCAAGGCCCTGAAGGTAAATGTAATGGGCAGATCATTTATTTTTTGCAACTATTCCTCCTTGTAATTTTTTGTTTATATCTTGGTATCATGAATATGTAAATTTTACGTTAGCAACTATATTTACAGATAATGGAAGACTGGAATTTTTTTCTTCCAGTTTTATTGAGATATAATTGACATACAGCACTGTATAAGTTTAAGGTGTACAGCATAATGATCTGACTTACATGCATCATGAAATGGTTATCACAATAAGTTTAGTGAACATCCATCATCTCATATAGACACAAAATAAAAGGGGAAAAATTTTTTTCCTTGTGATGAGGGCCCTTAGGATTTACTCTCCTAACAACTTTTATGCATGACATAGAGCAGTGTGAATTATATTTATTGCATGGTACATTACATCCCTAGTGCTTATTTATCTTAAAACTGGAAGTTTGTGCTTTTTGACCACTTCAGTTGCTTTATCTTCAGGTTCACTTATTCTTTCCTCAATAAGCTCTATTTGGCAAAATATATCCAGTGAATATTTTTATTTCAGAAATTGTATTTTTCAGTTTTAGAATTTTTGTTTGATTCTCTTATCTCATTTTTATTTTCTCTACTGAGATTAACTATGTTTTCATTGTTTGTTTTCCCTCAGTTATAATAGCTACTTTAAAATGCTCATTCATTAGTTACCAACATCTGGTTTATCAGGGATTAGACTTGCTTGGTTTTCTTGTCTCTTGAGAATGTGTTCCATTTTCTTAGTTGTTTATATGTTGGGTATTTAAAATTGTATACTGAACATTACAAAGGTTTGAAGGTTCTAGATTCCATTATTTTTTCCCTGTATGGTGTTTTTCTTTTGTTTTGGCTTAATTACCTTGGCTGTTTTGACCTGTGAACACTGCTTCTTGGGTGACAGGTGCTGCGTCAGTTTATGTCTTTTGCCTTTAGCTGAGATGTTTTGAGTGTGTTACGTGCATGGTTCAGGGGTCAGTTAGTGATGTGGGTAGCTATAGGGATCCCCTCTCTACTCTCCTGGGATTCCCCTAAAACTTTCTTCACTGGTCATGGTTTCCAGGCTTCTCAGCTGCTGTTTTTTTGGTTTGTCAGGCGTTAATGACTATGCTTTTTCCATCAGCACTCCTGCTTCTGCATTGTGTTGCTTGTGCTACTGCTGGGTGTACTTAGCCCCAGGCCGAAGGCCATGAGCTGCGAGCTTAGAGTTGTACCGGTTCCATCTGCCCTCTTCCCAGTGCGCCTGCACTCCCTACCAGCATCTGTCTGCTTCTGTTTACTTTGGTAACTTTAGGTAGTTATTTTTTGTGTTATGTCTAGGTTTTTTATTTTCTGCCATGAGCGGGGAGTGGGCTGTTGTCTACTATGGTCTTAGTTTGACATATTTGGAAACAGAAGTTCTTAAAACCTAGTAAGATACCTTTACTTAAAAATACCTGTCATTCAGTGATTCATTTGGAGTAGCCTTGGGTGAGAGTATGTCTTAAATAAATTGAGGAAGTAACTATAAAGATTTATAGTAATATTTTATGGTGTAAAGTGCTTAAATCATTCAAACTGGATATATAAAACAATTTCTTTGACTTAGTTAAGCAAATTAATTCTACATAGTTCTAGCTTTCTCCTATATTCAAAAAGTTTGCTGCCAGGAAGATCACTAGACTACAAAGGTGCAGCCTCACCGGCATGTGGGAAAAGTGCTAGTTCAGGTGGCTCAGCAGATAGGAAAAAGGAGGTCTTCTTCACTTGGAGGGGCATGGGATGACTGGGAATCCTACTCAGAGCCCCCTTTTCATTCAGAAGAGTGGTTTTCCTACCACACAGCAGTGACATTTAACCTGCTGTGTCCCCTTTCTGTCTGGGAGTTTGTAAATGAGCATGAATCTGTTTACTAATCCCTGTAGGTCTATAGCTTGATGCAGACCTCTAACTGCCTCAAGAGGGCAATCCTTTTCTTCCCCTTTGAATCTAACTTTTTTTTTTTTTTTTTTTTTGTGGTACGCGGGCCTCTCACTGCTGTGGCCTCTCCCGCTGCGGAGCACAGGCTCCAGATGCGCAGGCTCAGCGGCCATGGCTCTCTTGCCCAGCCGCTCTGCGGCATGTAGGATCCTCCCGGACCGGGGCATGAACCCGTGTCCCCTGCATCGGCAGGCGGACTCTCAACCACTTGCACCACCAGGGAAGCCCTGAATCTAACTTTTTAAAACAAATTTAACCTGAGCATAAGATTTTTTAAACAAAATTGTAATTTTGTCATTTATTCTTCAAAACATTAATATCACTAATAATTATTAAAATTTCATTAGTTTCTTATCATTTTGAGCCAATCTTTTGCATACCATGTTGTTTTTTGATCTTTAATACTTAAAGATAAACTTTATGAAACCTTATAAATTGGTCTTTATTTTTCTTCAGACTTTTTTAAGGGTTAATAAGCATATTCTTCTCTGCCAATTCTAGACATATGAATGGGTAGGTATCTGGTAGGTTCTAGAATATTTAGTTATAGAGAGATAGTTTAACCTAGTGGTTAAGAGCACGGACTGATGATGAACTGCCTGGATTTAAATCCCAGTGCTACAAGTGACTTAAGAAAAATGACTTATCTCTTTGTGCCTCAGTTTCCTTGTCTATAAAGTGGAAGTAATAACAAGCTCCCTCCGATGAATTATTGTAAGGATTAAATGTGTTAATATGTGTAAAGTGCTTTAGAACAGTGCCTGGTGCTTGGCATGACATCAGTGTTAGCTATTATTATTCTTATTATTGCTCTTGTATTATTGTTATCCTCTAGTATATTTACTATTACTTGTGATCAAGGGACCCTTTTCTGTAGCACTTCCACTTCTTTGACTTCATGGTCTTTTCTGCAGAATCTGTTTCTGTAGTTAGATATCTCATGGGCCATCCTCATCTGATGTCTAAGTCTGGTGCCTCTGAATGCTCTAATATTTTCTAGGCTTAAGCAAGTTAGTATATAAGAACTCCTGAAGTGATTTGGAATACTCTCAGCATTAGACCATCATATTTATGGATAGCTTCCTACCAAGTTGAGGTCACACAAATGTCTGGGGACCGGCGTACCTAATTTCACTAGAAGAAGGCTCTCTGTGATGACCTGTATCATAAAGATTGTCATATCTTCACTGAGACTGGTGAAGGAGAATTGGCAAATCCGATGAGTATAGGATATTTTTTTGGTGGCAGAATCCACTGACAAGGGACTCTTTTCTCTTTTCCCCTCCACATGAAGGTCTGTGAGATTGGACTTTGGAGCAAAGTTCAAGGGGGTGGCAGTGAAGGAAGCAAATATAGATCTCTCCTTCAGTGTTCATGGCAGTTGGGGCCATTAAACAAAGATTATCTCCAAATTAAACCTGAAATTACCAAGGTGTTTCTCAAAGAAATCCCTCAGTCACAAGAGGAAATTGCTTTACTTGCACCACACAAACCATCTCTATCAATAGAATAGGAACATTATTGCTCGCCTTGTTTTTCTTTCCTCTACAAACAGCTTTTCCAACATCACGTTTTTCTTTTATACCTTCATCAGAAAGTCGTCAAGTAAAAGGCAGATCATTTTGTTCTGCTATCCAAATGGAGTTATTGTGGTAGAAGACTTACTAAACTTTAAATTTAATTATCTATTTTTTAACTATTTGTTAGCGTTCTCCTTGTCTCTTTGGAAGAATAACTTTGATCTGGGAACTCAGCAACCAGAAAGATGCAGACTGGAAATGAGTCCATATAAGTAGAGCCGCAGGGCGAGGCAGGAGTTATTCACCTGGGGTCAGGAAACTGTAAACTGTATTTGTGTGCACGGGGTGGGGGGTGGTGGAGAGACAGGTGTAAAGGTTTATAACTTCTATAGAGTTCTCAAAGAGGTCTTCACCCAGTAAAGGGTAAGCTGTCTCAGTGTCCATCAGCCAGATCTCCTTATTGTCTCAAGGCTCCAGCCTTATGTACCTACCTCATTACAGTAGCTCCTAACCACTCCTTTGAACTGTCAGTGGTATTTAAAAGTAGTCTTGGATTGGTTTTAATAATAGTTTACATGCCCTTAAATTCCTGGGCTTTCCTTTTTTTAAAAAAACAGGTCATTTGAGATTCATATAAGATGGCTATAAGTAGAACATTGTTCTTTATCAACTCTATTAGATACCCAAGCTCCAGTGGTTCCATACTGGCGCCTACCTGGTTTGGGCATTATTGTCTACCTGCTGAAACAGAGCGCTAATGATTTCTTCAGCTATTATGACAGTCATCGACGGAGTGTCAACAAGCTACAGAACGTGGAGCAACTTCCCCCAGATGAGATAAAAGAGGTATAAATCTTATAATGAGTGGTAGATACTTTTATTTTTTTAAGAGTTATTTTATTATTTATTTTATTTATTTTTGGCTGCATCGGGTCTTAGTTGCGGCACTCGGGCTCTTTGTTGTGGTGTGCGGGCCTCTCTCATTGTGGCGTGCAGGCCTTCTCTCTCTAGTTGTGGCTCGTGGGCTCCAGAGCGCCTGGGCTCTGCAGTTTGCGGCATGCAGGCTCCCCAGTTGAGGCGCACGAGCTCAGCAGTTTTGGCGTGCGGGCTCAGCTGCCCCGCGGCGTGTGGGATCCTAGTTTCCTGACCAGGGATGGAACCTGCGCCCCCTGCATTGTAAAGCAGATTCTTTACCACTGGACCACCAGGGAAGTCCCAAGCGATGGAGACTTTTGAGAAGCCATTGTTTTTACTGATAAGGACCAGGGGTCTGGTGTCAGACTTGTAGGTAAAGATGATGCGTGCAGTGAGATGAAAGGAATTACAATGACTCAGAGCTCTGTGTGGCTTGAAGAAGAGCTCCTCACCTAAGCAGCACACCTCATGAGCATAGAACCTCTTGACTGAGTGACAGGAGGTTGTACCTGTTCAAGAAAACCACCTGCTATTCAGTAGAAATTTCGGTAGCTGGCCTTTGCATAAAGAGTTTGGTAATTTATACTCTAAAAATCTGTGCTGAGAAACTTAGGTGCAGATGCTTTTTCAGTTAGAAGTGACTCCTTAGGCAAGATGTCTCTGTTCCTTCAGCATTTCCAGTATCTGTTAAGTGAATTTTTCAGACAAATGAGATGGCGTATCAGATTTGACTGCCTTCTCTCAATGATCCAGAATCATACCCTGGCACTTATTGTAACTAAAGATGTTGAGTTACTGGGCCTGCTCTTTCTTTCCATGTGGCACAGCTGAGCTATAAGGCTTCCCTTGGCCAGTGCTGAAGCTTCGTGTCTTTTGTGGCAGCCTGCATGTTGAGCCATTTTGCCATTCCTGGTTCACACCAGGTTTTCTGAAAAACACCATGTCACTCTTAAGAGTAGTCAGAGCCTACTCTCTTTTACCATTCTTATAATTCTAGGGGACATTTATTGAGAGTTTATGATGTGCCAAGCCATGAGCTACATATTCTACCTGAATACCTTAGGCAGATATTGTTGTGTCTCCCATTTCTCAGATGAGGAAGCTGAGGCACTGAAAGACAGACTAACTTATCCAAAGCCACACAGCTAGCAAGTACAGGTGGAGGCAGGTGTTACTGACTGGGTTCAGGTAACCCCTGAAATTGTGTGGTTTACACCCGGCGGTCCTTCCCCGTCGTGCACAGCTTATGGGTGATGCTAGTACACACAGGAGGGGCTGCAGCATCACGGTAAAGCATGTGGCACTCCACCAGTCCCACTGTAGAACACCTGCTGCCAAACCCAGTGTCTGCACGTTAAATTGACCCACTGTGCTTGCAAGTATGCCAGATGGAGAAAGGATCAGGGGAGGTTCTGGTTGATGATCATATATTTATTATGCTCTGCAAGTCTAATTCACATTTTCTTCAGAAGATACCTGACAGCTGTTATAGAAATTCTCCACACAGCATTGTGACACTTACTGCTTGGAAGTCCCACTGTTTTGTTTTGTTTTAATTTGACAAGAAATTCAGGATTGGTTGGCCCCTCAGCAGATTGGAAATGTCTGTTTCAGGGACTGGACTTTCAGAAAGCAGCAGATGAACGTTCATTTGTGAATTCAACTGCTTCTTTGGCTCTCGTTTTTTAAAATTACTAGCTTCCTAATTAGATAATTAACTCTTGTCTGCAAGGATGTTTAAATTTATTTGAATGTTTTTCACAGTACGTATCACAAGTGACTACTTATAGTGTATAGATTTTCATTAAACTTTTGTTACAATATATGTCATTCTTAATACTGTGTTTGTTTTTTTTCTTAGTTGTGTCAGTCTGTGATGCCTGCTGGTGTTGATAAAATCTCCACTACCCAGAAATATGTTCTAGCAAGACGCCGTTTGGTGAAGCTGATCAACAATCGAGCTAAACTGCTTTCCCTTTGTTCTTGTATCCTTAATGAGATCATAGTGGGGCTTGAAGGGTGACCTTTAAGAGAATTTTCAAATGTGGGAACTGTGTACTTATTTTCACATTACTTGGGTATCAAAATCACATGGAAAGGGACATAATTACTGTTAGTTTTTTTCTAGTTAAATGTGTGATATATTTCTAAATTGAAAATATTTTTCTTACCTTTTAGAGTAACTAGTAATCCTCATAATATACACAGACACTTTCTGTCCGGACAGGAGACAAGGACACTGAAGGCTATGCTGGCCCAGCATCCCACAGTTTCCACCTCCTTCCTCTCAGCACATCTTGCTGCTTTCTGGAGAGACCTTACTTCCAGTTTATTAGACTGAGGCTGTGGTACATCACTGAATGGTGCAGTCTCTTCTTTTCCCTCCTGCTCAGAAACTGTTTTGCAAAATCATGTGATGAGATTGTTTTCCTTTAATCTGAGCTCTCCTCTATAGTTATCACAGAGACCTGCCTGTTTATTCTCTGGCGCCATCTGGAGTACTACTTGTTACATTGCACACCCACGGATTCTCAAGACTCCTTATTTGCCTCCAGGACCTTATTTAAAAGCAGAAGGCTACAAGGTAAACTTTATTCTGAAAACTAGTGAACCATAAATGCCTATAGATTTTAGCACCTTAAAAAACTAGTTACATTTAATCTGCTTTTTACTGTGCAGGTTACTGAACAGTAACAGGGTGGACTAGGTAATCAAGAGCTACTTAGTTACTAGGCATAGCTAGCTATGTTTTGTATTTTCCCTTCTGTCCATGGGAAATTGGACAGAGCATTGTAGAGGCTGCCTTCAGCTGCTTCTCAGCTTCTTGCAGTTAATGGCTGACCCAGGTCCAGAGTCCTCTGGTCACAAATAATTTTCCAGAAGAATGGAAATGGGTCAGCCTAGGCCATGATTCTTGTTGCTCAAGGGCCCTTCTGTGACTGATGAGCGTGTATTGGATCCCTTAGGTGGCAAGAAACAGAAGGAAAGCTTGAGAACCCTGGCCTAGAACAGTGAAATGCTTCCTAGGGGCTTCCATTTACTGAAAGCTGAAATAGATTTCTCAGTCTAGACCCATGCTTTTCACGGTGCTGTGGTTCATTGTCATCGGGTTCTTCCATTGTGTAGTAGACACACACCTGCAGAGCTGGTTTGACTGTGTCTTTATCTCTAGATTCCTTCGCTTCGGAAAGCAATCTGGATTTTAGAAGTGGGCTGACTATAGTGAGCCAACATGATATAGACCAGGTAACGTTCTATTCTCATACTCTTTTTTTTTTTTGAAAGTAAAAAGGGAAAGCCTGGTATATTAGTAAGATAATAGTTTTCAAGTTTACATCCAAAGACCTGGTTTGAATTCTAGCATAGCCACCTATTAGGTACGTGACTCAGAACAATTTACTTAGCTTCTGAGCCTCCATTTCCTCAGCTCAGAAATGGGAATGATAATTCAACCTCTAAGCATTTTGTCAGAATTAAATGAGGTTTCATGTGTAAGACTCGTAGGGTAGTGCCTAGAACATAGTAAGAGTTCAGTAAGGGTAAGCATCATGATCTGGAAACTCCGTATATAAATAGTTATTGCTATTTAAAGCAAATTTTAAGTTTTACGCATTTATACAACAAGGGAAAGAAGGAAAAACATTAGTATCATACCAGTAAATTCTAGGGTGGAAAATGTGAATGTTGAGTTAATTTGGCACATGGGAAAGGACCACATTACAAAAATTCAAAGGTATTTAAAATAGGAAGACATAGAATAAAAGAAATATTTGAGACTACTTAATAATGAAATGTCACCTGCGTTACCTGTAGCTTCAGGCCGATGCCATCAGTGCTTTTGGAGAATCACTACAAAAGAAACTTCTGGACATTGAAGGATTGTATTCAAAAGTTCGATCTCGCTATAGTTTCATACAAGCTCTTGTCAGACGTATCCGAGGCTTGCTGAGGATATCACGGAACTGAGAGCCCGTGCTTATGCTCTTCTGAGGAAGAGAGGAATTGGGGAAAACTGTCTCCTTTTTATAGTTTCTTTTTAAATTATGACCAAAAGATATTTTGCTATTTCTTTCTTTATATATGGACTTCTTTTCTGTAAACTTCTTTGCCTGGTTTCGTCCTCACTAGTAAAAAATAAATAAATAAATACTTTTTAAAAAAAACAAATATGTGGTCAGTCTCTTGAAATTTTATCTAGAATATGGTCAATATTATCAGGAATTCAACAAATAATCCTTCCACAGTGATGGTTTTCCCCCAGGGGTATTATTTGGAATGCTAAATTAAAGCCATGGTCTGAAAATTCTAATTTTTTCTCTCTTTGTAGCTACATTACACTTTTTTTTTTTGCGGTACGCGGGCCTCTCACTGTTGTGGCCTCTCCCGTTGCGGAGCACAGGCTCCGGACGCGCAGGCTCAGTGGCCATGGCTCACGGGACCAGCCGCTCCGCGGCATGTGGGATCCTCCCGGACCGGGGCACGAACCCGTGTCCCCTGCATCGGCAGACGGACTCTCAACCACTGCGTCACCAGGGAAGCCCTACATTACACTTTTTATGATAATGCTCTTTAAAGTCAAGCCATCTCTTTACTAAAATTATTTTTTCTTTTCTGCATGTAAATGATAAAATAATCACTTGCATTTGTTCCTTAAAATATTTGTGGAACTTTTCAAATAAATCATCTGCATGTATTTCTCATATAGTTAATAGGATGGCTGCAGTTAGAGAAAAAGAATTTACCCAATAAAAAAGAATAAGAATAATAAATAAATAATAAATAAATAAATAAAAAATAATTTACCCAATTTGCCCGATAGTATTTATGTGCATGTGACTACCTCATCTGAAAGTCCGTTTTCCTGTTTCCAGCCAAAAATTATTTCAGCCTGATATATAGAAGAGACTGCTGAGAGGGGAAAGAGTCTTGACTCTAAGGTAGTGGCAGAAAATTAACACTTAGTTCTATGGTGTTATGGGGTTTTTACCCTTAATCTTATAATAAAATTTCCATGGCTTTTTAAGCATTTATAAAAGGCTTTGTCATTGTTATTGTATTTTGAAATTAATCTACTGCCTACCGCTTATAAATATCAAGCCTTAGCTGGAAAGCATCCTGTTAATAAATAGCATTCTTAGAGGGATGTGAATGAATAATTAACTGGTCCAAGATATAGTAATACTGGCTGTTGCTCCACTGGTGAGGCATATGGTAAACTTTATCATGTGGAACACAGGCATGAACGCAGAAATAATCAAAAAGAGCCTGGGGCACAGATTCAAAGCATCTTATAAACCTCTGAAGTGTGAAGCCTTCTGCAGGACAGAGATATTAGCTAATTTGGAATTAGTTAAGATTTGGGATTTACTAAGCTTCTTTATTTTGTTTTCCCATCATTTCTTCCAAAATTACAGCAGACTGGGGGTCAAAAGTTAGGGCAGTGGAGAAGTGTGTGGGAGGGAGAAGAAGGAACGATTGCAGCTGCACGTATGCTACTTTTAAAAGACTGACCAGAAATGCTGTTTGTGTAATAAATACAATGGGGAGAGGCTAGCACTCAAGGCACGCGCCGCCTGACTCGGCACTGTTTCCTGAGGCGTGGAGAGAGGCTGTTGGATGCAGCATGTGCTCTTCAGCAAAGCAAAGGAGATTGAAAGAGATTTTAGATGGCTTGTTTAAAAATGTTTTAGCATTTAAAGGTAGATTCATCTATTCCTCAACAATAATAAATATAGGATCTTAATATGTTGTTTTTACTGAGTTAATTAGTTTGGTGGAATCAGAAAATCAAAAAGAGGTGAGTACCTTCTTCCTAGTTATTAGTGTTTTAGTTTTGATAAATTAGTGATGTTTAAATATAGCTGTCTGAGCTTTAGCTGAGCTATTTATAAAAGCAGTCATACACAATCTAGTCTTTTCTAAGTATTTGTCTCTTGTTTTCACAACTTATTTTGACAAACTTTGAATCTTCATAAAAGTTGAAAGAAAAGTAATGAACCCATATACCTTTCACCTAGCTTCATCAGTTATCAATATTTTGCACATTTGCTTTATCTCTTTTTTTAATATGTATATATACTGGTTTGCTTCCTTAACTATTTAAAAGTAGGTCATAGACATCATGACACTTTATCACTAAATATTTCAGCAGGTAAGAACAAGGATATTTCCTTCCTAACCACAATACAATTATCACACTTAAAGATGTTTACCTTTTTAAATTTTTTTGGCTGTATCTCACAGCTTGTGGGATCTTAGTTCCCTGACCGGGGATTGAACCTGGGCCTTTGGCAGTGAGAGCGAGGGGTCCTAACCACTGGACCACCAGGGAATTCCCAACAATATTTTCTAATGTTTAGTCCATATTCACATTGTCTCAGTTGCCCCGAAAATGTACTTTTAGAACTTTTTTTTAAACCCAGGATTTAATTATCACACGTTACATTTAATTATCTCTTTAGCTTCCTTCATTCTGAAACAGTTCCTCTGTCTTTTGGGGGAGGAGAGGGTCTTTTACAACATTGACTTTTTTTAGCTGTTTTGAAAAGGGTATTTGGTTTTTCTTTATTAGATTCAGGTTAAACATTTTTGGCAAGAATACTGCAATTATTCAGGTGATATGCCTCGGCGTGTCATATCAGGAGGTACGTATCAGTTTGTCCCATTATATTGTTTGACCATTTGGTTATGATAGTATTTGACAAACCATCTCTATTGTAAAGGTTCTCTGTTTCCCATTGCAATGAGTAATCTGTGGCTTGATACGCTGAGACCATGAATATCTTGTTTCTAAAAAATCTTTCAACCATAGCTTTTATCATTCATTCCAGTTAAATATTTTTATTAAATTGCATACTGTTTCAATCATACAAATAATATAGTCAAGGTAATGAACGCCCATCTGGGTGTTCTGTTCACTCTATCATTTCATACAGCTAATTTTATCAAATCTTAAAATTAATTATATTTGCTGTAGATCTTTCTAAAGAAAGAAATATGGGGAATGTAAATTGGTGCAGCCACTATGGAAAACAGTGTGGAATTTCCTTAAAAAACTAAAAATAGAACTATCATATGATCCAGCAGTTCCACTCCTGGGTATATATCCAGAAAAACTGAAAACACTAATTCAAAAAGGTACGTGCACCCCAATGGTCATAGAAACACCATTTACAATAGCCAAGACATGGATGCAACCCAAGTGCCCATTAACAGACAATTGGATTAAGAAGATGTGGTATATATACAATGGAATATTAACCATAGAAAAGAATGAAATACTGCCACTTGCAGCTACACAGGTGGACCTAGAGAATATTATGCTTAGTGAAATGTCAGACAATGAAAGACAAATATTATATGCTATCATTTATACGTGGAATCTAAAAAATAATACAAATGAATGTATATGTGAGACAGACTCAGATACAGAAGACAAACCTGTGATTACCAAAGGGGAGAGAGAGGGGGAGGGACAAATTAGGGGTATGGGATTAACAGATATTGTACAAACTATATAAAATAGATAAGCAACAAGGATATATGGTTTAGCACAGAAAATCATACCCGTTATCTTATAATGACCTATAATGGAATGTAATCTGCAAAACAACTGAATCACATCACTATGCTGTACACCTGAAACTAAGACAGTATTGTAAGTTAGCTATACTTCAATTAAAAATATATATACAGTTGAGGTTCCTGTGAATTCTCTGATCCCATTCCCCTCCCTCCTTCTCGGAGATAAACATTATCAAGCATTTGTTGTTGTTCTTTCCCATTTATGCTTTATACTTCCACTACATATGTGTATTCATAGGCATTACAAAGTATTGTTTTGCAGGTTGTTAATTTATATATGTGTATCATCAGGTTATTTTTTTTTTCTTTTCTTTGGCTGCACTGCATGTGTTGCGGGATCTTAGTTCCCTGACCAGGGATGGAACCCGTGCCCCCTGCATTGGAAGGTGGAGTCTTGACAACTGGACCGTCTGTGTCATCGTAGTATGTCATCATATTATGAAGCAATTTGCATGTTGGTTTTTTTGTTTGTTTTGTTTAGCATTGTGTTTTTGATAATCCCTCATGCTCATTTATTATACTTATGGAATTATAGGATTGCATTTTACGAATACCCTAATTTATTCATTCTACTATTGGTGAGCTGGTAGACATTAAAGTTCCCAATATTTTGCTATTACCATCAGTGCTGCAATAATGATTATCATACATATAAGAGGGCTTCTCTGGATTATGCAACTAGAAATGGAAATCCTGAGTTGGAGATTAAATGCTTCAATTGCACTAGACATTGCAATATTTTTCTTAGGGATCGTACCAATTTTCTCCTACGCATAGGGAGAGCTCCTGTTCGTCCACACCATTGATAACACTTCCAGTTGTCATACTTTTTTTAAGAGCAATTTTTTTTTTTTTTTTTTTTTTTTTTTTTTTTGCGGTACGCGTGCCTCTCACTGTTGTGGCCTCTCCCGTTGCGGAGCACAGGCTCCGGACGCGCAGGCTCAGCGGCCATGGCTCACGGGCCCAGCCGCTCTGCGGCATGTGGGATCTTCCCGGACCGGGGCACGATCCCGTGTCCCCTGCATCGGCAGGCGGACTCTCAACCACCGCGCCACCAGGGAAGCCCCAAGAGCAATTTTTGTTTTACAACAAAATTAAGAGGAAGATACAGAGATTTCCCAAATACTCCCTATAGCTACACCTGCATAGTCTCCCCTGTTACCAACATCACTCACCAGGTACATTTTTACCAAGGATGTTCCTACATCCTACACTGACACATCATAATCAGCTGAAGTCCATGGTTTTTATCTTAGGGTTCACTCTTGGTGTTGAACATTCTATGGGTTTGGACAAATGTATAATGACATATGTCCTTCATTGTAACATCGTACATCGTATTTTCACTGCTGTAAAAATCCTCCGCGATTTGCCTGTGCCTAATCATTTCTCCACCCGCCCTGGCAACCAACGACCTTTTTATTGTCTCCATAATGTCATATAGTTACCTTTTGCAGAATGTCATATAGTTGGAATCATATAGTAAGTAGCCTTTTCAGATTAGCTTTTTTCACTTAGTAATGTGCATTTAAGCTTCCTCCATGTCTTTTCGTGGCTTGATAGCTCTTTTTTTTTTCTTTTAAGCACTGAATAGTATTCCGTTATCTGGATATACCAGTTTACTTATGCATTCACCTACTGAAGGACATCCTGGTTGTTTCCAAGTTTTGGCAGTTATGATCCAAGCTGCTGTAAACATCCATGTGCAGGTTTTTGTGTGGACATAAGTTTTCAACTCCTTTGGGTAAATACCAAGGAGCACGATTGCTGGATCATATGGTAAGAGTATGTTTAGTTTTGTAAGAAACCACTAAACTGTTCCAAAGTGGCTGTACCATTTTGCATTCCCACCAACAGTGTATGAGAGTTCCTGTTGTTCCACATCCTCTCCAGCATTTGGTGCTGCTATCAGTGATCTGGATTTTGGCCATTCTAATTGATGTGTAGTGGTATCTCATTGTTGTTTTAATTTGCATTTCCCTGATGACATATGATGTGAAGCATCTTTTCATATGTTTATTTGCCATCTGTATATCTTCTTCAGTGAGGTGTCTGTAAAGGTCTTTGGTTCATTTTAAAATCAGGTTGTTTGTTTTCTTATTGTTGAGTTTTAAAGTTCTTTGTGTATTTTGGATAACAGTCCTGTATCAGATTCATCTTTTGCAAATGTTTCCTCCCAGTTGATGGCTTGTCTTCTATCTCTGTTGATAATGTCTTTTGCAGAGCAGAAGTTTTAAATTTTATTAAAATCTAGCTTATCATTTATTTCGTTCATGGATTGTGTGTTTGGTGTTGTATTGAAAAAGGCACCACTATACCTAAGATTATCTAGGTTTTCTCCTATGTTATCTTCTAGGAGTTTTATAGTTTTGTGTTATATATTTAGGTCTATGATCCATTTTGATTAATTTTGGTGAAGGGTCTGTGTCTAGATTCATTTTTTGCATGTGGATGTCCATGATCTAATTTTACTTTACTTTTTTCCCATGTGGATAATCAGTTTTCTTTTTATGATTCATTGAATAGCCCGTGCTTTCTCACCGATCGGTAATATTGCCTCTGTCATATGCCTCAGATATGTAGGAGTTCTTTATATAAAGGAACTAGTCCCTTGTCATAGGTGCAAATGATGTTTTTCTTTCTTTCTTTCTTCTTTTGCTATTTGCCATACTAACACTTTGCTTTTTTCCACTTATACTGAAGATCCTTCTATATCAACACATATAAAGCCTCTCCCTTTCTTTCTGTCTCTCTCACAAACACACATATACACACAGTATTTCAATGTATGTATATAGCATGATTTACTCACTTATTAACATTTCTTTTTTTTTTTTTTTTTTTTTGCCACGATGAATGTTTTTGAATATACACAAGTTCATGCGATTGCTGAGATAAAGGATATGCTCATTTACACTTCTGATAGTTTTGGCCAAATTGTCCTCCACAGAAGTTTTTAACAATTTGTTTCCGGACTTCCCTGGTACTTCAGTGGTTAAGAATCCGCCTACAATGAAGGGGACACGGGTTTGAGCCCTGGTCCTGGAAGATCCCACATGCTGCGGGACAGCTAAGCCCGTGCACCACAACTGCTGAGCCTGTGCTCTGGAGCCTGCAAGCCACAACTACTGAAGCCCACGCACCTAGAACCCGTGCTGTGCAACAAGAGAAACCACCACAATGAGAAGCCCACACACCGCAACGAAGAGTAGCCCCCGCTTGCCGCAACTAGAGAAAGCTCACGCGCAGCAACAAAGACCCAACGCAGCCAAAAAAAAACCCACCACCAACAAAAATTTGTATCCCTATTAGTACTGTATGGCTATGCCTGTTTCCCTACTTTTTCCAATACAGTGTATAATCAAGCTTTTTGATTTTTGCTAATCAGGAGGAAAATGACACCTCATTATGGTAGTAATTTACATTTCTCTTAGTGTGAATGTCACTGAGTATCTTTCCATATGTTTGAGCCATTTGTATTTCCTTTTCTATGAGCTGTTCATGTCCTTTGACCACATTTTATTGGATTGTTGGTCTCAATGAATTGTGGGAGCTCTTTACATAAAGAAAATTAGGCCTTGTCACTTATTTTACAAATAATGTTTTTCTTTCTTTCTCTTTCTCTCTTCCTTTCTGCCATACAGAAAATTTTTTATTTGTATGTAGTTGATTTTATCAGTCTTTTCTTTTATGGCTTCTGGGTTTTGTACCATGTGGGTCATGTGAAAAACCTTCAAATTTGGAAATTATAAAAGAATTTCTCCCTTTTTAGTGATATTAATATTTTTTTGTTTTGCTTTGTTTTGTTTAGGTTGTTATTTATCTGTAACTTATGTGTAAAGTGTGAAGTAGGAACCCAACATTATTCTTTCCAGGTGGAAAAATAACAGTGAACCTCATTAGATCAATATCATTTGTTGAATGATCCACGTTATACGTTTGATGCTCAGAATGGAACTGAAAAAGGCAGACTGATCAAGAATTAAAATTTTGAAATGCAGGTATCACAGAATGGCAATGGATATGAAATTTGAGGCTAATGGTCCTTGACTGAAGTTCTGATCTCTTGGGGGTTTAGACCAGATAGAAAAGGGTGAAGCCAGGAGGAAGCTCATAGCTTGTGAGACTATGGAACAGCTGAGAGACTGGACATCTGGCTAAGGTCAAAGAGTTGATAGGATAGAAGGTAGGATTTTGGAATGTAATACTTCACAGGTGGAGCAGGTCCAGGAGGTGACAAAGTGTGGGTTATGAACATGATGGTGGATTGCTGAAGTGGTGTGAGGATCAAAGTCATTAGAGGTAAGGATTCTTTGAACATACAAATGTTCATGGCCTTTGAAGTCACCCATGATGATGATAGCTTGGGACTGAATGGAAGGCTGTTAGATGCCAAACCTTCAGTGAATGGGGGGACTGCCTAAGGAAGTCAATAAGTTAAGGCACTGTGAAGGGGTAGAGGGAAGACATGAATTTTAAAGGAGGTTTTTAAAATATGAGAACATTTAAGTAATAACCTGAAAGTAGTCAAAGAATCCTGCCTTTTCCATGCCTCGTGGTTATTTGGGGTTATGGAGAGAGAGCCTTTAAAAAGGCCTTAGGGGAAAAGCCAGACTTCATTTAAGGCTTTATCTGTAAGAAGGAGACAAGGTTTTATACAAGGAATTTCAATAAATATTGTGTTCACTTTCTGGGCACTAGGAATGGAGTTGTGAACCAAATAAAGTCCTCACCCTCATGTAGCTTATAGTCTGGTGTCTTGTAACTCAAAGCATGGTTCACAGACCACTAGTAGCAGCATCTCTTAGGAGCTTAGTAGAAATACCGACTCTCAGGACCCAACTCAGATATGTTGAATTAGAATCTGCAGTTTAACAAGATCCCCAGGTTATCTGAATGCACATTAATTTTGAGAAGCCCTGGTCAAGACTTGACTGACTCAAGGTTTAACCTAGACATATTGGAAAGTAGAGTGTGTTACAGCCATCTACCAGCATCTCCTTCCTCTTGGCAGCCACTTCAGTTCAAAGAGACCCTGTCTGTTCTAGTTACAATTGATTGGAAAGCAACTGACACCAATCATCATTCCTTTCCCAGGTATTTGAAAATAGTAATGAAAGAGTGATCCAGTCTTTCTATTGGATGGACCATTTAATGAGTAAATTTAAGTAACAGTGGCCATATTCTGGAAAGCAGAAAAAAAACGTAAAGCAAAGAGAGAGAACAATGAGACAGATGTATGGAGAAGGGCAGAAATGGAGAGAAAATGCTGCTTAACTCCTAATAGCTTTCCTATTCCTCCTTGTCGTCTACTGTATAATACACTCTCATTTGGTTTAAGCTAATATGATTTTGTTTTTACTATTTGAAACCAGAGTTCTACTTAATATAGCAGATAAGGGTGAATTCAAAAGGCTGAGAGCAAAGAGAAGACGGTGGTCTTACTTTGTAAGTGTGTGTGTTGATGGAGGTTGTAGAGGGATTCGAAGACCAGGAGTAGGAGGTGGCATCTCTGTGTGCAGAGAGGCCAGGAAGAGGTCTTCCAGAGCTCACTGTCCACACCTGACACATGACAAGCATTTATGGATCCCTTACCTTGTCTCATTTGATCCCCCTACAATTCAGCAAGGGAGCTGGTGCTAGCCCCATTTACACTGAAGAAAAGCAAACTTCAGGGAGGTTAAGTAACTCGTTTCTGGCTGCCCCAGGAAGTGCACGGCAGTCATGAATCGAACCCAGCTGTGCCAGACTCCAAAGGCCTCCATCTTACTACTTAACCTCTATCACAGATCCTCAACGCAGGTTACACAGCATTATCTGTGGAGCTTTTGAAAAATACAACTCTGCGTGGGGCCCCAGTGGAGTATATCGCAAAAGCTCCACAGGTGATTCGCTTTGCACGTGGGGATGGGAACCACCGCCTCCTGTGATCCTTCTAGGTCAGGGAGTTCTAAGACTGGCTGTACATCATAAGTGTGGCGATGCCGGTTAATAATATAGATTCCTGGGCCCCGACCCAGCTTTACAGAAACGGGATTTGAGGACTGGGCCCTGGAATCTGAATGTTCAAAGCTAATGCAAGCCCGGCTTGGGGCTTGGGACTTGCTCCTAGCCGGCCCCGCACGCTCGCGCCGGGCGGTCAGTTCAGGAGGTGATCCCGAGGAGCTCCGCCAGGGAACGCCAGAAGCCGCTTCCGGCTGATGCGAGGCGGAGGGTGCCAAAGGGGCGGGGCGGGGCGTGAACCGGAAGTCGGCCGCGGGCTCCGCCTGTCGCGCCGGAGGAGGCACTCTCGGACGGCCCACGGAGCTGTAGCTGACCTACGAGTCTTCCTTGCCGACATTATGCTCCAGTTCCTGGTGAGTGGAGCTGCCGAGGAGCGAGCTGGGAGCCCTGGGCGTGGGTCCGTCGGGTCCCACTGCCCCCCGCGCCTGCTAGTTGCCTGGCGGGGTGGGCTGCGGGGTTTTGTTTCTGCCTCACCCAAATCCTTTGGCCGGCATTTTTCTGCCTCCCTTTAAGTCCCTAAAACTTCTGAGGGGTCAGAGCGTGCGTTTTCAAAGCTCTTCTGTGACGTGCCCGCGTGCTTTGTGTATTCCTCGAGTTAAGGCTCCCGGGGTCCTTAATGACTTTTTCTGCACTGCCACCCCCTGACGTAGACACATATCCCGTCGACTTAGAGCCCTGCTGGTTGGCGTCTTTGAAAACGTAGGAGGGCCAGGAATAAACTCTAAAGGAGTAAACCGCCAGAATTAGAGGCCTGGGGAGCGCTCATCAGACCTTTTATAGCTTCCAGACGGAGGATGGCTGGTTGCTGGCCTGAGTCAGGCCCTGGTGTACAAATAATTTTTCCAAAATGCTCACTCTAGGGTAAAACGACTGTTACCATGAGTAAACAAATTATTTTTCATGGGTCTTTCAGTTAAAAGCGGGTTTTCTGGCAAAGCCCCATGTGTTTCAAAGATTGCCTGGTTGAAGGTTTCAGGAGGACTTGCCAGACTTCCAGGTGAAAGTCTTTCTTCCAGGTTTTCGTGCCTTCAAAACTGGATGTTTAAATTCTGATTCTGATAAGAGGCAGGTATTGTAATACCTTCCAGGTGGCCGATGGAAATTGAGTGCTCTTGGGATGAGATACTTTCCCAAATGTTACGTTCTTTATGAAAGAGATTAAAGAAGAAAAAGTGCCCCTCTGTCCTTTTTGAGATGGTAATTAATTTTTCAATCTCTAGGCCGGAAAGAGAGTATCCTTGACATAAACTGCCTAAACAAGACATGGCTACACCTCTGCTTCTGGAAGTTTCTCCAGTGTCCTAACTGGGTATTAGCTTAGGAGTCAATAGAAATAATTACTGCCATATGGTTGTAGGAAACACTCAGGTTAAAAACAGTGTCAGCCCCAAAGTGTGAGATGATGTAATTGAGTCTCCTGTACAGCCGTAGCTCATTGATAACTGGGAGGAAGCACATGGATTCATTTACACTTAACTTTCTAGGTACCTTTGCAGAGTGACTTTATTTGGTTTTGAAATAAACTATTGCTGTGTATGAATATGGATGTGACTGATATGCAAATTCAGAACTCTCAGCATTTAAGGAGAGATGCTGAAGCCATTCATTAAATTCCTAGTTCAGAAGTAACACGGATGTTCTCCCACCTCCTCATTGCATTTGTTGAAAGAAGTAATAGCATAACTTTACCTTGATTCTAACTCTGTCAAATGATTCACCAGCTCATTTGAACTTGGGCAAATCTTTCTCCTTGCTCTCAGCCATTTCATCTATAAAACAATGGGGTTGATGTAGATGATCCCTGAGATCTCCTCGAGCTTTTAACCTGTGACCAGCCATCATGTCCTAGTGCTTAAGAGGTCAGATTCCAGAATCAGACTCCTGCCTTTGAATTATCATTTTTAAGCAGTGGGAACTTGGGCAAGTTATTTAAATTCTTTATGCTTCAGTTTCCACATCTGAAAATGGGAGCCTACTTCATGGTTTTATTGTGATGATTAAAAATGAGTTAATACATTAAAGTACTTGAAACAATGACAGTAAGGACTCAGATATTGTTCATTTCTCCTTGGATTAAAATATTTGCCCATCATCCCTATATCGAAACTTGCTGCTGTGGTCCTGCTGCGTCTTTCCCCTTGCTTGTACTGCAGTAGCTTCCTTAATTGCAGCATGGTTTAGCCAGTTTGGTGTAAGGAAACTTTTGAAGCTTTTAAAGGGAAACCTGATATGATGGGCACTGCTCGTGGCTTGTGTACACTGCCTGTTGTACTGTTACTGGGGTAATGTATTGCTTTTCTTATCTCTCAGAGCAGCAGCACCTGGTACTCTTAATCACCGCTTTAATCCCTCCTCCCTCGGCTTTTGGATACTGCATCTCAGTGCTTTCCAATATTCTTACACATTGTAACACACATGGACATTTTTTTAAAAATAAATTTATAATTTTATTTTTGGCTGTGTTGGGTCTTTGTTGCTGCGCGTGGGCTTTCGGTAGTTGCAGCGAGCGGGGTCTGCTCTTTGTTGTGGTGCACGGGCTTCTCATTGCAGTAGCTTCTCTTGTTGCGGAGCATGGGCTCTAGGCACGTGGACTTCAGTAGTTGTGGCACGTGGGCTCAGTAGATATGGCACATGGGCTCAGTAGTTGTGGCTCGCAGGCTTTAGAGCACAGGCTCGGTAGCTGTGGTGCACGGGCTTAGTTGCTCCGCGGCATGTGGGATCTTCCCAGACCAAGGCTCGAACCCGTGTCCCCTGTATTGGCAGGCAGATTCTCAACCACTGCACCACCAGGGAAGCCCTGGAGGTCCCAAATCTTACTGTTTTTTTTTTTTTTAATAGTTTTGAGATACAGTTAGTTCACACATCATACAATTCACCCATTTAAGGATTTAGTGGATTTAGTAGGATTTAGTGTTTTTTCAATATGTTCACAGAGTTGTGCAAGCATCACCACTATCTAATTTTTATATCTAATATTTTATTGCCCCCCACAAAGAAACTCCATACCATTAGCATTCATTTCTCATTCCTCTCACACCTAACCCTGGACAACCACTAATTTATTTTGTGTCTCTCTGGATTTGCCTATTCTGGACATTTCCTTTAAGTTAAATCATACAATACGTGGTCTTTTCTGACTGCCTCTCACTTGGCATAATGTTTTCAAGGTTTATCCATGTTGTAGCATGAATCAGGACTTCATTCCTTTTTATGGTTGATTATTATTACATTGTGTGAATATGCCACATTTTGTTAATTCATTCACCAGTTGATGGACATTTGGGTTGTTTCCACCTTTTGGCTATTATGAATAATCTTGCTATGAATATTCATGTAGTTTTTGTGTAGGTACATGTTTCAGTTTTCTTGGTTATATACCCTAAAGTGGAATTGCTGCGTCAGATGGTAATTCTGTGCACAGCTTTTTGAGGATTTGCAAGACTTTTCCAAAGTGGCTACATCATTTTACATTCCCACCAGCAATGTATGAAGGTTCTCCATATCCTTGCCAACACTTATACATCTTTTGGATTTAAGTCGCCCTAGTGGGTGCGATGAGACCTCATTGTGGTTTTGATCTGCATTTCCTTAATGACTAATGACTAATGATGATTTCATGTGTTTGTTGGCCGTTTATTTGTATATCTTCTTTGGAGAAGTGTCTGTTCAAATCCTTTGCTTGTTTTAAAATTGGGTTGTCTTTTTATCATTCACTCATAAGAATTCCTTATGTATTCTGGGTACAAGTCCCTTATCAGATATATGATTTGCACATATTTATTTCATTCTGTGGGTTCTCTTCACTTTCTTGTTGGTATTCTTTTTTTTTTCTTTGTGGTACGCGGGCCTCTCACTGTTGTGGCCTCTCCCGTTGCAGAGCACAGGCTCCGGACGCACAGGCTGAGCGGCCATGGCTCACGGGCCCAGCCGCTCCACAGCATGTGGGATCTTCCCAGACTGGGGCACGAACCCGTGTCCCCTGCATCGGCAGGCGGACTCCCAACCACTGCGCCACCAGGGAAGCCCTCTTGTTGGTATTCTTTGAAACACAAATGTTTTAAATTTTGATAAAATCAAATTTATCTATTTTTTCTTTTGTTACTTGTGCTTTTGGTGTCATATCTAAGAAACCATCGCCTACCCCAAGATCATGAAGATTTACTCGTATGTTTTCTCCTAAGAGATTTACAGTTTTAAGTCTTACATTTAGGTCTTTGATCCATTTTGAGTTAAGTTTTGTTTATGATGTAAAGTAGGGGTCCAACTTAATTCTTTTGCATGTGGATATCCAGTTGTCCCAGCATTCTTTCCCCATTGGATGTCTTAGCACCCTTGTTGAAAATCACATGACCATAAATGTAAGGGTTTATTCCTGGACGCTTTATTCTATTCCATTGATCTTCATTGATTTTAAAGAAGAAAAACAATTCATTCGTGTTTGCTTGCTCTCCCGTGTGCCTTCTCTAATCTGTATTTTTTCAGCCTTTTTTGGGAACAGCTGTCAGGTGAGTGCTTGCAAAGCAGGGCTTTCATCACGTTGCTGCTGGTAAAGAGCAGTCAGTGGCTCCCCACCGTTTTGTAAATGAACTAAACTCCATTGCTTGTTTTTTGAAGTCCATCAGCTAGCCCTATCCAGCTCTCTGTACTAGTAGTTTCTCTCCAGTTTTTAGTTCAAATCCACTTTTCTAATTGGGCCTATTTCTTTTATTCAGGTCATTACATTGTCATTCCTATCTTGTACCTTGATTCTCCACAGTCACGTCCCTTTCCAGTTTAAATTTTAACACTTCCTCAGCATCTTTAGAGCCTTTAATAACAAGTTGAGGTACACCGATCTCTTTCAGGTATGGTTTCTTAAAAGAATCACTTCTGTATCACTCATTTTGTTACTTAATTCATCACTCAGTTCTGGTTTTTCATGCATCTATTACATTCAAGATCCTGTGCTGGGTGCTGCTTTCTGTTGTTATATAACTATTTTACTTATATGTAGCTTTTCTTTCTATACATCATATAAATTCTTTAAGATAGAGACCATTTTATAATCTTTCCACACGGCTGGATATGAAATTGATTTTCAGGGTATAAGGGACTGTAATCCTTCAATCAAAACCTTTGGAGGCCAGATGTATTTGGGAGGATTTTTTTCAGATTTCTTCTCACCTGTTTGTCCTTTACATCACTTCACTCATGTCACTCCTCAGTCCCCAAACTTCTGGTGTTTTACCATTTATTGTCCCCAATATGTTTGTGAGAAAAAGCTACGTATTCCTAAAGTTTCAAAATGATGGCAGAGAGGACATAATAGTGATGTATTTAGTGTTGAGCTTGGGAAGAAGGCATTTCCCTTCCTTCTGCACTATCTTGTCTGCAGGGAGTACTATGGGGGGACCCTGTGATGTGGAGGAAGACCATGGTGATAGCGTCCAGCCATCTGGATGGACCACTGAGGAGGCTTCCAGGTCTTGGCCTGCAGAGAGGTTTCAGACTCATTCGAGACGTTTTATACTCTGGCTCCAGTCTAACTTCTCAGACTAATGAGTCTCTGTTCCTCAGATTTAGATTTTATTTTTTGAGATCCTTTATTTATTCAGATTAAAATTTTTTACCTGTCTAAACTTGTCTATTGAGTATCCCATGAACAACATATAAATGCTTTTCTGGTGTCATGCATTTTCCTCACATTTCTCTCATGTTGTTTATGTAATTTTACAATATCCCATAGGTAGACCTAGCAATATTCTGAAACTGGAATTGGATATGACTTGTCTAGAGACCCATGGTTTTTGTTTTGTGTTTTAAAATAACTGCTATTTTTTTCATGTGCCCTGATGCCTCGTGAAATTGCCAAAATGAAGACACATTAGATATGCCATATTTATTTTGAGACACACGTGGTAAGAACCAAGAATCCTAGAATGTTGGAGCTAGAAGGAGCATTGTTGGTATAATGTTTTAGAAATCAGGAAACTCAGATAAGCAAAGCGCCAAGGAGGTTAAGTGTCATGCCTAAAGGTACACAGCTAGACAGTGGTAGAACCAGAACTCTAATTTATTTTTCTTGAAATTTTTCAACCCTCTGTTCTTTCTGTTTGGTGTTAGAGCTAACATTCTTAGATGATTTTTTTCCCCTCTTCTTCTTCTTTTTTTTTTTTTTTGCGGTACGTGGGCCTCTCACTGCTGTGGCCTCTCCCATTGCGGAGCACAGGCTCCGGACACGCAGGCTCAGTGGCCACGGCTCATGGGCCCAGCCGCTCCACGGCATGTGGGATCTTCCTGGACCGGGGCACGAACCCGTGTCCCCTGCATTGGCAGGCGGACTCTCAACCACTGCGCCACCAGGGAAGCCCTTCCCCTCTTCTTTTAAGCAAATTTAATACTCTTTCTGGATTTGGAAAACCTCTGACTGCCTGGTTTCAACCCATAGGAGTGAAAAAAATCATTTTGCTTCTTGGTGCACATTGGTAAAAATATTCACAAGATATGTTTGATTAATCAAATGATCAGAAGATGATCTATGGTTAGACTTGATAGCCTCTTTTATGCTTCTTAACTTACAACAAACCTATTTAAATTATGCTTTTGGTGTTTAAAGCTTAGTAAGCTTAAAACTTATTAAGGATCCAGCTGTGTTCTGAAGTTCTCCAACTTGTTCTCTGTTCTCCAACTTGAAGACGATTCGACCACACCACATATGACCATTAGTGTTAAGTGCTGCGCTTTGTTTTTCTCTGTTAACCTCTGCTGTGTATTGAATAGGAGTGACACTGATTAAAGAAAATGATAAAAAAAATCAGATGCCAGTTCACATTTATAACATTAGACGTTAGGTCTTCAGTTGGAGATTTTTGATTATTGGGGGAAAAACCCCAGGAAATTATAGATCATCATTAAAACTCCAATCTTAAGGAACTTTGAAACTCTTTTGGTGTGAAGGGAGTGCTTTAAATTTTCATGAAACAGATTTTGTTCAGGAAGAGTCACCCAGTGGGATAAACAGTTCTCTAAAAATCGTGCCTGTCTCTCTTGTCACTGACTAAGAGATGGTTAGGGGACCTGTGTTCTCTGCAGGTCTTAAGTGCCCTGCCCATTAGACTCCATCCAGGGCAGAGTGCTAAACCATGTGCTGTCTCAGTTGCATGTCAGCTTCCTGCTTTATCTCACTGTATATTTTAGTGTTTGAGTGTGAATCTAATTTAGGTTGTCCTGTGCTCCTGTTATGAATGGCCATGTCCTAGGCCTCAGGTGCCTCTTGAAATATGAAGAGATTGAACTGTGAAGGTCCCTTCATTTTCTAAGATCCTACGATTTAGCCGAATGCTTTTTAAAATTGAATACTTTTTACTTGATGTAGCAAGAAATAAAAAATCTCAAAACCAAAAAAATAAAAATAAATAAACTGGCTTTTAACAACAAAAATCGGAATTTTGGCTTGAGTTTCTAGAACTTACAGCCAAATATTTATAAGGTCGATGTGTTCAGTGCTACCGTATATTCTTTCGTATACTCTTTAACCTTTTGGGAGGATATTTCTGTGTTTATTTTATAGAAGAAAGATGTGAATTTCATGCTATGCATGGCCCTAGCCTGGACATCGGGGTCTTATAACTGTCCTGCGCTCCTTAGAAGAATATTATCCATGTAGTCTGGTGTGGTATTGGATGGCACAGAGCTCCGTCTCCAGTGTGACTCTTCCTGTTCTATCCTTACAGCTTGGATTTACTCTTGGCAACGTGGTGGGAATGTATCTGGCTCAGAATTATGACGTAAGTGACCATATTCACGTCTTCCTTCATTTCACGTAACTAATACATAGTGACTTGTGTTTGCTGAAGTAAGGTATGCCTTCCAGCAAACAAGGTCCATAGGTCTGAGGAAAAAGTCCTGAATTTTGTAGAAAGACTTTCCATTGTTTGAAAAAATAACAGAACTCACAGAAGCACCTGTCACCATAGGAGTGCAAAAATCCCATCAGTTTAGGTGGTCTCATGGTGATCCTGAGCTGGGTTTGTTAGCATAGAGTAACACTGTTAGATTCTTACAGTTCTATGGAAAATCAAGTGATACTTAAATTGGATAATCTTTTCAGCACCCTACCCAGTAGTAGAGATGACTGGGTAATTTGGAGGTGGATTCATATAGTGCAACACATTTAAGGAGAACAGCGTTTTGTGAAGTAGGGAGTTGTATTAGCTTCACTTTACAGATGGGGAAGTTGAAAATCAGGTGACACAAATGCCCATGAATGGGGATCCTAAAAGGTAATGCTTATTTTAAAGAGATAAGGAAGGGAAACATGATATTAACTTTTGATTTGTTTTATAGTGAAGCTTTTAGTGTGATAAAGGGAATTCCCTTTGTCAACCTTCACTTGAGTCATGTGGTTTTCTAGGCAGGTGCTTGTTAATTTATGTCACATTTATTGTTTATATGTACAACTTTTACTTGGCACTGGATTGAGGGGCTAAGTGGGTATATAAAAGTAGAAGTCAGGTTCTGGCTTTTGGGGAGGGAGCCTACTTTAACTTACATCTTTTGGTATCCTTCTTAGGCAGTTATGAGGCTAAGAAAGACCACTGTTGAGCAGGTTTCTTTTAGAGGAAAAGTAAAAAATCCATTTATCTTTAGAGGAAGAGAAATGAAAAAATATTGATTAGGTAGATGCGAAATGATAATAATCTCTTTTCTCTTTAAAGATACCAAACCTGGCTAAAAAACTTGAAGAAATTAAAAAGGACGTGGATGCCAAGAAGAAACCCCCTAGTTCATGAGGCCAACTCCAGCACTGCCTCCTGGATAAACTGATTCTACTGTTCTTGAGGGCCTCCTTTACCATCTGAACCAAAAGCTTTTGTTTTCATCTCCAGCCTCAGCAGTTTTCTTCTTTGCTAGACCCTGCATTGCCTTACAGCACAAATGGGGCCACAAGTTAAGAACAGCCCTTACTTTTCCAACATCCTCACTTCTTCCCTTCCTCCTTCCAGCCACTTGGGAGGTCCTGAGAATGGAATTGTGGTGCTAGATTAGTAAACGTAACCTTTAATTAGTAGTCTCTCCCTTATTCTTTGGGATTTCTACTACCGTTTTCAAAAGAAAAATTGATGAGTTTTGTATAGCTGATGAGATATAAATAATGCTGATTTCACAGTCTAGAAATTATATTGGGTGTTTAAACCTTTGGTACTAAATTATGTTGTTTCAAAATAGTAATTAAAATGAAAATCTAGAAGCCAGTTTCTGGTGAGTTATCCACTAATTTTATGTTGTTGTCAGGAAGCTCCATAGTTGCTAATTTAACCAATAAATCAATTTGCTATTCATTAACCAAGAAACTCTGTTTTGAGAACCCTGTCAGGAACTGGGGAATTGAAAAGTATTTAAAGTAATGGCCTTTGTCCTCAGTAGAATTCATAGTCTAGTATGCATGTTTTTTCCTAACGATGCATTTGATCTGGCTCTGTTTTCTCATAAGAATCATACTTATTTTATGGGATTACAGGCACATTTGACATTACATGGTAGATAAATGAGAAGTTGTCTATAAAGGAAATTTTATGCCTTTTTACATTAAAAAAATGTATTTAAATTATAACTTTATAGTGATTCTCATAAGAAGACTTTTTGTGTTTTTCTTTCTGCAACCATAAATTACTCTTGTAATTTTTCAAGTGTATAATCAGTCCATAATTTTTTTTAATTGATAAAAAAGTTTAAATACCTGACTTTTCCCCTGGGTCAGTACAAAGTGATCTGCATTGTCCCTCAGCTCCTAGTTCCTCTCCCTGGAGTCAGGCACTCGCTAGTTCCCTGTATCCTTTTGCGAAAGATTTTGTGCCTGAACAAACACATGTACATGGGGGTTTTTATACAAATGATAACAAACTATATACAGTGTTTTCCCCAGTGGAGGTCATTCCATATCAGTAGGTAAGGAACAAAGAAACTCTTTCCTTTTTTTGGCTACATAAGGTTCTACTGAATGAATATACCATAATTTTATTTAATCTGCTCCTGAGGAACATTTAGGTTGTTTCCTATCTGTTGCTATTACAGTGATAACCTTGAACCTAATGTTATTATACATATCTGTGCGGGGGGATAGCTCCAAGCTAAAGTCCTGGAAGTGTATTTTGCACTAAATATAAATAAAGGCCCATTTCACTGGGTGTTTGGTTCCAGAGGGCTTGTTGGGCAGCTTCACTGATGATGCCATTTCTGAAGACATTTTAGCAGAATTAGTAAACTGGAAGAATGGTTTAGAGACTGTTATTTTCAGACAGTGATGCCACTGATACTAAATGTGATTATAAAATAAAGTGATTCTGCTTCTCTTTGGAAACATGGATCTTTCATACATGGAGATAAGTTTTGTCCCTGCAGGTTGTACTGGTGCGTGAGACAGGTTAGGATCATATTATGGTTGGCTTCTCCCTTGCAGTGTGATCAGGGGCAAGCAGCTTATTTTTCTGAAACTGTTGTGTTCTCTGTAAGATGTGGATACAATACCTACCTCATAGGGCTTCCATGAGAAACAGTAGAAATAATGTATGTGATGTGTAGCACAGTGCTTTGCAAATTGTCCAATAAATAGTAGATATTTGTCCAAACATGTTGCTTTTGGTCAGAATACTTTTGTTTTTCTGCACTCACCTTTGGAGCCAGTTTATGAACTGTGCAAAACTTGTCATTATTCTATGGTCACTCTCTTTGTTGATGAAAATCTGTAGTATGCACCTTGATCATACCACCTGGCTTACAAGGTTTGATCTTGAACGACCAAATCCTCGAAGGCTAGAGGTTTACCATCCTTGAGGGTATTCAAAATGCCACAAGCTTGGGAAACTGTTTCCAAAGAGGGATCCCTTGTTATCAACCATGGAGCATTGTGTGCGTGTGTCCAGAGTGGCTTCTTTGAGGGTCACTTGGACATTGGAAAATTAGGTCTCTATAATTATATATTGTAAACAAAGCTCGTTTGGACTTGGAGCTTCCCTCAGGAGTGACACTTACCTCGATGACAGGATCATTTCTGCCAGTGGGAGCCACCCAGCAAATCACCTTCACCGTGTAAACTGCTACACAGTGAACGCAGGCTGACTTCCTGGTCACCATTCAGAGCCCCTCTCCTAGTTTTAGGTTCTTGCAGGAGTGAAAGGAGCTCGGAGTTCTCAGGCAGGTTTATCTTCACTGAGATATATTGTTGGAGGAACCCAGAACCATCATGGCTTTTAAGGGGTGTGGTTATTGTGATTGTGGCACTGAAAGGTACATTTCCTGGGTGTTTTGTAGAGGCCCTTGCCTTACAAAGCAGTGGAGGGATGGGAAGAACCATTGCAAGACATGCCTTCTTTTCTTTTAAAAAAAGTTTGAAAACAACTGCTGATGTGACTTAAGGAAACTTTTTGCTACACCTGACTTAAGAGGGTTACATAAAATTCTACTGAAGGTTACGTGTGAAAAATAAGACTTCAGGGTTTATGTTGGGAACCTAAAAAATACATTGAACTGGAAAGCTCATTCTTAAACTGTAACCCTCCCAAACAAAAAAAAAAGCCAAAGGGAGAGAAAAAAACAAAAGAACCTTACTTAAAATTGTTAAAAGGCACTGTATTTTATGAGTTGAAGTTACCAGTTGATGTCTTTAGATGTCTCATCTGATTTAGTGTTTTATACAGTTAAGCAGTTTTGATTTAAAGGGACAATTTTATTTCCTTCTTTCCAACTCATAGTGAACTTTAAAAAAAAAATTAATTTATGGCTGCATTGGGTCTTCATTGCTGCGCGGGCTTTTTCTAGTTGTGGTGAGCCGGGGCTACCGTTCGTTGCGGTGCGTGGGCTTCTCATTGCAGTGGCTACTCTTGTTGAGCACGTGGGCGCGTGGGCTTCAGTAGTTGTGGCACGCGGGCTCAGTAGTTGTGGCTCATGGGCTCAGTAGTTGTGGCACACGGGCTTAGTTGCTCCATGGCATGTGAAATCTTCCCGGACTAGGGCTCGAACCTGTGTCCCCTGCATTGGCAGGTGGATTCTTAACCACTGCGCCACCAGGGAAGCCCCCTCTTTCTAAATCATTTACTCAATTTTCATTTGTGTGACTCTAGAGAAAAGTTGGGATGTGTGGGTTTTCCAGTCGTCTGTACTTAACGGGTTCATGGAGCATATAACATGCATCATGTTTTCACTTCCACTGGGCAATTCACTCCCTAGGTACTATGCTGATGTTTGTTTTTCTGCGGAGCTCTCTCACATTTTAAATGCTTTTTCTGTTACTCCTCCTGAAGGAACACTATATACCGTACTGGAGCATATGAGGCTTTTCTTCAGCTTCCCGGCTCGGACTTTGCACATACCATTTCCATGCCTTACACAGATGAATGAGTTCTTCTTTCCCTACTGACTGTTAGGGCCTTGCCTTATGGAAAGGAACAGGGCGATGAAGGGGAAGTATAGTGAGACCTTGCCTGATCTTGATAGGGAGTCTGTGAGACTTGGATTTTCCAGTGTTCAGTTTATACCTTTCCTAAATCTGGGTGCAATGTAGTCAAGTACTGAAGACCTAGCGGATGGCATGTTTTGAGGCACTGGGAGAGAAACAACCCAACGGTGAAGATTCGTGGAAAGTGCATGGGGCAGGGTGGGACATTGCAAAATCTGAGTTCTGCGCCTGCTTAGGAAAAGTGCAGTGACGTTGCCTGGTTCTTAGCTGTACAGCTGTACAGGATTGGACCAAGCAGAAGGTGCCCTGTAAAAAGTGCGGGCAGCGTGCTCGGCATTCATTCTGTGAGCACAGCCCCAGGATGGCTCCCTGTGCCCTCGGGTGCTGTCAGTTCCCTTTCTCTTTTAATGGTTTGGATATCTCAGTAGTGCGTGAGGGTGATTCTAGTGTTCAGATGTATTTTTCAAACAGGGTCCTAAAGCCACCTGCTTTATTTGGGCTCAGCTAAATAAACAGGGATCTATTTTGACAATGGAGGAAAAACTAGCTATTTTTTACTTCCTAAGATGGCATGTGAGTCTTTTTCATGTAAATACTAACATAAAAGATAGTATACCCTGTACTTCATGGGTGACTTAAAGGAATTTGAGAGACAACTTTAAGCAGATTTGATGTATAATCGAGAATAAGATGCAACTGTGCTTATTGTTTCTCAGTTTCATCATCTATAAAATGAGCTGGTATAAGATGATCACTTATAGCTTTTCTGCCCATGTAGAGTTGTGATATGAGAAGATAAAATCAAATTTAATATATTTGCAAGAGACAAGACTAGTAAGTACAGCTATTATTGTAGTTCCTGTCCAACAGCAGAGTGATTTTAGAAGACAAAGAATTGTTAGTCATAGCTGACCATTTGTTAGTCATATCTGGAACGAGCAATCTTCTTTGGCCTGAATCTGTGGTCTGGGGAGAACACAGTGCTGTTCAGGCTACTGACCAGACCAAAGTAAACACCCTTTCTGAGCTGGCTGCTTAGCTGACTGGCGGACCTGGCAGCAGCTGCAGGGGGGCTCCACTGCTTTCCCTTTCGGAGTGAGTCAGGGTCTCAAATAGCTGAACAGGGGCCAATCATTCTAAGTCAACTTTTCTTTCTCTTTTTACTTATTTATACTCCCAGAATCATCTTATCTGTGCCTTTGTCTTATTGTCTGACTTAAAGGCTTGGTGTCTAAGTTCTGTAATAGGTCAGACATTCGAGGATTTGGCTACCCTGACATTAGGAGTGACATTCTGACTCTTCTGAACTTTTTTTTTTTTTTTTTTGCGGTACGCGGGCCTCTCACTGTTGTGGCCTCTCCCGTTGCGGAGCACAGGCTCCGGACGCGCAGGCTCAGCGGCCATGGCTCACGGGCCCAGCTGCTCCGCGGCATGCAGGATCTTCCCGGACCGGTGCACGAACCCGTGTCCCCTGCATCGGCAGGCGGACTCTCAACCACTGCGCCACCAGGGAAGCCCCCCTGCTCCCCGAACATTTTAAAGCCACGTGACTGTAGTGATCTGGCTTCGTCAAACCAGACGTAGTGTACCTAATACTGGTATTTCATATGGGCTCATTCACTTTTATAAGTGGCCAGATAATTTGGCTTAAGCTAATTGGCAGAAGCAGTAATATTCCTGATTAAACCTGGTGCAAGTTTGGCACAAAAGAATTTTGTAACTCACAGATACTTGGTAAACTAAGGGAGTAACTTATTGGTTAATTATTATGGGAAAACTGCACGTGTTATCAATAGTAACTTAAAATCAATTCAAGAAGTGCAGCAACTGTGGGGTCCTCCTTTTCCCATAAGGTGTATTTAGCAAGTAACTGATGGTAGAAATCAGAAATGTGTAATGCCTGAAGACTGGAGGGCCTGGGAGCTTCATCCAGTCCTATAGCAAGGACCTCTGTCTTGGGGGAAAGGGTGTATAGTACAGGAGGAAGGAGGAGGCCTGGATTTCCAAAGTGATTTTTCTCAAAGGAAACGTTTATTGAGCAGGTACAGTTTACTATATTGTATAAGTTGTTGGGGACTTTAGGAGACGTAAGACATCTCCCCTCCCCTCAAGAGGCTCATTAACTTGTAGAAAGTGACTGATGTGTTTGGACCTTTCTGTGCTTGTCTTCTCAGGGACGAACTACTCATTACCTCCAGAAGAAAGTCCGTCAAATATCATTAATAGTGCGATGGTCTTAATCACAGTTTCGGCCTCCTTATAAGACAAGTATGAACGTTTTTTCTCCCTCCCGACACTTAACCAGCACGGTGGTATTGATGGTTAGTGATGAGTGAAGAGAGAGACACTAATCTCAATGTGTCTTCTTTCTCTACTTCCTTTTCCTTTGACAGAGAGAACAGCACCAGCCTCTTCCTGAAGGGGACTATTTCTTTACAGGAATTTGGTGCCAAGGTATAGAGAAGCCACTGAAGAGAGACACTTAAAAAGGAATCAGAGTAGTGATAAAAGAGTACTGATTGCCACAAAGAGGACTTACTAAGAACTGCCTTTTTGTGGAGAGAACTTATGATAGAAACACTTGAGAGAAATGAGGCAACATTAGGTCTCAAGTTCTAGGTGAGATTTTCCCCCAAAGAGAAGTCACTGGTGTCACTCTCTGTGCATAGGTAGGATGATTTGGATTTCTCCTTCTACTCCTAAAAGGGATCAAGAAATTAAGAATAACATCAAACCCAGTGAGGCTAGTCAGTTTGTGAGGATTAGCCTCTGAGGGGCAACAAAGACAGGCTTTTGTTTCTTCCTGTCTTCAGAAAGAGCTGATTGGAGAGACTAGATACAAGGAAGTGAGAACGGTTTTAGGTTTCCTTGAGCTGTGGTGCTAAGGAAGGAGGGCAGAGCAGAAGACACTAACATCCGAGCCTGTGCATTTGGTTGTTGAAGGCTCCCTGCAATTCACTCGAGGTGGTAGCTGGCGGAATCTTCTGCTGGGGGTTTTGCACTCCTAGTGGTTTGCTTGGCCTGTTGGTCAGATTCTGCCAGGTGCTGGCAGCTCCTTTGGTTGGGCCATTTGCCCACTTCTGTTAGGCCTGATCAGTGATGTTACTGACCTTAGCCCAGGCGGGAAAAGTGTCCAGGTGGAAGAGGCTAATTCCCCATGTATTGATGGCCACCATCACTATCACCAGGCCAATGACATTGACCCCCAGACCAGCCTTCACCTGCAGGAGACAAAGCAGCAGGACACACAGACTAGTCACCGTGAGCAGGCAGCAGCACAGATCCCCAGATGCTCCCCACCTGTGTCCCCTGCCTGAGCCTCACCCCCGATGTGATCACAGCCCACCTGCTTGGCCCCGATTTGTTCCAGTCACTGCCTGGGGTGCCCTAGTGGTGCCTTGTAGGGGGCACAGGACTGTTGAGGACAGGAGAGCAGGGAGGACTTGGGGCTGGGAGACGGCCATTAGAACCTTCTCTGTGTTTGTAGCACTCTCGCTATTACATGGAGGCCTAGAAGCCATGTACTTGGAACACCAGATCTTGGGATGTTAAGTTACACTAAAAAAAGGGTTCTGTAGCTACATCATAGGGAATGTGTTCATCAAGATTAAACAGAGCTTGTAAAGCAGGAACCTCTCAGAGCCTTTAATGTGCTGACACATACGACTCACAGGAGAGCCTGTATTCTATGACTGTTACCTTTTTTCCCCCAAGGAACAGCTCATGGAAGTAGTGTACCTTAGGTTCACCTGGGGCAACAGGTCAGCTGCCTTCCCACCAGCCCTTCCACAGGAAGGTGACACAGGCACCCTGGCTGGCATGGGGCCTTTGCTGCTTTCTCCTGAGGGAATGTCACCTCCACAGCTCTGACCCCTTCCATTTCTGTCCTGGCATTGACACTGCCAGGTGGAAGAGGGACGTGAGGGATGGCAGAGCCAGGGCCATTTGGAAAAGTGTACAGTAAGGATGGCTGGCATCCTACCAGGTGATGACCAAGTATACAGCGTGTCACCACAAGTCCACTAGCTGGGACTGAGTTGGGAAAGTTGCAAGGGAAAAATGAATGCCAGGGAATTGTTCTAAGCCAATGACTAGATGTGCCTTTCTGCCTTCTGGCTCAAGGCCTGGACTTAATCACCCTGGCCTCCTGGGCCTTTTGGCCTGGAGAACTAACCATGTTTTCCTAGCAGATGGGAGGAGGCAGGTTCTAAAGGAGCTAAATTAAGGCCGTTTTAGAGCTGAAAGGGACCACACAGAGCATCTAGTTTGAACCTCCTCACTTAGCAGGTGAGGAAACTGAAGTCTTGAGTCGGTACCCAGGCTGGGAATAGAACCCAGGACCGGCTCACTGCTCATCATCCAGTGCCTTTAAAAATGACTCTTTCTTCTTAGAGGAAAACATAGGCAGAACACTCTATGACATAAATTACAGCAAGATCCTTTTTGACCCACCTCCTAGAGAAATGGAAATAAAAACAAACATAAACAGATGGGACCTACTGAAACTTAAAAGCTTTTGCAGAGCAAAGGAAACCATAAACAAGACCAAAAGACAACCCTCAGAATGGGAGAAAATATTTGCAAACGAAGCAACTGACAAAGGATTAATCTCCAAAATATACAAGCAGCTCTTGCAGCTCAATATCAAAAAAACAAACAACCCAATCCAAAAATGAGCAGAAGACCTAAATAGACATTTCTCCAAAGAAGATATACAGATTGCCAACAAACACATGAAAGGATGCTCAACATCACTAATCGTTAGAGAAATGCAAATCAAAACTACAATGAGGTAACACCTCACACCAGTCAGAATGGCCATCATCAAAAAGTCTACAAACCATAGATGCTGGAGAGGGTGTGGAGAAAAGGGAACCCTCTTGCACTGTTAGTGGGAAGGTAAATTGATACAGCCGCTATGGGGAACAGTATGGAGGTTCCTTAAAAAACTAAAAATAGAACTATATGACCCAGCAATCCCACTACTGGGCATATACCCTGAGAAAACCGTAATTCAAAAAGAGACATGTACCACAATGTTCACTGAAGCTCTATTTACAATAGCCAGGACATGGAAGCAACCTAAGTGTCCATCAACAGATGAATGGATAAAGAAGATGTGGCACATATATACAATGGAATATTACTCAGCCATAAAAAGAAACGAAATTGAGTTATTTGTAGTGAGGTGGATGGACCTAGAGTCTGTCATACAGAGTGAAGTAAGTCAGAAAGAGAAAAACAAATACTGTATGCTAACGCATATATATGTAATCTAAAAAAAAAAATGGTTCTGAAGAACCTAGGTGCAGGACAGGAATAAAGATGCAGACGGTAGAGAATGGGCTTGAGGACATGGGTAGGGGGAAGGGTAAGCTGAGACGAAGTAAGAGAGAGGCATGGACATATATACACTACCAAACGTAAAATAGATAGCTAGTGGGAAGCAGCCGCATAGCACAGGGAGATCAGCTGGGTGCTCTGTGACCACCTAGAGGGGTGGGATAGGGAGGGTGGGAGGGAGGGAGACGCAAGAGGGAAGAGATATGGGAACATATGTATATATATAACTGATTCACTTTGTTATAAAGCAGAAACTAACACACCATTGTAAAGCAATTATACTCCAATAAAGATGTTAAAAAAACACAAAAGACTGTCTCTGATCACTTGATTCCAGGGTAGAAGGCAGGGTTGATCAGGGGAAGCACATGGCAGAGGGAGCGGGCCGGGGAGAAGCGGCGGGGGTGGTCTTCGTGGGGACAGGGGAGTTGGGGCAGAGCTCAGTAGGGGCAGACAGGGTTGTGTAGTAAGATCTGAGGGGGACAGAGGGGTGCTGTGACCTCTCTTCCCTGAAGTAATACAGATGACTCAGCTGAGCAGTTTGAAAGTAGAAAGGATCTGAATATCTGCTCCCAGCCTGAAGCTCTTCCTTTTCTCCATTTGATATTTACAGGGCTGCTGAGATCAAGTTTGGATTTGAGTGAAAAGTAAATAGGCCCTCAGCAAGGGTGAAGCGGCCGGGTTTCAGTCAGCCTGGCCCAGTCATCTGTATTAGTTTCTTCCTCCTTTCCCAGCCCCGTCAGCCCTGGGTATTAAAAAGCATAGCAGTGAGCATAGGTTGAGGGGTGGAGAGAGGATGTGCTGCACACTAAAATCAGCGGCAAAATGTACCCTCAGAGCTGTCTTTCGTGAGCCTCGCTGAAAACTAAGAAATGAGCTGTGAGTGCTTCATTTTGTAGTTGCTGCTTCGGGGGTTCCTTGCTTGGGGGAGAGAGTTGAATAGAAGGATCCTGTTCTTATCACCCTAGGTTCATGCAATGTCTCAGACTTAACCTTCTGTGAATAAACCAGCAACTCTGAGTGAATATCCCCACAGTCCAATGAAGAAACTGAGGCAAAGACTAGAACAAGCTCTTACCTTCTGGAACTGGGTCACATCCCGTGTCTGTCCCAGCTTTTTCTGTCCACATTCCCACTTTCTCCCAGATTAGGATTTTGGGAAGAGCACATTTTTGCTATTCTTGGTGCGCACGGACCATACAGAAACCTTTTACCAGGACCATTCTTTCTGCCACAGCAGACTGAGCTATGACAGGTCAAGGGCACCGCTTACAAAATAATAAACTTGAGGAGAAGGCCGTGCGGCCAGTCAGCCCTGTCCTCATGGCAGGTGGGCCTGGCAGGAAGAGGACACCCACGACTCACCATATCTTTAATCTGGCAGTGCCCATAGCTGAAGACGATGGCGTTAGGGGGGTTTCCCACTGGCAGCATCACTGCAAAGGAGATGCACATGGTGACTGGGATCAGGGTGTAGAGTGGATTTATGTGCAGCGTTTCGGACTAGGAGAAGAGAGAATTCACAGAAGCATTAGCCTTGAGATTAGACTTGCATTTCCTGTGCTAACTCTCATGAATGTGCTTTAAATGATGGCTCGGTGTTGGCTAACCTTGGCTGGACACCATGTGCTGGGGGCAGTTAAATCACACCCTCAAAAGCATGTAGTGCTGGGCTACTTGGATGGGTTCCCGCTGCTCACTCACTTCCCGTGGAAACATGGGCTCCAAGTGACTTCCCAGAAGGGATGTTTCATTTCTTGGTGCTGGTCTAAGGAAGTGGTTTTAAAATTTGATTCTTTAGCTGAGAAATTCTTCAAACACAGATCTCATGAATAAGCTGCTTTGACTGGAGTAGGCATCTCTCTCTCTCGGGGTGCAGAATTAAGGTTTTTTTTCCTAGGTAAGATAATTGCCTTACATGGGACTTGAGCCCATGGTCTTACCCTCAATGTTGCCAAGTTTTAACTAAGTGCATTCCCATGCTCGCACAGGCAGGGTGATGGAAGGGAGAAGTTGGAGGGAGTCCTCTGAGCAATGAGCAAAGAGTGGCTGGGAGGAGTTTGGGGTTAGAAAGAGCAGGAAGATATTATTTTGTTGGCAATGAGAAGGAGCCTTCATTTTACAGGTTCCACCTCACAGAATGGGACAGAGGCAGCATTTTGTTTGGTGCATTACCTTTGGGGCTGCTTAGCCAGGCTGAGATCTGGCAGTTGCTCCCTCCCCTATTCCATTAATAACAAATTGTTCTGAGACCGTGGAATGAGGCTGGCATTGCTCATAATTCTCAGAATCTCCTGGACAGAGAAGCTGGGTGGAGGCGCTGATGACAGAGCTGTGGTTTTGGTCTCTGCAGCCGAGAGTACTTCTGGGAGCATTTTGCCTCCATTTTCTGTAGCTATTTCTCCCGCCCTCCTGTTAGGTCTCATCTTAGGAGAGAAAGGTTGATGATGATTGTGGGGAATTAGAATCCTAGGGTTTTAAGGTTATCTTGTCCACTCTTGTTTCCATTCAGGGCTGCCCCTAAACTAAGCCTAGTCCTTTGGAAAAGGGTTTCTAGAACTCTTGCTGTTATTAATTATCTATTTACTTATCAGTTACTATTTGAAATAGACTTCATTTATCAAACTATGGCTTGAACACCAATCAGTGAAGGCTGTGGCAATGACCAGAAGAGAGAGTCCAGCCGTGGAACTGCCCCTGTCTGTTCCTGTGGTAGCCGGTCTGGATATCTGGGAACCCTGCTCTACTCACCAGGCTGCACAGGATGGGCAGGAAGATGGTGATGGTGGCCGGATTGCTCACAAACTCTGTGACAATGGACACCAGGATGCACGCCAGCAGGGTGACGGCCCACGGTGGGAGGCTACTCAGAGACAACATCTGGTGCCCAATCCACGTGGAAAGGCCGGAGCTCTGCAGGAGACAAGGTGATGCAGTGAGAAGAAAGCGGGAAAGGCCACTCCCAGTGGAATTCTTAGCCTCCAGAAGGTCAGGGATGGTGAGGGGCTGAAAGGGACCACCAGGAGCCATCTTATTTGCTTCCCTGTTTTCAGGCAGACTGGACCCACAGGCATTCCTGATTTTTTATGGTTAGATCACTATGTAGCCCAGCAAATTCTTTTTTTTTTTTAATGATTGTACACCATTCAGTCTAATTAGGGCCTCCTGGTCAGTCATTGTCACAGGGCACGGAGAGCCTCTAATTGCTGAGATCCTCCTTAGCCCTGATATGACTTGGCAGGGATTGGAGATCTTTGGGGTGATGAGCCCCTCAACTTCAAACTTGTTACTCTTTCTCCAGCCTCTGACAGTCTCATGCTGTGCATTCAATCAACAATTCCCTTTACACCGATTGCCAAGTGTAATCCTTAATCCTGCTTTTGAAATCTATTTCTCTTATTTTATCACCCGTGAAATGGGAAAAATTATCAACATGTTTGGATAGTAACCTTTTCTCTGGTTTGGGGGGCCTTGAATGGGCAAGACTGAACATTAGAAGTTTTACATGAGTAATGAAGGAGAGAGGGATTACAGGTCTATCTCCACGTAGTGGGGAAGGTGCCACGTCACTGGCCTAGAAACAGTCATTCAGTCTCAACCTGTGTTAGGTTCAAATCTCATCGTGGCTGACATCAGGATCTACCATCTGCCCATGCTTTTTGGCAACACGATATAAAGGCATATTGCCACGCTTGAACATTTTCCATTAGCAACACCTGTACACATCTACTCAAATCAATGAATATTCCCATTTGGAATAATTCATTAGGTTGGAAGATGTCCATCTGCCAATGATGAGGGCTCTCCCCCTCCCCTAAAAATGAAGGGCACAAATGAGTTTATGTTCTTAAAAAACCCCAGGTTGCCATACGCATTCACCAGCTCTCCCCACCCTCCCTCCTCTCCCTTCTATGGTTGACAAGCTCCGACTTTTGCTGTTTACCCTCTAGATTGCAAATGCAATAAAGAAATGGGCAGTAGGGCAGATAGCAAGGTGAGACATTTTATGATTCCTCAAGCTGTAAGCCCTACTCATGTTCTGCTGTTAAAGACTGCCTTACTACACTGTCAGCAGGCCACCCTTTCTCCTCTTTTCCAAGTTCATCAAAACCTCCTTTGATCTCCACAGCACCCTGGCCACTTCATGACATGCTCATAGACGACTGATGACCAAAGGGCTTCAGAATTCTCTCATGTAGCCATTTTTACCTTGGACCACTTCCCTTTCTTTTTTCTCAACTGACCAAGAGCTATAAATCCAGTGTGTGGGGACTACCTCAATTAATGGTAGGTGCAGAGTCTCGAGGCCTACAGGAACTCTGTAATTGTTATCTCTTGTGACACATTAAATTTTGCTCTCTGGACAAAGAGAGGGGAGGGAGAGCAGTTAGCTGAGTGGAAACAGTATGTTTTATAAAGAAATGGATTTTTATTTATCATGTTTTCCACATAGTACTTGTAAGTAAAGTGAAATAACTTAGTGGCAATTTTCTTTTTCAGAACAACGAGTTGATACTATAATGAAATAAACTGGTAAATTAGACTGCAAAGTTAGGAAAAAAAACACAGCAAAGGAAACCTTAATTTTTTAAACCCTTGGTATGAAAACATTTTTTATTGGATTTTCCTCACTAATGTTAAGACTGAAATTATTTGAAATTCAGTAGGAATCACACATATTGTACCTGAATTATATTATTAAAGTAGTAGTCAGTAGGTTCTACAGTTATACCAACTATACATGAACAATTTTGGTTAAAAAAGAAAAAAAAAAGATCTTGCCAGGCTAGGCTCAGAGGCCAAAACTAACCACTGAAATTCAACAAAGATAAATATGATATTGTGAACTTGGAATCAAAAATATTGACAGCATATATACAGGATTGGTTGAAGGACTTGAAGCTTAATAGTAGCTAACAATGAAAAGAATGAAGCGTTTTAGTTGACTGCAGTTTCAATATAAATATTGACATGAATGACAATGAAGCCTTATAAAAGCTTCCATAAAAATACAGGATGGGGCTTGGGTAATTAACTATTCTACTCTGCACTAGACCGACCACCCCTGGACTGTGTTTGAGCAAAGGCAAAGTGGTCCTAAGGAGAAAGACCAGCATGGTAAGGGGTCACTACTATGAGGAATGGTTAAAGGAACTAGGGAGTTTTTGTTGGAAGAAAAAAATGATCTCAAGGGACCTGATTGTCTTTGTTGTTTTAATAATTATTACAGGAGAGGAGAGGGTTCCTGAGAAGAAAGCCAGAACAAAGAGTGGAAGACATCCAGAGGACCTGAACTGAAAGTAAAGAACAATATTCTTTGTTGGCTGTGCAGGGCTTGCCCTGTCACTGGAGGTGTCCTGGAGGGAAATCTCTATTTGGGTGGGAAGATGGGACTCAGTGTCGCTCCATGGCTCCTTCCAAGTGGAGGATTCTGTGACTTTGTTACTGATGCAGAAAGCATTTAGGCCCACAATGAATGGGCAGTGAAAAGTGAGCCAAGTTTAGAATGGGTGGATGTAGATAGACGAGGTAGAGGAAGAAAACAGGGAGACCCCTAACCTGCTTGATTCTTAGGACTGTTTATTTCAGGAAGGGCTAACAATCTAGGAAAATCAACTCTTTCCCACCAGCCCCCTTTAAAAGATCTCATCCCAAATCCTCCCAGTCAGGAAGTGGGGGGCATTTATATCTGCCTTAGCATACATTCTCCAAAGGGTCTCAATATATGCATATGGAGTCCATATGCATACGGACTCACAAGTTGCTGTGAGTCATTCTGGAGCATCTCTGGGCCCTTACACCTTACACCTATCACCACTGTCAAAACTCCAGAAGGACATGCCTGCAAAGTCCAGTACATCTTTTGCTTGTAGCAGTGTGGGCCCATAAGTGAGGTGTGAATGCCTGTGTGCCGTGACTGTGGCACAGCTATCTGTAACTCTGTTCCCAGTAGTGCCAGCTTAGAAGGTGGGACAGGATGTCCATTCCTGGCTGAACTGCTTCCCTTCCCAGTGACTGGGGTGAACATTCACCTCTCAGCGCCTTTGAATCTTCCTTCTCGGCACCATAATGACTCATTAGGTCAAGCTGCTGGAAAAACATTGGACCCAATAAGAACAGATTCAAGGGTTACCTTGCTGCCAGAAGCCAGAGCATAGCCTCCTCCCACCAGAATGACAATCTCCCAGGGCATGGTCTTCTGGAAGTCCTTCCACGTGATCATGGGCTCCGTCCCCGGTGAGGGCTCCTGGTCTTCCCCTGGATCACAGGTAGACAGCGAGGCAGAGCCAGATGAACCCTAATGGGTGTGATTTGTGGAGACAGGGGCCTAATTGATGAACCAGAGGATACTCTGCTATTCTGGGAGGAGTTGGAAGGGCTTTGGTAAGGCTCCTCCCAAAATTCTGACTTCGACCATTATTTGACTAGAGCCAGCCCCAACTTCTTCTCTTGAACTCCTCTCACCATCGTTCTTTTTCCCGAAGCAAGGCTTCTTCGCTGGAATCAGGAAGAGGAGGAAGCCAAGGAAGACAGAGACTGTGGCATCGGTGCGGTAGCCCTTCCTGGCGAAGAGACAAGAAGAGCTGGGGAGAGGGTCAGGAAGCCCAGGGGTAACACAGTGTCTCAGGACAGCCTGTCTGAACACAGTGCCTCTCTTGACCTAGTCTAGAGGGGACGTCAACCTTCCTTCTTGCCAGTTGCTGCCATGCTGTCCGGTGGTGGATTTAATGGGCAATAGTTAATGTCTGGAGGCAGGGCCTGGTTAGGGTAGATGTCTTAGTGTGAATTTATGGACCTATTAAAAGGAGTGGTCAGGAGTTATTTAGATAAAGGAGACTAGAAAAGGATGAGTTCTCTTTCCTGGGAGGGTCACAAGCTGGCACTGAGAGCTTGTGGCCTGTGGCCCTGGCCCTCGGGAATATGTAGGGGTGGGACAGGCCTCGGCCACAAGGACCATGGTCTTTACAGGTGGTGTTTTACTCTGCAGACATATTCCCCTTTAACTCTCATAACAATTGAGGTTCCAAGAGCTTAAGTAACAAGACCAAGGTCATGTGGATGGTAAGTGGCAGCTCTTGATCCCAAGCCTGGACTCAGACTCCAAAGACTATTTTCTTCCTGACTCCACACTGCAGCTTCCCTAAAAAAGGGGGACTTTCAAGGGAACAAAGTGCTTCCTGGGTTCACGACTATCCCGAAGAATCTGGGAGGGGACACCGGCGGGTACTGCCTGAAGGGTTTGGGTTAGTGGGTGGTTCTCAGAGACAGTATCCTTTACTTTTCAAAGAAGGAATCCCAACCAGGAACAAAGCCAGGCTCCCGGGTAAACCACAGCACCGTCATCAGGATGAAGAAAAATCCAGTCACCATTTCCGGGTAGCTATAAAAGAAAACAGACCCACTCCAGGAACTGGGAAGTTTCTGTTAGCTTTCAGACTTTGCTTTGGGATGCTCCTGTATGCAGAGCTCCAATAGTGGAGACCTAAAACGCAGCTACTGCTTAACCACTTGGACTTGGAATACAGCAGAGGGGAAGGGTGGCCCTTAGAGTCTGGGCCAGCTTGACTTTGGCATTAAGTAGCACCTCTAAATACCTAGATTCGTAGTTGATGAAAATTCCCCCAGCTCAAGGGACCGCTGAGAACAAGCCTGCTTCTGCGCACACTTTACCTGCCACATTTTCTCCTGGGGAAGGAGAGAGGGTGAAGGGCTGATTCTTACGTAATGGCTCCCAGCTTTTCATATTCCTCTTGGATCCTCTTCTCTGATAACTCTTCCCTTTTGGTCTTCTTCTTCTTACTCAGAGAGCAGGTCTCTTTAAAACTGAGATGGGAGAATGAGCAAAAGAATAAAGGAAGCACACTTCTGAGGCCCAGAGGACAACAGGTCTTAAGCAAATACTAAACTACTGGCTGGCTGGCTGTGATGGTGCTTCTCTCCACTCGCCCCACCTATCACGCGACTCTTGATCTGCCAAGTTACACAGCCTCTCATCAGCCTTCTCCCCAGCCTTTCGGGTATATCTCTGGTATATATATGTAAAGTCATGTCTCATGGACTTGTGCAAGTGTACTTATGTGAGGTTGTTTCTACACACTTGTATTTTTAATTTTTTTTGCCCAGTTGGGTTTTTTAATTAATCAATTAATTAATTAAATTTGGCCGCTCCATGCAGCATGTGGGATCCTAGTTCCCCAACCAGGGATGGAACCCGCACCTCCTGCATTGGAAGTGCAGAGTCTTAACCACTGGACCACCGGGGAAGTCTCTACACACTCGTCCTTTACATAAGTGAGAATCAATGTGATGCGGCATATGTGTATAGATGCTTATATATTTGTGTGTTGCACACACACATAGGTGTGTGTATGTGTATCTGTCTAGAGACAAGGCTTGTCTGGGGTGAAAGTGGGTGTTACTTTTCAATTAGCAGCACTGGAGGCACAGAAGTATACAGTTATCTTTGATTTGACAATTGTCTCTGAGTTATTAAAATAAAAAGTCAACTCAGAGAACATTCCCTGAGCAATGGGAATGTTGGGTCCCCGGACTCATAGCAAAACATCATATACATCTTCCCTTTATGTGTTCGGAGCTGATCAAGTTTGGAGTCAGCATCCGTAATGAGTAAAAGGCTGGCTAAGCAAATTAATATTAGAAATAATATTGCACGAGGAATGTCTAATATTATTTTGAGGGATATGAGCATATTTCATACAGCTACTAAGTATAAATCAGTCATGTCTATAAAATTAAGCCTAAGGGAACTTCTACTTGGCATCATTTCTTTAGAAATTAGTTCAAATTACTCTGTATGGAACTACATTAAACACTCTGCGATTCAGACTCTTTATGAATCCAGCACTTCCCCGACCAGTTGGTTGAAATTAAGAACATTTCATTGCCGAGCTCATAGTGAAGTGCAGAGTCCACGTATGTTCAGAGTGTCTAGAAGATGTGATGCCCGACTCCTCATCTAGTCCACTGCATCCTCCGGGCACCCTCTGTGGTTACTTGGCAGCTCCCCGTTGGATGGCACCCTCCAGGGCTTGCGCCATGGCCCTGGATGGACAGGAGAGCCTTGCTGGCAGGGCCCTGGGACTCACTTGCAGCCCAGGAACAGCCAGTGCATCCAGAACCAGCTGACCACCAGCATGATGAGGGAGATGGGGAAGCTGAAGAGGAACCAGGTGCCGAAGTTGACCACTTCTGCTGCTGGATACTGGCTGGAGGGGAAAGAACCAGGTCAGTGATTAGAAAAGGGTGGATTTCCATTTGGTATTTCGGGGTAATACGCTAAATGGTCCTTAAGAAGACAGAGCAGAGCTCATGGTAGAGCTAATGATAAAAATATGGTAAAACATTATCGAGAACTCACTTGGCAGCTGCAGCTGCACTGAGCCCTGCCAAGAATTATGAAATAAGCTAAAAAAGCATCCAGGCAACCAAAATCGATACCACTGAAGTGTATATACTTTGCCCTCAGGAGAATCACTCTGGATCTGTTTGCTCTTAATTTATGTAAAGATTCTGATCTGGATTTCAAGACAACAGAATAGAGGAGGCAATCTGATGTACTTTCTTTGTAAAGTCACTGAAGGAATGTTTTTTTAAAAAATTTATTTATTTCATTTATTTTTGGCTGCGTTGGGTCTTCGTTGCTGCGCACTGGCTTTCTCTAGTTGCGGCGCGCGGGGGCTATACTTCGTTGCGGTGTGTGGGCTTCTCATTACGGTGGCTTCTCTTGTTGTGGAGCACGGGCTCTAGGCGTATGGGCTTCAGTAGTTGTAGCACATGGGCTCAGTAGTTGTGGCTCAGGGGCTCTAGAGCGCAGGCTCAGTAGTTTTGGAGTACGGGCTTAGTTGCTCCGTGGCATGTGGGATCTTCCCGGCCCAGGGCTCAAACCCGTGTCCCCTGCATCAGCAGGCAGATTCTTCACCACTGCACCGCCAGGGAAGCCCCCAAGGAATGTGTTTTGACTGGGGGACACAAGGCATCAATTCTGGAGAACTTCGGTCTCTAGAGCCTCATGAAGGTTCTAGATGTGAACTTTGCCCACAGGAGAACCATGGCATGGAATCTCCAAATCTGTTATCAACATCCACTGCTTAGGGGGCCTCCTTGATCTTAGGGGGCCAAGGAGGTTATCTGGTGGACTCCTTGTTCATCATTGGGCAGAGCTGTGGCCCCAGCCCAGGTGACCACCTGGTCATCTCAACCTCTGTATCAACATTTCCTCATCTTTCCCCTCATTTACGTCAAGGGCAACTCTGTTTCCCCAGCTGCTGAAGCCCCAAGCCTGACAATGAGACTTGGGCTTTCCCTCTCTTAGGCTCTTCCTAACCCTACCCAGACCGGTCGAGTCTCCCTCTGAATGTTGCTCAGATCTGGCCATTTCTCCTCCCACTGCTGCCCAGGCCACCATCAGCTCTCTCCTGGGCATCTGTAGCCATGTCCTGGTTTGTCTTCCTGCTGCCTGCCTTTTCTGTTCCAAACCATTGTCCATTTTTAAAATCCAGAATGAGTTTTCAAAACTGTAAATATGATAACCTCACTCCCTGCCTAAAATTCTTCAAAGGCTTCTCACGGCCTTTCGGACGAAGTCCAAGTTCCTTAGTGGGCCCTGCGAGACCCTCTGTGATCTGCGCATCCACCTCCCTGGCCTCCTTTTGCCCTCTGTCATTTTCTTTTACGTGCTCTGCTCTCTTGCCTCTGAGCCTACTACACTGTTTTCTTTGTCTGGAAGATCTCCCTTCATCTAGTTAACTCCAGCTTGGCCTGCACGTCTCCACTTTCATCGTCGCCTCTTTGGGAAGTAATTTCCTCCCTCTAGACTGGGTGGGGTCCCTCAGCAGGGCTCCCCCGGCAGAATCCCACCCTTCTTGTCACATTTAACTGTAATGACTTGATCATCTTTTTTCCCTCTTAGTACAGAAACTGCTCTGGTTCGATTTTCTTTGGTATACTCAGCACCTGGTTCTGTCCCTGACACACAGTGGGTGGTTAGTAAATATTTGTTGACGGAGTGAATTACTTACTTATTGAAGTGTTCCAAGAAAATGAGGCTGGTGGAGGTGCCAATGATGGTGGTCAGGCCCCCAATGGTGGCGGCATAAGAGATGCTCAGAGAGAGGCACTTGCAGATCATTTGGTCATGCTGGGACTTGTACTTTCTTTTGAGTTCCTGGTTCCTGGGGCTGGGGGTCAGGACTGGTGGCTTTTCCTACCAAAGGAAAATCAGTGAATTTCTCCAACCCAGCTTGGGCTGTCTGGCACACAAAGCATGAAAAACAGGGGCACCATTGTGCAGTGGAAAGCTTGGGTGTCAGAAAAACAAATCCCAGTCCCAGTTCTACCTTTTACCAACTTGGGCAGCCCCATCTCAGCTGCAGTTTCTGTAAAATGGGGAAAATCCTATTTTCTCTGCCAGATTGTTTTGAAAAGTACATGGAATGCACTTGGAACACTTCCTGGCATTTAACAAATGATAAGCTATTATTATTTTTGTTATGGGTATTAACAGCACATTCTGTTTTTCACTTGAATTCCAGTAAAACTGGCTGCTCTCCACTTTGTGTCTAAATACCAAATAGAAGGTGGTTATTCTACGTGGAATTAAAATACAGTCCTGGTTGGGAGATGACTGAAAAATAAGCTTTGCATTATAGAAAGAGTCCAGCTTTCACTGGGCGGAGAGTCAAAGTGTGTGATTCTCTCCTTCCTTCTTTCTCACTTTTTCCCTTCTTGCCTATTGGCTTTCCCTTCCCACTTTCCCCTCCCCCTTGCATATAAACCTCAGCCTGGCCATGGTCCTTTCAGGCCCTGCGTGGTCCACGTGACGGCCTTTCAGGGTCAGCATATAAACCTCAGCCTGGCCACGGTCCTCTCAGGCCCTGTGTGGTCCATGTGACGGCCTTTCAGGGTCAGCAGTTGTTGACCTCTGGTCTCAACTGTGGACTAAAGAAGCAAGTGCCCCTCTGTCCTGCCAGGCCTGGCCCCAAATTGTGAAACTAGGAGTAGCCTGGTACAAATGTCAGCAGGCCAGGTCATAGGAAAACTAAGGGGAAGAGGCCACCCTGCCACATTTCTCAAAGCCCGTAACCACTGCCCCATCTGCCTAGGAGGGCCCAGAAAAGGCTGGATCCCGCCACATTTTCCTGAAAGATTCATTGATTGTAAGAGCTGGGGGAGACCTCAGAGATTCTCTGGTCCAGTAGTTTTCCACAGTCCTTTCTCCTAATGAAAATTTACATGGACCTCCAATAGAGAAAACAAATGTAGCATTTAATGGGCAAACATCTATTTTTTAACTGAAAGTACACACATAGGGTCAGGGAGACTTGGATTTGAATCGAGGTTCTCCTCTGAGGCTGAGGCCTTGGGTACATGATTTCATCTCTCTGCGTCTCTGTCAAAATGGAGTTCAAAGTTGCTACCTCTCTGAGCCAAGACTAGAGAGCAAACGCTCAGCCCAGTGCTCGGTATTTAATAAACAATGGCATTTATTTATGATGATACGGATGCTACATAATTGAGATGATTTTGATGAACACAAAAATTTGAAATCAAGGGCTATAAGTGATGGTTGCAATTTTACACCACCTTCGACGTCCATTGTACTTCTGCATTTTGTTTCAGTGATCAAGTACCAGGAAAATCAGGGAACAGAAAAGCAGTTGCCTTAAAATCTCAGGATACGCGAATAAAATATGTGCAGTGCCCCTGAAGCACCTTTGAGGAGTAGTTTGAACACCTCTGATCTAGTCCAAGTCTCAGTTTTTATAGCTGAAGAAACTGGGGCTCAGACAGTGGAATGACTTGCCAAAGTCAACAGCGAGTGGGATGTCTTATCTCCGTGGCACACGCAGGCCAGACACACAGATGGATGAAGTGTGCCTGGCGACAGCCCGCTAGCCTGACACCCTCACAGCTTCACGAGCAGGGCCCCTTGGGAAGCTCAAGGCACTTCACGTAGGAAACAGGATGAGGAGGTGCAATTCCATTACCTGAGACGCGCGCTGCTTCTTGTCCTGGTGGTTTGCTGCTCTGGCGGAGCTGGTGATGGCGGGCACGCCATTCAGGTTCTGTCGGGACACAGACCGTCACACTACCACGAGGAGACTGTGGGGCCTGGAGAAGCCACCTGATCACCCTGGGGGCACCCACGCCTCCTCCCTGTGGGACTCGGAGACCAGAAGCAGGGCGAGCAGGTGGTAGAGAGCCACCCCTACTGTGCCTGCCGCCTTCTCGCAGGTTCCCCATTTGAAGAGGCTTTTGAAACTTGGAAAAACATGGCTCTGTCCTTATGGGAGAGCTTGGCTTTCTAGAACTTCATTAGCTAACGAAGAACCCTTCATTTTTCTTTAACACAAAGAACATGAAAAAAGAAATCGCACACAACCAAGTCCACAGTTTGGACGGATCAAAGCCCATCCATTGGGACTGAGGTAAGAAGAGATGTAAACCCAGCCCTGGGCAAGGGGGTGAGGCCACGTAGAGTGTGCAGGCAAACTTGGCTTTCCCCTATAAACGTGTCCCCTTTTTATAATAAGATTTTTGTAAACGAATCCCTCCTGAAAGGGATCCTGCGGCTGAATACGTGGCTCTTGAATATCTGGATGGCTGACTATTGGGTTTACGCGAGGAAAGGTTAACCTGTCCTTTGTGACGCTAAGCCCAGTACTCAGGGCCGGGGCTCAGAACTGCCCAAAGCCTCACGCATCCAGGCTCAGGGGAGCACCTCTGTGCCCTCACATCAGAGAAGGCCGCTGGGCCCTCGACAAGCTGCCAGGCTTCTCTGGCCCTGAGTTATCTTGAGGGTCTTTCAGGTATCTCAAAGCACAGAAGAAACCCAGGGCCATACCTTGTTCTGCATCAGAGAACTGAAGTCTGCATTCGACGTGCTGGAAGAAAGCAAAGGAAGTGGGAAAAACAACAGTGGCCCAGACTTGATGAGATGGGAATTCTCCCCCATGGTGTTTGGTATTAGTGACCCTTCTAGACTCAGGTGTTCTAGGCTACACCTAGAAGAAGACGAATCTCACCTTCCAGAGATGCGGTAAGGATTTGTGGGAACAGGGGCAGGGCGTTTCCTTTGGAGGGAAACCGAGACTCCTAATACTAGCTAACATGGAGTGCTTGTTAGGTGCTGATCACTCAAATATGGACTTTAATCCTCACGACAGATCTAAGGGGCGGGTAGCACCACCTGCATTTACAGAGTAGGAAACTAGGCAGAGAGAGGTTACTAACTTCCCGAGAGGACCGGGTGCTAAGTGGTGGTGCCAGAGAGGAACCTGTCTCTGTCTCTGCCTGGAGAGCCTGGGCCCCTGACCATGTTCTCACTGGCTCACTTTCTAGAAGGAGAAACATGAAATGCTTATCTAAGGCGACAGGAGCAGGGAGGGCCAGGGCCACACATGGTAAAAAGCATGTGAGAGCAAGAAGATGGGGGTGAATTTCTCATCAGCAGCTGCACCTCAGAGGGTGGCAGGCAACGCGTGTGCTGAGTCCCTCCCACTCTTACTGGTCCCCAGTCTTTGCCTTGAGGAGGGAGGAAGGTGGGGATTTAACTACCAGCATTATGGACTTACACTGAGCACTAAATGCATGTTTCTGGTCTGTCCTAGTTCTGAGGACAGTGGGTGCTATGAGCTCAGCCGCTGGGAAGGCCAGTGAGAGGGGCTGGACACACGTGCAGGAAGTGGGGTCCTGGGGTCGTCACCCACCTCCAGGCTCTATCAGGGAAGGATAAGGCGTTGACGGGGCTCAGGAAGCATTCACCGGAGAGAGTCGTTAGGCTGGGAGGAGTATTGTGATGTTTCCCCGCCTTCCTTCCCAAATCGGGTGAGGAGGCTGGCATGGAACCCCTCAGACAGCATGGGAGGTGCTGGCGTGAAAGAAGACCGCCATCCTCACACCGTGGCAGCCCTGGATCCCCCCTGCATGCTGCTGAGGAAGTCCGGGACAACTTGAGCTTTGGCTTTGGAGTTTGGGGACATGTATTTTCATCCAGAAAAGAACAAAGGCAAGAGGCCAGTGTGTGCTGCGCAAGAGGCCAGAGTGAGGAGAAAAGGCCCACTGTACTGGGAGCAGGCTGTGCCCTCAATGACCAGTGGTCTTCACTGGGGGTGGCAGGGAAGGTGGCTGGGCTACTGCCACCTTGAAAAGGCCCTGCCCGAGGGGCCAGAGGCGTCCCCAGAATAAAGAGGCTGGGGAGCAAGCCACCAGAGCACAGAACCGAGGGAGCCCAAGCGGTCACCCAAGAGCACCTCGTGCCATGAGGCCCGGGCTCTGCAGAGGTGGCCTCAAGGGGACACTCCGAAGACCCTGAAGGTAAGTGCCCGACGTGTAAAGGAGTCGGGGCCTGAATCTCAGGGCACTGACCACACTCTGGAATACCTCCAGCCAAGATCCTCTTTGCCCCTTTATCTTTCCTGCTCACTACAGCCTCTGCCCTGACCCTGGAGAATTCAGATGCAGAGAGTTGGTGAGGGGAGAGGAAGGAGTGTGGGGGAAGAGTAAGAGAAAAGTCAGTTGTCTCACCTGCTCACTTCTACCTCTTATCCTGCAGGCCTGGGCTGAAGGGGGGTTGGGTGAGAGCATGAGAGGAGGCGGGGAGAAGCTTCCGATGAGGGATTGAAATTTTGCTATGAGTCTGGACTAGACTGCCGAGTATCTAAAAACGAGATCATTCTAATATCTGAAAGGAACTAGAAGAGCTGTAGGATTTGCCTGAGATACGGTCGGGGCTGGGGAGGAAAGTCCAGTGTATTATGATTGGAGCCAGTGACGGGAGGAAGATAAGCTGGTGGCACCCTTCTGCCTCTGTCCCTTCACATCGTGCTGGTCTCACTCAGTGTGAGTTCTCCATTTTTCAATGAAAAGAGCAAATCGCAAAACTGAGCTCTAGTACCAATCCAACTTTCCAAATGTCCTATTCATCCCAGTATTCCTTGAAGACCACATTTTGATATTAGATCTCCAAAAGAAATCAGCTGTTAATGGATCTACCCCACATGGGTGTTTGAGGTGATATTTCTCCTTTTCTAAAAGCTGCTTTTTTCATCAGCACATGGCTGTCTCACCAACTGTCCTCGAATCCCCTACCTGCCACCTAGTTTTTCTTTGCCATATCTAATAAGACCGAATCTAGTAAGACCACATCTAATATCTAAAAAATACTTTGTGATTCTCTAAGAATCTCCAGTGACGTCTAAACTGTGAGCCTTTTTTCATTAATAGATTAAATATATTATTCTCCCAAGAGGGACATCAATTTAGCTGAAATGTACTTGGTAGATGTACAGATAGTCCACATACTCCCTCAGAGTCAGTGTAGTCTTTTCTGCTCTTCCCTCAGCCCTGCGATACCCGGTGGTTAAGGGAGGTGCCCTCAGGATCTTGGCAAGTGGCTCCCTGGTATGGAGAGGAGAGCGGGATGGGGGGAGGTGGTGGTGTGGCAAGATGTGAGCTTGGCCCATGCAGCTGAAAGAGGCCCTGTCGGGGAGGAGGGAGGTCATACTCACTCTTCATTGACAAAGATGAGTTCCAGGGAAGGTTGGCTGTTGTTTACATCGAGATCTACGGTAGCAAAGGAAAGCAGGAAGTGAGATGTGGAGTGTGGACCTGACCCTGAAGGGCAGGGGCTCTGGGCTGGGGCTGGATAAGGAAACAAGGGCATCAGGGCTCCTGCTGGGCCTGGTGCCTGACGACTCCCCTTCCCTCCGCTCGGAAGGCATAGTGGGACTCAGCAACACAGACAGGCCTGGGGTCTTGTCGTGATCCTTGAGCGTTTGGGGGAAAGGAGCAGCGGTGGCTGCTTTAAGTAGGGCAGGAAGGAAGAGCTGGGAATGGGGGACACAGGGAAGCTTCAGGTTACAGGGCTGGTACGGGGTAAGGGGCCAGGAAGGGGAAGAGGCGAGACGAGAGGCGAGACGCAGGTGAGGGTCAGCGGGGGCAGGCGCAGAGCTGGGCAGTGTCACTCGGGCGGAGGAGCAAAGGGGAGATGAACTCTAGCAAACTGTACTGATGGGCTCGGCCTCTTCGGCGCTGGAGCTGCCGGCCGCAAGCTGCTCCTCCTCGGCCCTGACCAGCTCCTGCAGCACGGCCTCCACGATGGGCATGACCATGGCGGTGGTGGACGTGTTGGAGAGCCACATGGACAGCAGCGTGGTGCAGCACATGAAGCAGAGCAGCAGCCTGGAAGGCAGGGAGGCGCAGGGGGAGCATCACAGCATGCCCCCCTCCCCGGGGGCAACTTGCGACCTTGCAGGGCTCCCGCGGGGCCTCCTACAAGCCTGCCGGTGCTGGCATTTATCCAGAAAATGGGGTTTTATGTCATCCATTCAGCTTTGTACTCCCAGGGCTTGGTACAGAGTAAACATTAAATAAAGATGTGTTGAATGAATGCATCACACTTCGTGGGCTAGTGGCCTTAGCCCCCAAAAAAAAAAAAAGAAAAAGAAAAAGAAAAGCCCTTGCTTAAGCAAAGAATAGCTTTGGTGGTAGGGTCACAGGGCATGGACTTCCTGATTGCTCTCGTCCGTGGACATTAGCTTGGTGATGATGTGTGTTTTTTGTGTATAAAGGAATTCTTTTCTCGACCCTTGCAGCCAGCAGTCCTACGAGTACCATCCCATTCCTTGCTTTGCAGCCAAGTCACTGCAGTTATTAGCGACCAAATAGAGACTAATGGACAGAGCTTACGGTTCCGCCCACTACTTGTCCCACTACTGACCGTTGAAAGCATAGCCCCCAACGGCTCAGCAGTGTCCCATTGCACTGTGTGCACTTTTTCAAGGCTGTGTCTATGAGTTGACACTTGGAGGAAAACACAAAGATAACTCTCAAGTTCTCCTTGACTTTGAAAACATGCACTGTGTGTTTGTACAGATATAGTTCTTATTTCCATAAGAGAAGCCAGCATAAAGACTACCCGTGTTGATCACCTTAGGTGGGATCATTGACTTTTCACAGTTTGGGGCCAGCACAGCTGTCCTGTGGATCATGACCGGGTAGGTGCCAGAGCCCTGATGGTGTCTCTGTTTAGGCTGATGGAGACATGAGTTTGTCTGCCCTGGACATGCACCGGCAAACAGAGGGCCCCGTGGTGGGTGGAAACTTGCTGGAGGGTGCGGTAAATAGAGACAAGTAGAAACGCAATGGGGTAACAATTCTTGACGATAGTACCCAGGGGTTTCAAAGAGCCGCAGAGCCTCACTCAACATGATGTGGGGAAATGCCATTGTGTGTCTAGGAGGCCGAGTGTGGAGTACAACACCTCAGGTTATTACTGAGTGATTATGCCCTGAGTTAGGCTGTGGTTAAGTGGGAGACAGGAACATCTTTTTAAGTATAACATGCCTTCATCTAATGACTAGGGATGAAAACTAACACCATATTATTTATTTATGCTCTGTTGGACTCCCAGGAGAGTCAGGGCAGCTTACATAAAAAGTGTTGCAAGAAAGTTGTAAACTAGGAGGTGAGGACGATATTCCAAAGGGAAGATAAGGGCAGGGTTATCCAACAGAGCAGGCCCTGGTGTCCTCCCACCCCCACTGGTAGAAAGCCTCAAGTGGACGTCCCTCTGACCGTCCAGGGGACCCACTGGGAGCTGAGGGGATGCGCTCAGTGTGACTTACATGCCCGGCTTGGCTCCGGCCATCAGGACCATGCGCAGAGCGATGCGCTTGTGCAGGTTCCACTTCTCCACAGCCGCCGCCACGCAGATGACGCCCACCAGCAGCAGCGTGGTGTTCTTGAAGTACTCGGCCGCCACCTGCAGAGGCCAGCTCGTGTCACCCCTACCCGACCCGGGGCCTGGCCCCCGCCCGACTAAACTCAAGCTCAACCAGAGGCTAGCAAGCAAAAAGCAGGGAGATGAGAGTTATTAAAATAGCCAGTTGTTGTATATTACATATATATATAATTTTAAATTTAAAAAATTTTATGTACACGTACATACATACATACTACCTTGGGCAGGCACTGTGCTAAGCACTTTACAAAGATTTCATTTACTCCTGCCAGCAACTCTGTCGGGTAGATATTCTTCTCCATTCTAATTGTGATATGAATACGATTTCAAAGAATAAACATATTTACAGTTTTACCTTAATTCTTAAAAATTATGAAAATAACCCTGGGTTTGTCAACTAATCTCATTTTCTTTAGCTTTTTAGAAAATTATGTTCATTTTTTTATTGGAAAGTTCATACATGTTCATTATGGAAAACTTTAAAATATAGAAAAATTAAAGATAAAATTACCCTTAATCCTACTACTGTTAGCACTGTGGTATATTTTCTTCAATTTTTTAATGTCTATATAGATACATAATTGGATTTATACAGTATGTACTGGTTTATATCCTGCTTCTTTTTTTCATTTGACATTGTACCCTGATCATTTTCTTATGAGACTTAAATTTATTGAAAAAATTCATGCTAATGACAGCATGAAGTACCATAGAATTTACTTAGCCGTTTTCCTTTTGTTGAATATTTAAGTTGATTTCTTTTTTTCTTTCTTTGCTGCAAATGGAGCAAAGAATAATTTTCAGCTTAAATCGTTAACCTTATATAAATGTGATTATTTCCTTAGGACAGAGTTCTTGAAGGTGTCTTTATAACCTTCCTTAAACCTTTAAAAAAAACTTTATATTTGAATAACTCTTTAACTCCAGATAATTCCAGAGTTCCAAAGGGTTCCAAAATGATAATAGTGCAAGAAATAGCCATCCACTGTGTGTATGGATTTTTTTTTTTTTTCCCTGAACCGCTTGAGGGTAAGTCATATACATTTTTGTCCTTTATCCCTAAATACTTCAGTGTTTATTTCCTAAGATTAGGCGTTTTCTCTCACACAACCATAGCATCAGTTACCAGCTGCTTCTTCTTGCTTTTTAATGACGAGGTAATTGAGACCTAGTCCTGCTCAAACATGTTTCCTATGTTTGGGCTCCAGGACCAACTCTTCGTTGATTCTCTCTCTTGGAACATTCTCTCCTTATCTCCACTTTGATGAGACTTCAAAGCCCAGTTCAGGCCTGGTGGCGTCCAGAAAACCTTCCTTGTGACTCTAACCTCTGACTCCAGAACATTCCTTGTGGGTACTATTAACTCTACACATCACAGAGCACATAGGGCAGTGCTAGAACTGTTACTTCATGCTTGTACTGTTTATTTTTTTATGTGTATCTCTCTTGTTTCTGTATCTCTTAGCACCTAATAGGATAATACGGAAAAGTCGATGCTCAATAAATACTTGTCACATACAAGAGAGTTGTTCCCAACAATGCAACCATGATATAAATTGGGAGGAAAAGATATAGAAAAGTTTAACTCCTAACTTAGAAATCCTCTTAAAGTGAGAAAACAAGAAACTTTTTAACTGCAAGAAAAATAAAAACTGAACAGGGAAGGAAATACAAATATAGTAAAATCTGCAGTGTTGGAAGTAGACAGAATTTATATAATCATACTGTTAAACTTTGATTATTGAATTATATGCCTGTACTGGGAAGGTAGAGGGAGGAGAATTGGGTGATGTAAGAGTACAAAATCCTCACCTGCTATAATCAGAAGTCAACTGATAATGTCTAAAAGTGATAACTCAAGAATTAATATAAGAATATCATATAGGACCGTGGAGCTTCATACCAGAAGAAGCAGTTAACAAAGTTAAGTTATTGACTCTGGGTCAGGGGAGGTGGGATTTGGTGGAGGGAGGGGTGGGGAAGGAGTCTGCTGTTTTTTTCATTGTGACCTTTTCAGTATTATTTGAGTTTTAAACTCTGCATGGAACACTTTGGTAAGATAAGAGCCCCCAAAAAGGTAACCTGCTCCATTTCTCCCTTCTCACTTTTTCCCCACAGAGACTTCCTTGTGTCTGGTTGATGAGTTCTGTGCAACAGAAGGATCATCTCTCCTCTCTGAGACCGTTTCCTGGGGTAAGAGGCCTCTGCTTCTGGTTAATCTAGTCTAGTCCTCGACCCCAGTCCTCATGGACACTGTCACTAATGCTCCCGGAGGGCAGAGAAGCTGTGCTGGGCTTGTGACTCTGGGGCAGAGTCCGCACTGGGAGGGACAGGAAGGCCTCGGGCCCTGACGGTGGGTGGAGGTGCTGCCCCCTAGTGGGAGGTGGAAGCACTGCTGGGATGGGAGGGCTGGCTGAACTGGGGGCCTAGGACCTTCCTCACTGCCCACTCATGTTCCTAGGCAGCTGAGAGGCAGCTTTGTGGTGGAATTGGTGTTTTAATTTCATCTGTCTACCAAGGAGAGGAACCCGCAGAAGACCTGAGACACCATTGTCCTCCTGGGTGATGGTCCCCCACTGGCCCCATGACTCATGGCTCTCCGTGAAGCTTTTAAAGACTCCGTGTTACCAGGGTTACTTTCCCAGGGGACTGACTGACAACATTTTAGTTTTCTGCCTCTTTGGCACATATCCTGATAGACCCCAGTTGGTGATGGCCTTTTAGGGGGATCAGAGCCTGCACAAGAGGTGGGGCTACTTTCTCAGGGTTCCTCTCAAGGGCAAGGAGAAAGGAACCAACATGTGGTAGAGTGCCTTTTACATGCCAGAAATGTATTTTGCATTCACTTTCTCACTTAAGGTGAGGAAACAGACTCAGAGACGTTAAGGAACTTTTCCAGGGTCACAGTGTGAGGTGTGGAGTTGGGATATCAATCCAGGTCCATCTGAATCTAAAGCTACTATTCGACATGCCACTCAGGGTGGCCAAGTAGAAACCACTCATCTAATTCAACTCCAGGGGAAATTCTGGGTACCCCAGACAGCACGGGCCGGCCCACATTCCTCATCTTTATTCATAATCACAGTCCTGACACTGGCCCCAAATACCTGGGCCCGGTCCAGTGAAAGCCCCAGGCCCAGGTTTAGTAGGATATTGGCCCTGTGATGTTTTCTTATTTGGTGTTTGGTGTGCTCAGGTCTGTTCATGTGTCCTTCCTGTCCCCCTTGTAAGCAATGCCGAGTGTTTGGTGATGTAGCCTGGGTGTAGTTTGTGACTCGGCTGTATGCTGGGCAAGTTATTCAACCTCTCTGGGCTTCATTTCTCTCATCTAAAAAAATATATGAGGATTATATGAGTCCCAATCTTCTGTAAAGCTGTCGTGAAGATTAAATGACACATGCAAACCAGCTAGCGTGGCCCGCCACGTTGACAGCCAGGGTTCCTGGTGGCTCTCCTGTTACAATGTGGTCCACACAGAGGCTGACCTGGTCTGAGGCCGTTAGCATACAGAGAGGGCCCAGGCACAATCAATAAAATCTTGTCCAATGGTGTTGGTTAGTTTTCTAGCCCACTGATTTTTTTTTTCTTTACAATAAAACCTTGGTTATTTACAGCCCCTCTGGGAGTTCCAGGGTTCTTGAGGATTATTTTAATCGTTTTCTAAAATGTGTTGCGTCCTCACACTTGCCGTGAGCATTCCTTTCCCCACTATCTAATTTCCAAGACTAATATTCTGTGAGTTGGGAAACTAGATAATGAAAATTGTTAGAACTATTTGCAAAGAGAAATTAGATTCTAAAACAAGTGCTCCTCCCATGGCTAGACTGCATGGATTTTGTGACATTTGTGTTGGCAGTGTTACCGCCTTTACTGCTTTTCTGCTCTGTGGTTTTTCTCGGTGTGCCCAAACCCCAAGTTTGGAGAGCAGAGATGTTTCTGGACTGTGTTTAAGAAGAGATGGGCTCAAGGAGGCCGCTCTGAAAAGGTGGAGCAGAGGACAGCAAGAAAGAACTCAACCTGGGTTCAAATGCTTGCTCCCCACAGATGAGTTGTATGTTCTTGGACCAAATACTGAACCCCTGTTCCCCCATCATTTCAACCTTTTAAGTAGTAATACACAACACATTGAATCCGTATGGGCCTTAAGTAAGATGATGCAAGACAGGCCTGGCACATAGGAAGTGCTCAGTAATGGTCCATTATTATTGTTAAAGAAGTGAAAAGATGAAACGCTTCAAGATGAGATCGAGGGTTAGGAATCAGGTATGCCAGCATGACCACGTGGGGGATAAGAGAAAGAAATGAAGTAAGAAGGAGCAAGGTGGACCTAAAAGACAAAGATTCCCCCAAACTTTCTTAAGTGAAGGGTGAGTACATCTCAAGAGTTTTCTAACCCAGCCTGCATTGAGAGGCACAAGGACAGAAGTGTTGACCAATGTAGTCTTTTAACGAACTAGTTCATTGTTAGTAAATTGCAGGTGACATCTGTTAGTGATGAGCTTTTAAAAACATCACTCTCTTTGGTCACGGAATTATTTGTTGCTCTCTGGATATGTCAGGTTTTAATTTTTTTACAAAGTTTTTTTTTTTTTAAATGGGAAGGTGAGGGGAGTTGTGGCTTTAATCCTAGAAGTTTGAGGAGAGTGGAAATCTGGATGCTGATCTCAGTTCAGTGCTTTTCTCACTAAGAACAGGGCCATCGTCAGGGAGGAAGACAGATGGACCAATGAATCATTCGTGCAGATAAGCTGGGTGCTGTGATGGGCACTCTGTCACTCAGGTAGGTCTAACATCCTCACAACTCCCCACGAGGTGGGTATGCCTATTATTCTCATTTTCCAGATGAGTAAAATGGAAGTTTAGAGAGGTTACACATGTAAAGAAAAGAATGTTGCCCGCCATTCCAGTTCTATAAGGATCAAGCCATTAGCCACTGCAGTCGTGCACCCTGAGGGGAATTCAGGATGGAGAAAAACAGGAAGCATTCTGTACTTTGGGTACTGGCCCTAAATAGTTAAGATGCATATCTAAGGGATCATTTCAATGACCCCAGATTCTTACTTCTTCCCATAGATAGAAAAGCACTAAAATCATTAACTTGAGATGTCTGTTGTGATTAGCAGTAGTCTTTGGATGTGTGACTACATGTTTTTCCAGAAAAAAAAATTCATATATTTCCTGGCTCCTGCCTTACCTCTTAGGAGCAGTACCTCAGTTACCTAAGAGGGTGTCTCCCAGGCCATAGTCCTCAGTAAGTTCCCCCAATAAAACTCAACTTGCAACTTTTATTTCAGTCAACGCACAACTTGCTCAAGACTGGTCAGTGAGAAAACTGGATTCAAACTCAGTTCGACCCTACTCCCAACTTGGATCCTGACCCTCTCCACATGGCCAGTGTCCTTGCGTATAGTGGTGGCAGCCAGAGACTGGCAGAATGCGTGGATCTGAACGTGTCCTGACGTAGGCACTGGTGGCATTGTACAGGCCCCGTCAGAAATGCAGCCGGTCAGCACGCTGCTGCTGGCTGGACACACCTAGGCTCTCCTTGCAAGTTGCTGTGGCCGCGCCTCTTCACGCGGCAGGAATGTGGCATTCCCTCAGGAGGCCAGTGGTGGTCTCTGGAAACGGACCTATTCTGAGGCTCTTTTGGTTCATCTGAACAATTTTGCTGCAACCCCAGGATGGGATGCCTGGGATGGCCCCCCTCCGGGCTGAGCTAAACCCCCAGCAGAGCTGAAGCCCCTCACTACACCATTCCAACCACCACCCTGGCGGCGTGGCTGCCTCTCCGCCCTTCCCTGGGGGCAGGAATGCTGCTTCTGCTGGTAAGTCTCTGGGGGCTCAGACACCCTCCTAACCACCTGTCTGTATTCCCTGAGCACAGAGGTTTTCAAACCACTCACTGCCTCTGAAACTTCAGCGGCAGCTGTGGGAACAGGGTGGCCATGAAGCATTGGGAGGGAAGGGCCCGGGCAGCCAGGGCTCTGGGCCCCCATGCCTAATCAGAGTAGGACTTCCCCTTCCATCTGCTTCATGTATTGATTTTCCTAAGATTTAGTTTAAAGGAAAGGTTTTGTTGCTTAAAAAACATTCTTTGTAAACCCTACCCTAGAAATGTCTAAAGCAGAGAGACCCAGATGGGTGCTGACCTGACCCGAAGTCAGCCCAGCTCCTGCAGAGCTTGGAAATGCTGACTCATAAGGTGTCCCCAGTTTCTTCAAGACTGAATGATCTGCCCCTGTAGCTCTTCCTATGGAAACATCAGCTTGGCCTCAAAAGGCTGCAAGATCTGTGGGTTCCTGGTATCGGGCCCACGTATGGCCTGGGTGTGTATGCATAAGACATCGTAAAGCTCAGCCCTGGGCTGTGTCTGGATGGCTGTAGGTGAGGGTGGGTAGCTGGGCACAGATGCTCAGCCTGTATCCTCACAGGCCTGTATGTGTGGCTGGGGGCGTGGAGGTAGGGGTGTCAGCCTCCATAGTGAGTAGAGGCCAGAAAGGCAGAGTGGAAGGTGATATACGAAATGCCCCCAGGTTTACACACAGCAAGTCAGGGTCTAGGCACTGGTCAGGAATCCAGTGGGTCAGAAAGATCAAGAGCAAACAGGGAAGCAGATTTCATGACATCAGACTCAAGTATAACTTGGCTGTAGAGGCTGTTTTGTTTCTCCAGCTGGAGCTGCCTTGCTGCCTCTCTTGCCTTGGCAGGAGCTAGGATCTGAATTAGACTTGCTAGAAGCCTGCAGTGCAGGGCCACCGAGACAGCAGAAGGAGCGTGTCTGTATGCGCGTGCGCGTGTGGGTGCGTGTGTTGGGGGGTAGATAGAAAGCAGGTGTAATCTCTACCAGAAGTAGTTCCTGACCCTGGGCATCTCTGAGGCTCCTTACAAATTCCAGTGTTCAAACCATGCTCTTTAGTTCCCCAGAGAGCGGCTTGGTCCCCACATCTAAGCCATTCTCCTATAAACAGTGAATCTCAGCTCTCTTGATTGACACAGGTACTGTCCCCAGCTACGGCAACACAGCAGAAAGGCTTAGAGGACTTTCAAGGCCTCTATGATGACAGTAACGAGAGTCACCATGGAGGCAAAACAAAAAAACAGACCTAAAAACAAATCGGAAATACAGGACTGAGCTCTGTACACCAGCAGAGGGGAGCAGAAGCTGGATGCTTACAAGCCGATAGATTCCTAAAGTCAAGGGGCCCTTAGAGCCCAGCCCCTCTCCCGAGGCACAGAGTCTGCCTCTAGTATCCTTACGTGGTCATCTGGCTTGTGCTTCTGGGGACAGGAACACCAGGACCACGTGTGGCCCCCATTTCAGGGTCTTCCCTCCCAGAGAGGGGATCTACCTTATGGTGCTTTGACTCTGGTTCTGGTTTGACCCTTTGAGCCTGGTATGTTGAGCTGTACAAGCCAGAAATCATGCCCCTCTTGAGGCTTTTCTTCATTCCTCATGTGACTTAGCTTCTAGATTTCAGACATCTTGGCTACCTACCTCTGAATGAGCTCCTTATCCAGAATTTCCTGCTCTGAACACATACGTTTATTAATTGAGCAGGTTTCAGTACATACTGGCTAGCAATTAAGGGTGAAGGTTCTGGGGTCAGGCAATTCGGGCTTCAAGTTCTGGCTCTACTACTTACGAGCTGTATCACCTTGAGTAAGTTACTTAACCTCTCTGAACTTCAGTTTCCTCCTCTGTAAAACAAAGATAAAAATAATAGCCACTTCACAGAGGATTAAAAGATACAGTGCACGTAAAGGACCTCCCACTGCGCCTGACATGTGGTAAAGGCTTGGCATTTTGGCGGCCACCCTGGACAGAGAGCTGACTCCCACTGCGTCTATACTCAGCTGAAAGCCAAAGATCTTTTTCACACACACTGCTAACATTTATCCTTATTAAGCTTCATTTTGCCTGGACTTCCCTTCCAGTCCACTGTCTCTTCCTGGCAGCATTGATTCTGTCACTGTCCATTAGCTAGTCCATCTAGCTTTGAGTCATCTGCAATCTGATGACATGCCTTTCTTATTTCCATTTGTGCTCTCTCTCCAGCGCAATGCCAACATGTTCCTCAGATTCTTTTGGTTCAGCTATTCAACCAGCACTCAAGTTACTCAACTGTGCTGTCATCCAGACCACATTTCTCTGACTGAGAAATTGTTATCCCTGGAAATATCGAAGGCTCCAAAGAAAAAGTTAATTTATGTTCAGCAACATTTGTTTAAAAGACCAGGGAAATTATAAAGCTTTGTGGAAAGACCTCAGTCAAAAAGTGGTCAATATAAAGTTTGGGCACTCGACAGGGTAAATTTCATTTATATAGAACATTCCCTCGTGTGAAATTGTGTAAATTGGGGTCTGCAAGGCCAGAAAAAGAGGCATTACTGCATAGGGTCTTCTGTGTTATTCCATGTGGTTTATACTTTCTCTCTGCTAGAGTAGAAACTTCTCAAGGTCAGGAGCCATTTTGACCATTTTCTGTCTCTTTTCAGCATCTGAGTTCGGCTGATAGAAGACAGTCTCAGCTTTGCACACAGTGAACTCTTAATACCTGCAGACTGACAGTTCATCACTGTAAAATTTAACCATTTACATGCATACATCCAGCCCTAGGGGGAACCCAGAGCATTAGCTGTGAGATTCAAGAGTGCAGAAACGATATATTTAAAAAATTTCTTTTTTTGGCTGCACCACACAGCATGTGGGATCTTAGTTCCCAGACCAGGAATTGAACCCGTGCCCCCTGCATTCGGAGCAGAGTCTTAACCACTGGACCGCCAGGGAAGTCCCAGAAATTATATATTTTTTTCATTTTTGTCACCTGCAAGGTATCTGTAACATCCCATATTGTATTGCACATGGTAGGTACAGCACTCAAAATATTTTTCTGAATGTTGACTGAATAATCTGAGGGACAAAAGCCACAGATCCAGGGTCCCACTGATCCTATTCACATGCCTTCCTTCATATGGAGAGTACACTACTGACACACTGTCAAGAAACATTGCAATCAAGAAACGTGAACTAAGGGCTAGTGCAAGAATGGCCCGTATGCGTAAGACATCGTAAATCCTAGAGGGCGTGAAATGTGGATGGAGAGAGGGCGTGTCCACAGCAAGTTTATATCTGATGTATCTCATGTACCGTTTAAAGGACAAAGGTATCAGGGGGCTCCAAGGGAAGTGAACAACTCTTTTAGCTGAGGTTTTTGGAAAGGCTTCAACCAACAGGGTAATTGGGTAGGATCTTAAAAGCTGAAGGAATTGGAGAGAACTTTCCAAAGTGGAAGAGTGGCCTGAGTCCCGGCAAGGGGCTGGGCAAGCACAAGGTGGGTTTGGGAAGTGACGAGTGGATGATTTGTCTGGAGTAGGGGGCGTCTGCAGACCCCCGGCCTAGCTTTTCCCAGGGAGCCATGGCACATGCTGGTGTAGGGGAGAAGTCGGTGGCCGTGGAATAGATATTTTCTCTGTCTGCAAAGTCAACTGGCTCACAAAGGGCTATAACCCATGTCCTCTACCTGATCGGCATGTCCTTTAATCTGAGTTTAAAAGGCTAGCGAAACAGATTATATTTGGCCTAAACTGCTCTCCGGAGCTCGGCTGTTAAATATCACCAGCCAAAGCCACTTCATCAGACGGATGGGGTAGGGTTTTTCACCTCAAATGATAAAATTGGCCCCTGGCTTCTCCAGCGTTTTCCACCTCCAGCCCCAGCAATAGCAACACCCAATCTCTCCCTGCAAAGTCTTCTTTTTCTCCTTACAAAGTCCTGTTGCCTTTGAAAACAACTGCCTCCCTAGACTCCTTATAGGTTGAGCCTTCCTGGCTGTGCAGATGGGCAGGCCCTAGGATGAACTGTTGCCTAGCAACATCCCTAGTGTGTGGAGGGGCTGATTGGCCCACCTGTCTATAAGATTCCGCTGCAGGAGGCCCTTGGGGAAATAGAGACATCATCTACTTTAAGACTAAGGCATACTGTTGGCTTTTGGGCTGCCTGTAGTGAAATACAAAGATATTAGTCTTTTAAGGAATAGTTAGCTCACTTTAAAAATGTTACTTAAGTTTCAATTCTTTCTATAACTTCACTTCTTCCTCTGCTCTCTACTTTCACCTCCCGACTCATTGGCTTTCGCTTTCACAATTTTAAAGAGAAATCTGCAAGACAAGTTCATTTATGTTTCTCTTAAGAAAAGTAATATTACACTACCAAACGTAAAATAGATAGCTAGTAGGAAGCAGCCACATAGCACAGGGCGATCAGCTCGGTGCTTTGTGACCACCTAGAGGAGTGGGATAGGGAGGGTGGGAGGGAGGGAGACGCAAGAAGGGAAGAGATATGGGAACATATGTATATGTATAACTGATTCACTTTGTTATAAAGCAGAAACTAACACACTATTGTAAAGCAATTATACTCCAATAAAGATGTTAAAAAAAAAAAAAGAGGGCTTCCCTGGTGGTGCAGTGGTTGGGAGTCCGCCTGCCGATGCAGGGGACAAGGGTTCGTGCCCCGGTCCAGGAAGATCCCACATGCCACGGAGTGGCTGGGCCCGTGAGCCATGGCCGCTGAGCCTGCGCGTCCGGAGCCTGTGCTCCGCAACAGGAAAGGCCACAACAGTGAGAGGCCCGCATATCACAAAAAAAAAAAAAAAGAAAAGTAATATTGGTGCTTGTTCTTTTAGGCATGCACACAGACCCAGACTACCTGTTCTCTTTCCACAGAGGAAGGGGGATAATTGAAGTGACTGCCTAGTGCTTCAGGTCCCAGGCTAGCTTTTATGTGGGTCCCCAGGATACTGGTGTTGGACCCATCTCCAGGAATCAAAGCACTGCTGAGGGTTTTGGGGATGCTATCCTTTTTGGAGAGTCTGAGGCTATTATGATTACTAAATGCCAACAAAGGAACTAATGTACCAACAGCCTCCAAACCAAACTGCCCCAAACCAAAACAAGCAAACAAAAACCAGCCATTTGAGTCCATGTAGTAGAAGGACAACTTGTTAACTTGTAGTCAAGTACAGCAGTTAGGGGATGGCCTAATTTTTATCTCTGGACTTTAAAAAAAATTCTGTTATCCATGGTTAAGGCATCCCATGGACCCAGGTTCATTATTCCTTCCTCACATCACACAGGTGAAGAGATGTACAGTTCTTAGTATTAACTCACCATGAAGCTACAATAATACATTATGGAGTGTTTTTCTTATGGTACAGTAAGCAAGTGCATAGACTTTGAAATCTGATAGGTATGAGTTTGAATCCAATTCTGCTATTTCCTACTTTGTGATCTTGGGTAAGTTTCTTAACTCTGCGAAACTCTTTCCTCATCCGTAGAATGGAAATATTAATATCTACCTCGTAGACATCTCGGGAGTATTAACTAATACAGCACTTCTGGTGTAGTGCCTGATTCTTAGTAGGAATTCAAACATTAGTTCCCTTTCCTCTTTCTTCTGTGCCTCTGTCCTTAACTAACCTCTACCATTCAATCTCCTTCAGAAACCCTAAGCGGAGACCAGGTGCTATAAGGAGATAATCCAAATGGAACCAGGTGTTAATGAATGAAGACCGTCCTTCATCTTGCTCCAGGTTTCTGGCTGTGATTTTCTTCTCTCCTATTTGTGGTGGGCTTAACTGTTTGCACTGGCACCACCCTGGGCTTCCTGTTGACAATTTCTGTTAGAATTTTAAGAATGCCACAGAGAGAGGGAGAGAGTGAACAGAGGACAGATTCTAGGTAGACAGCAGTCAGGGAAAGAATATGCAGTAATCTTGAGTTGGGGAAGAAGGGACAGAAATGTTTTTTAGAGAAAGTGAAGACATTGTCAGGACTCAGGGAAATGCGGTAAGTCTCTCTGTCGGCAAAGCATTTATTGAGCACCTACTCCATACGGGCTCAGCTTCGTCACCAGATTCCAAGGACCTGGGAGGCCTGATTCCTGCCTTTGAGTGCTTAGAGTTTAATGGACAATCAGAAGAACAGAGAAAGAATCACAGCAGTCTGGCTGAATGTGCCAATCATACAGTTCCCAAAGGGTTTCAGGCTGAAGGAACAATTGGATGTAATTAACCAAAAGGCTTCCTGAAAGAGGCAGTTTGACAGAGATGAAGGTCATGGGTTGAAGGAAAGGAGCTCAGGGTCCAGGACAGCAGGTGCAAAGGCTTAGTGCTAATGGGTTGTCCCAGAGGGCGAAAGAAGCCCCCTCCTCAACTGCTCTGTGAGTCTCCCTTCGCCTTGAGCCCTCTTTCACTGGCCCAGCAGGGACCGAGCAGGGGGCTGCTAATGGTCTAACCTCGCTGGATCGCAGGACTCCAAAGAACGGGTAGAGGAAGGCAGGCACCAGGGCTGCAGCTCCAAGAGGCACCGCCTCGGACACCCAGTACACAGCAGTCACGATCAACACGTAAGCACACGCAGCCTCCTGGAAGGGGAGGAAAGTGGGTGGTTAGTCACAGGGACAGCCACTGCCACCAAGGATCCAAAAGAGACCCAGGGCAGAGGCAGGAGGCACACGGACTCAAACGTGGGCACTGGAACACAGCTCTGGGAGGTGCAAAGGTGGACTTGGCAGAGAAGTTTGGTGGATACGTGTCATCGTATTTTGGTGGGTGAAGTTATGGCTGCTCCTTGGGGCGACTGATGCCTTGCACGTGGTTTGCACTGGTTTGCAGCAGGGTGGCCACCGGGACTGTTATGCTATCACAGCTCGGTTGGTTCCTGAAACTGAGCAGGATAGGGACTGAAATTAACTGCAGTGTCCAGATCATGTACATAAAGGTGGAGTTCACAGTTTTAACTTGGTCTAGGCAGGATATTTTGGTGTCAGATTGATCAGATACTAGAGGTTCTTGGGGTAGCTGAAGGTGGGGATTAATTTGTGTAATTGATTCACATGTGAGTTCTGAAACTGGCCGGTTTGGGGCTGGATCACTCCCTGCTGGGTTGGTGGGGAGAGCTGTCCTGAGCATTGTCAAATGTTTAGCAGCATCCCTGGCCTCTACCCACTAGACGTCTGTAGCACCTCCCCAACTGTGACAACCAAAACTGTCTCTAGACATTGCCAAATGTCCGTTGGCGGCGGGGGGGAATCATCCCTTGTTGAGAACCAGTGCCCTAACCAGTGTCTGGGACACTCCACTGCCTGATGTACATGGAAACTTCCTTCTGACAAAGAGAGTAAGAGTGCTGTCTATCAGGGAAGGCCTGGAAATTTACCAGGGTTTTCCCCAGCCCACTCCCTTTGCTGGTTGTACAACCGTGGGGTGCACAGAATAAATAAGTACAACATTCTTATAAAAAATCAGTCCTCCTTAACCTTAGCTCCAGTAATCCTGGTTGCCCCAAATGGTGCTGATTAATGGTGGTGAGAAAGGTCACTGGCTTACTCTTGGGAGAGGTCACTGTCCAAGGGTTTTAGCAATGGACTCCGGAGGGCCAGTGAATAGAAGATCCAAGCTGGCTGTGGACTCCTCCGTTTATACCTAGTTCTAAACCCACTGCGCTCAGGTCTGACCTGCCCTGAGGCTGGCTGGTGATCAAGGAACCTGACAAATCTTGTTCTGTTTATCTCTCCCTTGGGTTCAGAACAAGCGTCCTCAAACTCTTACACAAAAGTTACAAAAGGTCGCCACGATCAGTGAGGGGCGTCAGGAGTGATTAACCCAGCCTGGCTGGATGGAACCTTGTTCCCTCCTGATACGCATGGATTATGGGGTTGGGGGTTGAGAAATGGGAACTGGGCGCAACAGTTGTTGACTGTAGCTCCCACTGAGATTTCCTCTGGGGCCAAAAGATCAGAGAGAAGTTAAAGCTTTTGGAAGTGCTGATAAGACAACAGAACCAATACTGGGGGGAAAAAGAGCTCCATTTGAAAAAGAATGCAGTTTAGAGAAATGCTCCCTTTACTGCAGAAATAAAAATACCTAAGGAGTTCAAAGCCCTTCAGCCCACTTGAGCTCACTTATTCCCATCTCCTTCCTGGGAAAGAGACAGAATGGCAAGTGTTGTTTCTAGTTGAAGCAAAGGAGATAGAATGTCTTTCCCTCACTGAGAAGCCCTTATTCCTTACAAAGAACCTTCAGTCTTTCTTGGCTTGGTCATTACAGGTCCAGGAGCGAAGGAAGGAGAGAAAAGGGAGAGAGAGAGAGCAAGAGCTATTTCTTTCTACCATGCATCATTTTGGTTTGAATTAGGAGAATTTGGGTAAGCCAAGGTAAACTTTTTGATTGTAACTATTGTTAGGAATTAGAATAAGTTACTGGAGGAAGTCACCAAGCCACCTTCATCCAGCAGTATTAAGAACAGGATAAACTACCATCATTTTAATCTGAACTTTCCTTAGAGCTTTCTGACTTTCATTAGAAAAATGGCCAAGAGACCACCTTCAGATGGCCTTTCCATCTACTTCGCACTCAGTACACCCGTGGAATTTACATAAACTTCCTTTTGCCCCTTCTCAGCTGTCTCAGAATTCAGTAGGGAAGCTTATATTCAGATAACCCAGAATCCTCTGTGAAGTTTGTTTACAGGCTCCTGTGTCCCTGCATCTGGCCGTGGTCTGGCAGGTAGCTCAATCAAGGTTGGTGAACTGAACTGGGCTCCTCTGCTGGCTAACAGGTCTCTCTTATCTACTGGAGAAAATATTCTGGAAACCCGCAGCCTCTTATCGCTGCTGCTGGTCAGCAGGAATGTAGGGATTGGCGCGTACTGGGGCAGTGCCTTTAAGGGATAGTGTTGTCAGTTCTTTTTTGCTCCTGTTGACAAATAAAGGAGCGAGTTCAAAAGTGGCATTTCCCCACAGCGGATGCTCCCTGACCCTGCTACTAACTGATGTTTGCATCTGCTTCTTTCCCTACAGTCTGACCACCCCGATGAAATACCATTCAGGCTCCACTGGAAGGAGCTTGAGGTCACGTCATTTGGTGTCATAAATGACTGGAAGGGCTTTTGAAAATTTAGCTTGGGAGTTGGGTGTAACTTTTATCCCACCGGGATGCTGTAGCTGGGCTTCGTTGCAGATGCCCCCCGCTTGACCTTCCTCTTCTGTGTATGGGAAATCAAGTCTGGGCCCCTGGCTTTAGAGAGCTGGGCAGGAAAAAAGGGGAGGTCATACTAATCCTTCCTAAAATGCAGCTGCAGCCTGTCACTTTGAAGAAGCATCAGAACTGCAGGCCAGGAGCTCTTGCCCAGATCACTTCTCTCAGTTCCAGCCCAGAGCAAACAAGGCTATTTAGGGATCTTAAGGATTAAAGATCAGAATCTAAGTGTGATGCGAGGGGGCCGAATAGATGAGAGCCAGTCCCCGTGGTGGTTTGTGCCCACTGTGACCTCAAGGTGCTTCTGCGTCATTGCAGAGGAAGGAGAAGCAGCGTCTTACTGACACTGTGACACACGGAGGAATCACCTTTGCAGGGCACACTGGGGCGAGTGGTGAGCAGGCTGCATCCGGGTCTGAGGGCTTTGGCCACCCAGGCTCCATCTAGCTGTCCCGAGGGCTACCCATGAGCACAGACGGGGAAGCTCTGAGGTAGCGTATTTCTCTTTTCTTAAGGCACTGGTTCTCAACTGGAGCCAAGTGTGCCCCCCAGGGAATATTTGGGAATATCTGGAAGCATTTTTGGCTGTCACAATTGCAGGGGGTGCCTGTGTGCTGCTGGCACCTGATGGGTAGAGACCAGGGACGCTGCTAACCACGCTACAATGCACAGCACAGCACGGCCCTCCCCTCACGACAGAGAACCCTCTCCCCCCGCCCCCAAATGTAACTAGTGTGGCTGTTGAGAAACCCCACCCTAAGGTGAAACTCAGCTGGACAGAAGGCGCTAGGTCAAGGAAGGGCAAGGTCTCTTGCTCTCAGTGAGTCCATCTTTAAAAACCTATTCAAGAATTTTGATAGACTCCAACAGAGCAGAGGCTTACCTTTCCTCCCTTGTCTCTCCTCTTTTTTTTTTTTCCACAACATCCCTCTTCTGTCACATGTATAGATTTTTTTGGTCTACTTCAATCATTTGTTATTTGTTTTCTTCTTCATGTGGATACTTCTCACGAGTCATTGGTAACTGAGAAGCTCCAAGACAGGCTCCCAGAATTAAATGGCTGCACTACCCCCCGGAGTCATGGTCACCAGAGATGGGGCTGACTCAGGGGACACGGTGGGGGGGGGGTGTGCCTGATGCCGCTAATGAGAAGAGCAGGTGCCACTTGGTTGGCATTCCCTTAACCCATCTGACACCGAGTAAAACAAAACAAAACAAAAACATGAAAAGGAAAGAAAATCAGGCTACTGGGACAAAGCCAGAAATGGACAAGTGTATACGCCGGGAAAACGTTCACACCGATCACTGTCTGCTAATCCCAGCCGGTCTTCATCAGCAGCTCCCTGGTGCTCTGAGCTTTTATTCTACTAAAGACTTAAACCAGTTTGTTTTTAAGAAACCATTCTAATCCCCTTTAACTGTGTCATTTAATCTTGGTTACGAAGTTACTCTGGGAGCTGAGTGGAAGACACCCTTCCCCTCCCACAAACAAGATTAACCTTTCTTAGCTTATTTTTCCTAAAGTCTCAAGGGTAGTGCCAGCTAGGGGAAGGGGTAAAGCCACTGGGAGGAAGGGGGGGGGGCAGGGAGAAAAGGAGCCGGAGGAAGGCAAGGAAGGCAAATGACGGTCTCAGAAGCAGAGCCCAGGCTCTTCTGCTCACACAAACCTGGACAAAAAATTGGGCCACAGTCTAGAGTTGGGGGCTCTTATTCTGTTTTATCGAGTCATTTGCTGTCTCTCCGTCAAGAGCACAGAGAAGAAAACACAGAGGATACAAATAATCAAAGGGCCACATGCATGGGACCAGGGCAGGCTGCCAAGCTGCGCTTTCAACTTAAAGTTCAGAAGGAACTTGAGGGATTAAGAGTTTCAAATCCTGGTTATCAGAGCCCACCGTGGTCACCCACAGACCCTGGCTAGATGCACAGGAGCCCGGCCGGGGACCCCACCGCAGTGCACCTCAGGCCGGGGTCCACAGTCCCCTCCCTCCCCCATCTGGGAGGTCTTCCTGCATGTCCAGTTGCTCTCCCATATGGACGGTCACATGTTGACTCCTGGCAAATACCAGCTCTCCAGAGCGCCCTTCTCTTTATCGGGTGTCCGCCTGGCCCCTGCCCCCGAGCAGGCTGGCCCACTGCTCTGTGCCACACAGATCAGCCACTCCAGCCATCGGCCCTTCCTCTTATCTCAGTCCTGGCCAGGGGCCGTGGGGCCGGGGGACTGGGAATGGGGTGAAGGGGTGAAAATGGCAGTTTTTAGGCAGAAAGTATGTTAGCCTCCTGCAGGAAAGCATTTCCATTTCTTTACACCAACAGAAGAATGCTGAGGCGCTGCACGAGCACCCCACTCCCTCCACCGACCTCCCCTCTGACCTCCCACCTGACCCCCTGGCCCCAGGAGGGGACCGGCTGGTACTCACGCTGCTGGGGTGAAGCATGGGCAGAGGCAGCAGCAGGAGCGGCACGAAGATGACGAGCAGCAGCTTCCTGGCTCGGTGGAGGCCCTTCAGCAAACCCATCCTGGACCTCCTCCCTTCGGAGCCCGCGCCCGCCAAGTGCCTGTGCTGCTGGCGACGCTCGCCTCCCTCCAGAAACACTCCTTCAACCTTTCTCGGCTTCCAAGAGTCCTCTCTCGTCTTAAGAGCAGAACAGGAGGGCAGGTAGAGCCTCTGTTTGCAACAAAGGCCGGCCTCCTCGCCTTCGGTTTTAGGTGGGATTGGTGAGCATGGTTTTATGCCCAGCAAAAAGGAAGCGGGAAAGGATGATAAACGGGGGCATAATGGCTCTCTCTTTGCTTGATCAGTAATGGAGTAACTTCATTCCAAAGCTCAGCAAAAGCCCCCTTAATCAATCAAGATTACACCTCTGCTGCAGCTGTCTGGCTGCCGTCTATTGTGCCCTCCAACGTTTCTCCTCTCTCTGATGGCCTGTTTTGGGCAGTACCACTTTCGCTCTCTACCTGTGCTGGCTGTACCCCCTTTCCTTAAAAAACCTAGTCCCCCCGCGTCCCTTAAAACAAACCCCCGAGTTTGTCAGCAGACCATGGAGACTTCAAATAGGGCTGGTCTCTCCTCCCAGGACCTGGCACTTTAACTCTGTTCAAATTGCTCTCCTTCTAATTGGTTTCCCATTATAATTTGCCTTGAGCCTGGGCCTCCAAAGCAGAAAAAAAAAGTCCCCAAGACATTCCTTTTTGTCACGGGACAAACTCTTGCTGGAGGCCCACCTTAACTTTCCTTCACCTATGGGACGCAGGACAGAGGCAGTAGCCACGCCCATTCCTCACAGCCAGTCAGCACGTTGGAAAGAATGAGTCAGTATCTCTTCCAAAGGCAGTTCAGGATTGGTCCCAGCAGGGGCCTGCTGATTCTGCAGAACCTAAGCAATGTGCAAAGCTTATTTTTGTTTCTCAAACATCCTAGGGGCTGGAGTGATGACCATCACCGTAAACAGAATCCCACTTCCTCAAGCACTGCTTTAACGTTGCAAAGCATAGGACCCTGAGTTTTCTCTGGGAGGGCCACTTGCTGACCTAGGCCTTAGGAAGATGAAAATGTCTGGTGGCAGGGAGAAAATGAAATATTAATCCTGGAGAACTTTACCCCAGAGTATAGAATATTAAGTCTTTTAGATTTCCCTGGTGGCAAAGGTTGTTTGCTTCAGCACCCGGGTGAATACAAAGCATCTGAGTCAACAGAGGATGTCAGCCTGTCGGAAAGACCACAGACCCTTTCAGGGAGAATGGGAAGGGTACTGCCTCTCTGGAAAAATCTAGATGCCAGTCTCATTTCAGAGGCCCTTGGCGCCCAGACATCTGTGGTCTTTCTGGCTGGAGTAGGTGTTCCAATGTCCCTCTCTGAGGCTTTTTACCAAAAAAGAAGCAGGAGGCTTCCTTTGGCTGGTGTGCAGGGAGGAGGTGGGAGGGCAGGAAAAAAATTGATGGGTGCAGGAATAGGGCCTTTGCAGCCCTTGGATGCTGGAATTTCTGCTGCTTACAGTTCAGGAGAAGCATTCTCTTTTCTCTGAAAAGTCATGTGGATATGGGGCAAGGAAGAAAGAAAAAGAGAGAGAGAGAGAGAGAGAGAGAGAGAGAGAGAAAGAGAGAGAGAGAGAAAGAGAGAGCGAGAGAGAGAGCGAGAGAGAGAAAGAAAGAGAGAGAGAGAGAGAAGGAGAGAGAGAGAAAGAGAGAGCGAAAGAGAGAGAAAGAGAGAGAGAGAGAGAGAAAGAAAGAGAGAAAGAGAGAGAGAGAAAGAGAGAGAGAGAGAGAGAAGCCCCCAAACTTTTATATTTGGTGGTCCTTGGCAGCATTGTCTTCATCTGAGAGATGCTGAGCAGAGTCAAGGGTTATGGAATTCACGTTCGCTTGAATTCACAGAACGCAAGGAATGGCATTCTAGGGTCTGCAGCTATGCCAGTTGGAAATAATCCCCAGGCTAAAGGCAAAGTGACTCCAAAAAGGTGACTCTAGAAAACCAGTTCTTCTTGACCTCTAAAGCAGGAGCAACTGTGGACGACCCAGTTTGAAATCTTCTTGCCATTGTAGGATGCGCTACAATGACTCATCTCTTTAAGTGCATTTTAAAGACTGGCTACTGTATTTACTACATTCAGGCCTCGTTTTGTGATGGTTTGGAAACTCGGAGTGGGCAAAAACACATGTGTGATGTTTTGGTGGCAAATATTAAAGAGTCAGGGTACAAGTAAACAGCTGTGGAAGTCAACATTCTCTGTTAAACCCATGAGCCACTTCAAATTCCTTGGTGAGATAGTATGAGATAATAAAGATTCCATTAAGCCTGGAAACTCGATCATGACATTTTTATTACACCATAAGTGAATATTTGTTAAATAAAATTATGTGAGTGACATAGTAAGACCAGTAGTTCTCCTTCAGGACTCTATCCACTTTTTAGATAAAGAAAACATTTTCCTAAGGAAATTTTATACATTGCTTAAGAAATGTAAGACAGATTCCACCTATATGAGGTATCAAAAGTAGTCAAACACTTAGAAACAGAAAGTCGAATGGTAGTTGCCAGGGGCTGGGGGGAGAGGGAAAAGCGGAGTTGTGGTTTCATAGGTATCGTTTTTGCAAGATGAAAAAGTTCTGGAGCTCTGTCACACAACAGTGTACATGTAATTAACATTACTGTACCGTACGCTTAGAAATGGTTCGGATGGTAACTTTCATATGATGTGTTTTTTAACCACAATAAAAAAATGAAAGATATTAAAATGGGTTAGGAAAGTCAGGGGCACCATGTAAAGTCATTTAACAAGCATTTAATTTTAGGCCAGTGCTCTGGCCTTTACCACTTATGTGATTTACCACTTACGTGATTCTCCTTTATGAAGGTTTCAGCATATAGATGTTTTTCAGTGTCTCTTGAGTGACACCAGAGGTAGCCATGAGAATGCCGACTATAGAGGAAACTTCCAGAATTTTTAGATCCTAAAATTTCCCGGCAGTCTAGAAATGGTAGAAGGGTTCCACTGAGTCACAGGCAAGCTTCCACTACTATGTCACACTCTGAATTATTTTTTGAGTAAATATGACAAAATGTGACTGGGTTGTGATGGTGGTGTGTACGGTGCGGCATTAATGAGGCAAAATGGGAGAGTCCGTTGCTGTCCAGGCTACTCCCTCACTGCTCACTGGGCAAAGAGTCGGGTTTTGGGGTGGTGGTGGTGAGGAGAATGTTTGATTTTGCTTGTAAATGAAGTCAGTGCTATAAAACTTTTTGTGGGTAAACAATTCATTTGTATTCAGCCTAAAATAGTGTTGAAGTATCTAGTTACTAAAAACGAAATTTTCATTTGTCTTTAAAAAGGTTGTGCCCGGGCTTCCCTGGTGGCGCAGTGGTTGAGAGTCCGCCTGCCGATGCAGGGCACACGGGTTTGTGCCCCGGTCCGGGAGGATCCCGCATGCCGCGGAGCGGCTGGGCCCGTGATCCATGGCCTCTGAGCCTGCGCGTCCGGAGCCTGTGCTCTGCAACGGGAGAGGCCACAACAGTGAGAGGCACGCGTACAAAAAAAAAAAAAAAAGGTTGTGCCCTTCTTCTTTCTTTTCTTTTTTCAGTTGCTTGCCACCTAAGTATGGACCCAATTTATCAGTACAAATGTGCCTTTAATTTTTTGTGGCAGGGTGAATGAACCGCCATTGCTATCACTGGTCCTGGGAACCACCCTCCCATTCACGGATCTCCTACCCCTGGGAGCATGTGTATCCTAACAAGGTAGGCAGGGACGACAAGGGTGGGTCTTTCCTCCTGGTGCCTAGAAGAAAGCTCTCAGATCCATTCTGATAGGGGTGGAGCGCCAGGGTGTATGCAGGACTCTGACTGTTAAGAGTATTGCCCAGTGTCTAAGGATTGAGGCCCTGCTGAGCCCTTCTCCAGCCCACATCCAGGAAAAGCACAAATACTGAAGGTAGGCCGTGAGGCTTATCTGCTTTCTGGGCAATCCCAAACTTGTCTGTACCTCTGTCTTGACTTTGTTTTAATCAGACAGTGATCCCCAAAGGAGACAGTGAGCAACAGAGTACGGGCAAGTAGAGGCAGCGAGGGGTCAAGCAGGAGAAACTGGGAGATGCCTCGAGGAATGGATATGAAGATAATCAGAACCGGACCCAAAGACAGAACAGCAGAGACACCAACTGCAATGAAAAGAAAGAGGCAAGTGGAGTGACTGCATGAAAGAGAACATGCAATCTTAGAAAGAGAAAAATTGAACACAAAAGCATATATCAGAGTCTGCATTTGAGGGAGGTAAAAGATCAATATAGCCACAGGGAGTGAGAACCAGAGGGGCTGATTAGTCTTCTGAGCCTGAGGACATCGGGATGCAAAGTGGGATTTTTCTCTGACGATAAACACCTTGTTCCTGCATCCTGGTATTACTTCAAAAGATCATGCAGCTTGCACTGCTAGGCGAGGCTCACTTATTCAAAGATTCTAAAGAAGTTCAGACCAGCTTTCATCTTCATTCAGTGACAATTGTCAAATACCCATTTCAGAATAAAAAATTTAGCCCAGTGAATCCTTGTTTATTCAAAGATCAGACTTCCTGCAGCTTTAGCCTCCAGAACCCAGCTGTAAACCTCCGAGAAGCTGGAAAGATCTCTGAGCTGGTGAGGAATCTTTATTAGGACCCAGGTGCTTTACTCCTAGCAGGGACCTTCATCTATTAACTCTTATTTAATGTGGAATTATAACAAGACTTGCTATCTTATTTTTCAGGCGATGCCCAGTAAGAAAGAACAAATTGCAAAGGGCGAGTTATGTTGGTAGCAAAGAAAATGCTACTTTTATCGCCTGACAGTGAGGAAGGCAACAGAAAAACTCACACCAGATTCAGAGTTAAGAAAGCCTGGGACTGGGCTTCCCTGGTGGCGCAGTGGTTGAGAGTCTGCCTGCCAATGCAGTGGACACGGGTTCGTGCCCCAGTCCAGGAGGATCCCACGTGCCGCGGGGCGGCTGGGCCCGTGAGCCATGGCCACTGAGCCTGCGCATCTGGAGCCTGTGCTCCGCAGCGGGAGAGGCCACAGCGGTGAGAGGCCTGCGTACCGCAAAAAAAAAAAAAAAAAAAAGAAAGCCTGGGACCTTTCAGGGTTGATACAAACAGTCCAGCAGAGACATCTCAGGTCCAGGTGTCCTCCCTGTAATATCTCACAGTTAGTTGAATGCTTGTGAACATTTCAGAAGTAGAGGAATCTTAGAGATGATCTCATCTAACTCCTTCATTAGAATGTTTCCAATATACTAAATTCAACCTTACTGGCTTTCATATATATCCAGTCAATATTGCTAAAATGAAAGTTTTGGCGTTTGAAAGGGTAAAATTCTGTCATCTGAAAATCATTTTTGTTTGGAGCACTTAATTCTCTGATAATGCTCAATAATTTTAGCATTAGGATGGGCAGGCCGTGGCACTGGTGCCACCTCTTTCGTTAGGATGACCCTCTCTGCATTAGCTTGGTTTCTCTGTTCAAAAGTCAAGGCATGACAGTAGCATTTCTGTTGGCCCCCTTCATGTTTCTCCTCTACATTAGACCAGGCTTCAGGAAAGAAGAGTCTAGATATATAGGTCATAACTGATTTTCTGACTGATTCTTTTTGGGGACTTTTGGAAAAGTTGAGAAGTATATCCTTGGTTAACAATGTATTTATTTGGCTATAGCTCTAGTTTCTTTATATCTTACTACAGAACTTTGGAAAGGTGTTCATTCAATCCAGCACCCTGATCTCTTAGGACCAAAGAAATCTGTCCCCCACTTTCCCGCCATGCCCAGACTTCTGTTATGTCTCTCCTGGCTCTGTCCTCACTCTTGGGTGTTTGTGTTACAGTCACTCAATGTTAAAGCATATCTTAGACTCCTGCAATTCACCAGGCAAAACATTCAGCCTCTGGAGGCATCTTGAATTACCATTCCAGCCCTTTTTTCCAGCCCAGGTCACGTTATGATAGGAATCACAATCTTATGCTTGTCAAGAAGTTACAAGGGGCAAAGAGCATCGGTGTTTCTTGTTTTATCTTTGCTGCTCTGAGTTGGTGGTATGTGTTTTGTGGCTGGTCTCTGTAAATGGAGTAGAGAATGAAGAATTTCTGGATTACTGTGTGCTGGTCCCTGCTCCCTGGTCCTGGTGCCAGCCAGTCTCTCAGGGAGATGCTCTGGGACATGAGGACCGCATTAAGTCATGCCTCAAGGCATGGAAAAGGCTAAGGAGGGACTGGGCCCAGATATCCTTCTGATGCCCTTGGGACGAGGCTGTGCGGTAGGCTGTGTAGGCCAGGGTCAGCGCTGTCCTTTCGAAGTCCTCTTTCTTGAGGGTGCCTGGGTGGTTGGAGAGGCTGGCGCTCAGCCGCCGGATGTCTGGGATGCTCTTGGGGATCACATCATTGCAGATGGCGCGGAAGTCCGAGGCCTTCCGCAGGGAGGAGAGCTCCTCGTCCTTGATGGAGATCTTCAGGTCAGGGCTGATCTCAAGTTCAGCCAGAAGGAACTGGGGGGAAACATGGGGTGTAGAAAAGCATGAGGCATTCGTTGTGGAGGACATCACTGGATTCACGATCACGTGCGTTCATGTAGGGAGGTGACTTGCAAAGAGCTTTGGAATCGAGAGACCTGGGTCCCAGTCCTGACTTTCCCACCACCTGCGTAACCTCAGATGAGTCACCTAACTTCTCTCAGCCTCCTTTTCTTCCTCTGTGGAATGATTAATAACAACAGTACTTCACTGGGATATTGTGAGGAGTAAATAAGACAAATATGAGTGACACCTGTCACTGTGCCTGGTACAAAGCCCCTATTAAGTGACTCTTTGTTGTTTCTAGTGCCCCGAATCACCCCCTTCTCTCCTTCCTCCCTCCCACCCACCAAAGATCTTCTAAAGCACAGACTGACTGTTTTGGATAATTTAAAATCAGAAGCTGGGAATTAGAAGCATGCAGAGAATTGTGCTAGGAATTAAGTGTGCTACAGAGATTTGTCCTCATTTCTCGACTGTTCTTTAAGAGTAGGGGTGAGGTCTGTCATAGGCACCCCCTGCTCAGTGCCAGGCTCATGTCAGGAACCTAATCAGTACCATTTAGACGGAGTCCTAACTCTCCCCTCTGTCTCCGGCTTCCCCCGGCTCTAATTCATCCTGCGCGCTACTGTCTGTTATCTTCCTAAAACAGGCCTCTTGCTCTAACTCCCACGTTCATGACCTGGCAGAGGCTATGCATTTTCCAGTTTGTTCCCCGAGGCAGGATTTGAAATCTTCTGCCTGGCTCAGCTGCGTGACTATAGCAGGCTGTCCCCTTCTTAGTCAGACAGTCCTAGTACATGCAGGATGTCAGAGGGCGTCCAGACAGGAGGGGAACTTTGGCGATCTTTGGAGTCCCTCCTTTAACAGCTGAGGAGATTCAGGCCCAGGGAGAAATGGTGGCTTATGCAAGGTTACGTAGCCGATGGGCGGCAGAACCAGAACTAAAGCTTAGGTCTCGAACCTGGAATTTTATCACTGAACCTAACCAAGCGGCCTTGGGTAAAGTTACCTGTGGTTTGGAGGAGAGGTGGGGTCTTGGTGCCAGAGGTATGAGAGGCAGAGGGAGAGAGCCTTTGGGGCGGCCCCAGATTCAAAAATGGGGCTGTCACAGTGTGAGGTGACTGAGACACAACTCCACTCAGACAATAGGTTTGGCATTGCCTGGGCGCTGCTGATGAGTCCTGGCTTAAAGCTCTGGCTGGGGAATATTGCCCTGCTCTGTTGCTTGGGTGCAGGTAGAGGCGCCTCTGGGCCAAGCCTAAATCTCTAATTTTGCCTCGACTAAACCCCTAATGCCAACCTTCCCTGGGACGGCATGCGGGAAAGGAGAAGGGGGTGCAAGGAACACTTTCCTCTGGGATGGGCAGGATTCCACTACCTCCACACACAAGTCTAGGCCAGTCCCCCGGGGAACAGAGGTCACTCATTTTCAGGGGCTCAGGTCACTTCTCCAAAAAATATAGAGAAGGAGCAATGCCTTTTGAGTTACTTGCGTGGCCCACTCTCCCCTCTGCCTACCTCATAGAGCAGCTCTACTTCCTCCAGGGAGCTCTGCAGAACGGGGTTCAAGGGCACCGACGAGGATCTCTTTGGCCGGTGGGCGCCAGGGAAGAGCACGGCTGAAAGAAAAAAAGAGTGAGCTCGCCGGGCTGCAGCGTGCACTGGCTTCTCCCGTGGGTGAACCCCAAGGTTAGCCATCCAGTCTTGAAAGTGACTGACTCCAAGTGGTGGTGGAGCTGCGAGAAAAAGGGGCAGCTTCTTTAAGACACTTGGTTGTGATTTACCAGAAAACTGGGCAATAACTGTAAAAATTGGTGAGACCTCGGGGTAAGTAGGGCCCCCGGAAGTTGTGCAAAGCGCAATTTGCATAACCATACATGACAGCTCTGCTTCTTGATAATGGCGCCCTTGGGCCATCAAGATAGTGTCCAGTGATGTCCAGAGTACTGTGTTGAAGAAGGGAACTGCATAAGCAAGGATTTCTATTAGAAGTGATAAGAATGAAACATCTTCAATGTAAAGGACATTGGTAGGAATCTCCCACCTCCTGGAAAAGCTGGTTGGCTGTAATATTGCTTTCTCTGTAATCCATTTATTAGCTAGCCCACAAGTTCCTCAGGGGCTTGGATCAAAGTGCTTTCATGTTTATGCCTGTGCAGCATAGCCTGGCAGGTTTCCAGGGTGCACACAAGGTGCAGTTGTTGGCAGACTGCATCCCTGCATTGATGGGGGCCTTGACGGGCAGAGGGGTAGCCCTGCTTCTGCAGACCATCTTGGGGGATGGAGCCTACAAACTCCAGAGCAATAGTTCCTGGCCCAGAATTTTAGCAGGATTTGTTCTCTTTGCCAGAAAAGTGCCCATTTCCCACAGAATCATAGATTTTAGGACTTGAGAAGGCCTTAGACTCTGCTCACTCACAGCCTCTGCCTCGGGTCTCAGGTGGAGCTCAGGAGGGCGAGGCATCTCCTTCCTACTCCACAGCTTCACAACCTTGACCATACATTAGAGTCGCCCAGGGTGTGTGGGTCCCAGCTCCAGTAGTTCTGATTTACGTGACTAGGATGTGATTGAGACAGTCAACTTTCTGAAAGCTTCCTAGGTACTTCTAATGGCAGCCAGGTTGCCAGTCAGAAGGTGCTTGACCCAAGCCTGTGTAGAAGGAGCTGTTCCTGCTGAGCGGATGCTCCCAATTCAGCCCAATGCTTCTCAGCCTTGACTGTGCGTCAGAATCACCTGGGAGCTTTATAAACCTACACGCCCAAGGCCGCCTCCCAGGCCAGTTCATGGGCATCTCTGGGGTGGAGGTAGGCATCGGGACTTCTGACAGCTCCCTGGTGTTACAACGGGCAGGCAGTGTCCATAACCACTGGGTTACCCAGACCCACCACCAAGCAGCTGGTGCCTGGCTAGAATTCAGAGCTCATTCCCATCCGATGAGGCCTTATAGGGGCATCTGAAGAGACCAAGGCCCTCGTGTTCTCGGAGACAAGAGAGTGGCGGCACAAGGAGGGGTGTACTTTGACCCTACTTTCTCCTTGGTGGGAGGTGACACTAGGACCAGAACGGGTCCTGGACCAAGATGCGGCCTATTCCTTCTTACCATGAAACCCCTTTTCAAGGTAGGATTGAGAGCAACTCCTTTATGTCTTCTCTGTTATAGTGAAATGAAAGGTATTGTTCCCTTTAAAAAGATTCACACTGCAGCAGGTGAAGGGGATAGGAGGGAACAAGGTCCTGGCACGGGGCCCTTTCTGCTGCCTCCCAGGAAGTTATTCAAGGCCAGACCTACACGCTCTTCACTCAATTGCTTCTCTGCGAACAGCTACTTCCTTTAACATGCACACCCCTGGTGGACCCCTAGTTCTCAAGAGTTGGGAAGAAAATACTTCCTGATGCAAAGCTGGGCTTAATAATGGAAATGTTGCTTCCAGGAGGCCTTGTTCTCATAATTTTTAAAATAATAACACAGTTTGGGGAAGATTGTTAAAAAACAATTCAGCCTCTGGACTAGGGCTGATCATTGCTTCAGAAAGTATATGTGGGGAGCCCCGGAGTCTCACAGATGGACCCCTTCCCCCTTCTTCCCACCTTCCACGGGTACCCCCCACGTTGCTGTGGCTGCTCTGACGGTGTGTGTGGGGGAGGGGCTTTTATGGCCCTCTGGGCTGTGACGTGCAGCCACCCCTGGGGCAGGCGTCTCGGCATCTGCCCGTGTCTGACCTCCTGTGCATGAGGCTAGGTCTGGAGACTTGGATTCATCCCCCCTGGAGATGCTGCCGGTGGTGGGCGAGAGATAAGCTGTGTCTGGCCCACGTCGAAACATTCAGGTAAGAAGTTAAACGACTAGCCACTCCAGAGGTCCTTGTCCATAATGACAGAGGCCGGACCCTGCCAGAATGCAAATGACCCGACCAAGAGCTGACCAACTCCGAGAGGTACACACGCAGACCTTTAAACCAGAGCGGCTCCCACGTCGTTAGAAGAACGGCCCTGTGCCCCTAGGAAGCCTTTCCCTGGGACCCCACCGTACACTGCTGTGTTCCTTCTCCATCTCCTTAATTCTCTTTTTATCTTCCTCTCGCATCCTTTCTATACATTTCACATCTTGCTGTCTACTGCTGGCTCCTGGGAGGGAATGAATTTTATGCTTCTGACCTCAGTGTCTTCATAGAGCTCAATATATATACTGAGTGCAGTCTCAATATATATTTTGGAATGATTTTAAAAATAAACTAGGTATTAAAACAACAACAAAACAGAGCATCCCTGGAGACTCTCCAATTCAGGCTTTGCTGGTTTTCCTTCCTTTCCCTTCTGCCCCATCTCCCAAATTTTTGAGGTCATTTTAAGTTTGACTCCGTCCTCGCTGTGAGCGATTATAAGCGGCTTTGGGCAGCCCAGTCTTCGTGAGGCTGATAGTTCTGAGGCCTGAATGCTCCTGCTGGACGGCTGTTAGCAGCTGCACCCTCTCGGAGGGAGAAGGGAGAGAGGCGAACGGGGTGGGGAGGCCAGAGACTGGCAGAAGGATCCCACTCCCTCTTGGGCACCACCTGAGTGTGGAGCCTTGGGCAGGAAGGCTGCTGGGACAGTGTTGTTAAGATCACTGACTTTGTGTGTCTTCTGCCTGGTGTAAAACTAGGCCGATTTGTTTCTTCCTTTTTCACTTAACGCTCCACACCCAGCCCACACTCCGGCTGTTTCTTCAGGTTGTGGACGTGCCCACAAGGACCACTCAGTGTGATCAGGGGACTCCAGAGACTCCCCCATGGCCTTGCATGAAGGTCTGCTGTGCCGGCCAGCCTCGGGCAGGGGGGCCAGGCCCTCGTCCCCGAGCCCCCGGACTCATGAGCCTCCAGGGGACATTGTGAAACACTGGACCAACCCGCATGGAACAAAAAATTTACTTGCTAAAGTTCACGCCACATGCACTACTTTAGTTCAGGAACGGGATCCAGGGATTCGTGTGTCTCAGCATGTTCTGTCCGTGTCTTCTGTTGAGAGACACATTTGGATCTCAGGCCAAAGTCGTTCAGATGTGGAGCCCGGACATCCTAACAGCTTATGAGCTCACTGTGGGTCAGTCAGCATGCTTGCTGCTTTCCTTATGTACCTTGTGAGGTAAACATTCACAGCTCATTTTATAGATGAAGAAACTTGGAGGCTAAGAAACTTGCCCTTGGCCACCCAACTTGTTTGTAATAGGCCTGAGATTAAAATCCAGGTCTCAAGGGCTTCAAAACCCAACTGCTGTATTTAAAATAGATAACCGACGAGGACCTACTGTTTAGCACAGGGAACTCTGCTCAGTATTCTGTAATAACCTAAATGGGGAAAGAATTTGAAAAAGAATAGATACATGTATAGGTATAACTGCATCACTTTCCTGTATACCTGAAACTATCACAACATTGTTAATCAACTATACTCCAATATAAAATAAAAATTAAAAACAAAACAAAACAACATACAAAAAAAAAATCCCCAATCTCACCAATAGGGTGAACCACGCTATCTTTTTGTAGGTGCATCTGCCCCAAGACTGGGCGTTCTTTAGTTGTGTGTAGCCACGGGAAGGATACATGTAGTTAATTAGGAATGAATGAATGCATATGGTATAAAACATACTCTTAAATGAATCACACATATTTAAACACATCTCTACCTTTGATTGATAATGTGATATACAGGGTCAAATTTCTACAGCCCTATGATCATTCTCTTGCACCAATCCTCGTCTCCTTTGCTCCCTCTTCGTTCCTTTGCAGTCACTAGGCAAAAGCACACCCCATCTCTTTACCTGTTCCACACCTGCACCTGGGTTAAGTGGTCTCACTTGAAATTCGTGATCGTTATTTTCAGGAGGGGCCCGAAATGCTGCCTGACCATTACCCGTATTTCCTGCTTCCCCTCACTCTATTTTAGCGTGAAGTGGATGATGATTTCACACCTCCTCCTTTCTCCTCAAACCAGTTACCGGCCTCGTGCCCAGGTCCTCTGACTTCCCTTCTGTTATTGTGTCCCTGCTCTTATCTCGAGCCAACTTGTCCCCGTGTGCACGAGGTCTCCAATAAAGTTGTCGCTCACCTTTCCACTTTTCTCTCCCCCATCATTAATTTTCCCCTCTCTACCGATCTTTCAAGGCAGCATGAAAACACGTTGCTGCTGCTGCTTTAAAAAAAAATCCCCCCTTGCTGGCCGCTCTTCCTTCCCCTCCGTCTCCTCGCCTTGCAGACTCCTGGCCGCAGCCTGGGTCTCTCCCCTCTCACTAGCCACACTGACTTCGTAAGGATGTTCTGCTGTGTATTTCCAGGCCCGACTTCTAGATATGCAGCTGCCTGCGGGAGAGTGTCCTTTTGGATTCGTAATAGTTGTCTCTCCTGATCTCCAACCCAGTCCCAAGCCCCGCCATCCATCACACCTGCTCCGCACCTCCTGCTTTGTCTGCTGTCTTCCCATCTCTTGTAGCTGCTGAGGTCAAAACCTGGGAGTTGTCAGTCATCCTTGCCTTTTCTCTTTCTTTCACATCTCACACCCCACTAATCAGCAAATCTTGTTGGCTCTACCTTCAGAATAGATCTGGAATCTGGCTACTTCTTACCACATCCCAGCTAGCCTCCTGATCCAAACCTTGAACATTTCTCCTAATGGTGTCTCTGTTTCCATCCTTGGCTGCCAACTTCATCCTCCTCATTGTATTCTTTTTTTTTTTTTTGGCCACGCCACACGGCATGTGGGATCTTAGTTCCTCTGCCAGGGGTTGAACCCGTGCCCCTGGCAGGGGAAGCGCAGAGTCTTCACCATTGGACCTGCCAGGGAAGTCCACCTCATTGTATTCTTAACACAGCAAGTAAAGCGATTCTGTGAAAACGTAGGTTGGATGATGTCAATTCTCTGCCCAGAAACTTCTATGGCTTTCCATCTCCCTCAGAGTAGAAGCCAAAGATCTTCAGATGGCCACCAGGTACTGTGCGACTTGACCTCTCACTACCTCTCTGCACTCATCTGCTATTATCCTCTGGCTCATGCCCCTCTAGCTGCAGGCCTCCTCACTGTTGCTTGAGCTCACCAAGCATGCCTCTGCCACAGGGCCTTTGAACTTCTGTTCCATCTGCCTGGAATACTCTTTCCCTGGAGACTGCATGGCTCACTCCTGTGTTTCCTTCAGGTCTCAAGTCACCTCCTCAGTGAGGCCCTCCCTGACTCTCCTATTTAAACTTGTGATCCTTTATATCCTCTAATCTGTCCCAACCTTATTGCCATCCAATGAACCAGGTATTTTATTTCTATATGTGCTTATTGTCTGTTTCCTTTCCCTAGGACGTCAGCTCACAAGGGCAAGGGATTTTGTCTGTTTTGTTAATGCTGTATTCCCAGTGCCTAAAATCCTGCCGGTGACTGTTGAATGAATAAACAATCCCATAGAAACACATTCACTCTCCTTGTTACTCAACTCCATTGTTTTCAGAGTGCCTCACCAAATCCTTCTCTTTTTAACAGGGTGATTCTGGAACTTATTTGCAGTTACAGGTCCTGGATAATTATCAGAAAGTAGATGTCTTCTCCTGTCTCCATCACACCCTCCCTTTATCTATGAGGAACCACTGTTTGGGTCTAGGAGAAACCGATTTTTTTTTTTTAATTGAAGTATAGTTGATTTACAATGTTATGTTAGTTTCTGGTGTACAGTAAAGTGATCCAGACATATGTATATATACACACACACACACATATATATTCTTTTTCATTATAGGTTATTACAAGATACTGAATATAGTTCCCTGTGCTGTACAGTAGGTCCTTGTTGTTTATCTAGTTTATATATGGTAGTTTGTATCTGCTAATCCCAAACTCCGAATTTATCCTTCTCCCATGCCTTTCACCCTTTGGTAACCATAAGTTTGTTTTCTCTGTCTGTGAGTCTGTTTCTGTTTTGTAAATAAGTTAATCTGTATCATATTTTAGATTCCACATATAAATGATATCGTATGATATTTGTTTTTCTCTGACTTACTTCACTTAGTATGATAATCTCTAGGTCCATCCATTTTGCTGCAAATGGTGTTATTTCATTCTTTTTTATGGCTCAGTAGTATTCTGTTGTGTATGTATGTACCACATCTTTATCCATTCATCTGTCAATAGACATTTAGGTTGCTTGCATGTCTTGGTTATTGTGAATAGTGCTGCTATGAACATTGAACTGCATGTAACTTTTCAAATTATGGTTTTCTCCCGATATATGCCCAGGAGTGAGATTGCTGGATCATATGGTGACTCTATTTTTAGTTCTTTAAGGAACCTCCATACTGTTCTCTGTAGTGCCTGCACCAGTTTACATTCCCATCAACAGTAAAGAAGGGTTCCCTTCATACCCAGAGAAGCTACTTTTAATTATCTCAGTCAAGGCTTGCACCTGCACCTGTCTTGCTCCCCAAGCCTTACCTCCTTCAAGCTTTCTTGCCCAGACGTATAGGCAGAAGCCTCCCTAAATGGAAGAGCCTATTTTTGCTTTGAGCCTGATCTTCTCTTTGACTTTTTATAACATGGGATAAAAATCTCTTCTCCCATCTCCCAAATAGGTTAAAAAAAAAAAGAACAATATTAAGGCTGACCATGGTTTCCATGTAACTGTGCAGAGCATCTGTACCAAAGAGCTTATTGGAAAGGATTCACACTGTAGACCATATCATACCAAAATATAACCATATTTTTAATGAATCAGTTGAAGCAACTCTATGGAAATGACTGTGGGTGTGGAAAGGAAAAGCTCTCATTTATAAAAAGTCTTTTGCCAGATCCTACTGACGTCATTTACTTTTTTTTTTTTTTTGCCGTACGCGGGCCTCTCACTGTTGTGGCCTCTCCCGTTGTGGAGCACAGGCTCCGGACGCGCAGGCTCAGCGGCCATGGCGCACGGGCTTAGTTGCTCCGTGGCATGTGGGATCTTCCCGGACCGGGGCACGAACCCGTGTCCGCTGCATCGGCAGGCGGACTCTCAACCACTGTGCCACCAGGGAAGCCCGTCATTTACTTTTTTGCTCCTGAGCCAGCCCTTCAGAAACACAGTGATGTTCTGAGGTAGCCAGGACCTTGGCCCCGTGTGTTGGGGTCCCCTGGAGTGCTTCTGAAAGGGCTGCTGTGTGTTGGCTCCCCTTGGCCAGAATGTGCCACCGCCCGGGGGGAACACCTGGAAGGGATGGAGGGGTGTGAGTGAGGACATTGAGACTCTGCCTCTGCAGACTGGGCTGGGGGAGTGAGATCCAGCTCTAAGCTTCCGGCTGAGGGATCTGGGGAGTGCTAAGTTCTCCCCCATCCTCCAGCTTTCTTACCTGGTAGTGGTCAGAATAACGCCTCCTAAGGCAGTGACCATGGAGTGAATGAGGTGGCCGCTTAGTCATGCTGGACCAGTGAGTCAGTTGACACTTACTGAAAACACCCATCCGGGGCCCTTCCCTTCACGGAATATTGACGACTGAAAACACACACAGCACTAAACTGGACACGTGAAGATGACGTACATTCCACCACTGCAGGGCCACCCTTCCTTATGAAACTGCTTGTCAAAGAAATAACATATGTATTTAATAAAAATCAGATACTTATAGGAATTAATACGTGTATGTTTTTTTTTAAGACTGGCTAGTTCCCTGCAGCCCCCCAGGCGGTGTGCCGGCAGGACCTGGGTGGGGCTGGGACTTGGGCCAGGTGTGTCCACTTCCCAGCAGCCTCGCTAACCACAGGTGGGTCCCTTGGTCTTAATCAAGGCGGTGGGGCTGGAGCAGCCATCCTGGCACAGGGAGCCGCCTCCCAGGGCAGAATCCTAGAGAGCGCCGAGGGAGAGGCTGGGAGAAAGGTAGGAAAAAAAAGATGTCCTGATGGCAGGGTGTATTCCTTTTGGGTTTATTTCCACACTTCTACCCGTGGAAGCAGGGGGTGGTGCTGGGGGGGATGGAGGAGGAGTTTTGTAGGGAGAAGTCGCCCTCTGACTGTTTCCAGAGGGAATTCTTCTAAATTAGGCCTAGCACTGGGGTGGGGGGCAGGGTTGGGGTAAGGATGCAGGTGAAAGGAACAGTTAATACATTTGGAAAAATTGGTTTTTCTCTGGGTGTGTCTCCCATTCCATCATAAAAAAAGGGCAATTGTGTATTCCTTTTATGATTAGAAAAAAATGTTGAAAACGAAAAAAAAAAAATCAACTACGTGGAAGACTTCTGATGATGGTTGGAAGGGCTCCGCGTCATTTGTTGGCCCCGAACACTGATATGAACGGCTAATCCAGCACTTAGCATCAGCTGCCTCGCCATGGCCTCTGTTTCAGCTGTGTTGGTCTTGTGTCTTTATACAGATTGTTATCATTATTGGGGGGCAGACCCTCCCCAGTGAGGAGGGGTACAGCCAGAGCAGCTGCTCTCAGGACGTTGCTATAGAACCGATAGTTTTCTGTTGAGAACCTCAGACTTTCTTTCATGAAATTTTTTCCTTTTTTAAGTGGTAGGTAATAGCTGACATTTATATAGCTCCTCACTTACAAAGCGTTTATTTACATTTTTCAATATGACCCTCCCATGACAACACAGTGAGGGTCAGGTTTTGTTACTGTTAATATGTTATCTGTTCATGAACTAAAGCTCAGAGAGGTTAAGTCTTCCCAGACATCACACAGCCAATGAGAGGCAGAACTTAAATCTTTGAGTTCCTTGCAGGATAGCTCATCATGTGCCTATTGTGTTTACAAGCCTTGTAGCAAATCAAATCATCTCATTTGGCTTTCTAACAGCCTGTGCGTTAAAGAGTGGATATTATCATCCTTTTTTAATAGGCAGGTTAAGGAAGGCCCCCAGGGTCACACAGGGGTAAGTGGCAGAACACAGCGCCAAGGTCTCTTTGCTCTGTGCTTCCGGGTGTTGCCCCCAGAGTCTGTGCACATGATGAGCAGGGAGATGTGTGTGTGAGGGAATAAAAACCCTAACAAGTGCATTGGCTTTTTCTTTCCCCGGTTTCACGTCTGCTCTGCGCCCCAGCTGGCCGTCCCTTCCTTCCCTGACACTCTCGTTGAGAACCAGGGGGCTCATCCTTTTGTTGCTGTGCAGTCGTCACCCTATTTTGGATCTCTGGAAACACCAGTGAGCCTGACTTCTTTTTCCAGTTCTTTCCAGGAGAGAGACCTCAGTTGACTTTAGGCAGTGGAGAGATCTCAGTTCAGATCAGTGTGGAGCAGTCAGCACTATTGGTCCCTTGCTTCCTAAGTGATAAACCCTCATTGACTGGAGATGCCGCCAGTGTCTGCCCACGGGAGCCATAAACGATGCCAGGCCGGCTCTGAGAAGCTGTGTCCCGAGAGCAAGGAAGTCGGCCGTGGGGAGCAGCCTTGCTGGGCTCCTTCCTTTCTGAGGGGGCTGGCCAGGGCGGTAGCAGCCGGGCAGACACGAGGGTGCTGAGGGGCTACTCGTCCTCTCCTGCTGCTGGACCAGCTCTCTCCAGCTGGAAAGATGCGTCCACTGCTGCTCAGGAAGCAGCGTGGAGCCCTCCACGTGGACACCCCACTCCCTCCAGGTAGCAGGCCTCTTGCCGGTCAGCACCCCCAGTCCCTTCATGTCAGTATCAGTCCCGAGCACCTGCTCCCCGCACGCCCTGCCCAGCTGCAGCAGCCTGGGGGGTACTCAAGGGAGTCTGTCCACATTCTAAGAAGCAAAGATGACTTCCCTCTGGCCTGTCAGAAAGGGATGCTCTCTGCATTCTCCCCCTCGACCCAGTTCCCTCAGCAACTTTGATTTTTTGGTGTCATTTCCCCTGTCACCTTCTAATACCTTCTAGCATGTCGAGAAGCATCAAGCAATTGGCAGAGATGAGATAAAAGGAGGGTGCAGGGCTTCTAATTTCTTCCTGCTCTCTCCATGCTTCCCCCCAAATTCCTAATTGTATCGAAGAATGAGCATCCAGCAAACAAATAAATTAAAAGCAACTCACCCCTGCTCCACCTGTGCGACAGAGTGGCCTGAGCGTCATAATACAACAGCAGAAGCAGCAACGTCTTCCAACACATCTTTTCCTCCAAAAAGGTGAAAAGTCGCCCTCAGACCCAGTGGGACCCCAGGAGCTACAGGTATGCCCGTACTGGTCCTCCCAGTGTGACGATATCGTGCTTACCTCCCCTTCTTTTTCAGACCTGCAGAGGTGCCCTCTCCTGCCTCAGAAGGGTAGAGGCAAGGGCTGCCTCCTGGGGAGGACAGGAGCGGGACCTCTGTTAATCCTACTCTCTCTGGGATTGGGGCACTGGGCTTCCACAGAGAGACTCTGTTTTTGAGCACATCTGGAGTGACTCATGGGGCATGTGATCTCCTTGGCAGTGGGGTGGATAAATATAATTTCTGTACTTGAGTTCCATGTGTTGGATGCACCCACTGGAATTTTTCTTTAACAAACAGACTTGCGGAACTTGTTAGAGAGCCCGGCAAAGACCTGGCTGCTGTCCCTGTACACACACACACACACACACACACACACACACACACACACACACACACACACACACACACACACACACACACACACACACACACACACACACACACACACACACACACCAGCGCCAGGGGCAAGGGCTGCAGCAAGAGCCAGGTGGCTTGCCTGGTAGACGCCGGGGGCCGACTGAGCCCAGAGTTGCCTTCAGGACAGCAGAGTCATTGTGGTGTCTGGGCTGAGTGTCACTTGTTCCCTTCCCTGCAGCTAGCCCTTGAGGAGCAGGAGAGAGCTGCCGTGGCGCCTGGGTATTGTGCAGGCAGGTGATGATCCAGGGGCCCACAGGTGACCCCATTCACATTCGTGACAGCTCGATTTCTGGACTGTCTAGATCTGGTACCAAATCACTTTGATCCTCTCAAGCAAAATGGTAGTGTTTTTCCAAGATCATTCTTTTGGCATTAATTAATTTTTATTGAGATATACTTGGTATATAACATTGTGTAAGTTTGAGGTGTACAGCATGTCGATTTGATACACTTCTCTGTTGCAAGATGGTCACCACCATGGCTTGAGCAACCAACTTCATTGCATCACTTAATTATTCTTTTTTGTGGTGAGAACTTTTAAGATCCATGACCATTTTTAAAGTTCTGCCATAGACACCTTGATTTTGTCCGATTTCCTCGCCTTCTCTGAAATCATAGACGTACGACGCTAAAGCCTGTGGGATATTTGAAGTTGATTTCACTCTGTGGGTTTCCAAGCTGTGGAGGTGGTGCCAGGGTGAATGAGCTGCTGGAAAGGACACCCCTTTGCTTCAATCAGAAGAGCTTTTTATCTGTTAGAGGAAGTTGCTTGAAAAAAAGAAAACTTGGCTACAACATTTGCAAAACACTGATCTTTCTAATATTAGGAATCGCTATTGGGTGCTTACTTTGCTCCAGGCACTGTGCTAGGTGCTCTCATTGTATTCATTGATTTAATGCTTGAAACAAACTATGAGGTCCATATAGAACAACCCTCTCCAATGGAAATATAATTCGAGAAACAAATGTAATTCAAAATGTTCTAGCAGCCATGTCAAGAAAGTAAAAAGGAACAGGGAAATCAGTTGTAGTAATACCTTTTATCTAACCCAATATATCTACAATATTATAGTTTCTACATGTAATCAATACAACTTTGAGAAGCTATTTTCTATTCCTTTTTCATACCAAGTCTTTGAAATCCAATGTGTATTTCACACATTTAGCACATTTCAATTCAGACCAGCTGCATTTCAAGTAATGGCTACAGATGGCCAGTGGCTACTGCATTGGGCAGAGCTGGGCTAGAAGGTAAGAGGGCAGGTTCTGCAGCCAGAGGACCACAGTAGGTTTAATTAACGTCCATCACCTCACATGGTCACACATTTTTTTTTTTCCTGTGTTGAGAACTTTTAAGATCTACTCTTTTAGCAACTTTCAAATATACAATACAATGTTATTAACTATAGTTACCATGATATATGTTACACCCCCAGAACTTATTTATCTTATAACTGGAAGTTTGTACCTTTTGACCACCTGGACCCATTTCTCCCCCCTCCCCCAGCTCTGGCAACCACCAAACTGTTTTCTGTTTCTGTGAGTTTGGTTTTTTAAGATTCCATGTATAGGGACTTCCCTGGTGGCACAGTGGTTAAGAATCCACCTGCCAATGCAGGGGACATGGGTTCGAGCCCTGGTCCGGGAAGATCCCACATGCCACGGAGCAACTAAGCCCGTGCGCCACAACTACTGAGGCCTGTGCTCTAGAGCCTGTGAGCCACAACTACTGAGCCCACGTGCCACAACTACTGAAGCCTGTGTGCCTAGAGCCTGTGCTCCGCAACAAGAGAAGCCACCACAGTGAGGAGCCAGTGCACTGCAGCGAAGACCCAATGCAGCCAAAAATAAATAAATTAATAAATAAATTAATAATAAAAAAAAGATTCTATGTATAAGTGAGATCATATAGTATCTGGCTTTCTTTGACTTATTTCACCTAGCATAATGCCGTTAAGGTCCATCCATGTTATTGCAAATGGCATAATTTCCTTCTTTTTTACGGGTGAATAATATTCCACTATATTTTTACATACCACATTTTCTTTATCCATTTGTTGATGGACACTTAGGTTGTTTCCAGGTTTTGGTTATTGTAAATAATGCTGCAATGAGCATGGGGGTGCAGATATCTTTTTGAGATAGTGATTTCATTTCTTTGGATATATCCCCAGAAGTGGGATTGCTGGATCATACGGAAGTTCTATTTTTAATTTTTTGAGGAACCTCCATGCTGTTTTCCATAGTGGCTGCACCAGTTTGTATTCCTACCAACAGCGCTTAAGGCTGCCCTTTTCCTGACATCCTCACCAATGCTTGTTATCACTTGTCTCTTTGATGATGGCCATTGTTGACAGGTGTGAAGTGATATCTCGTGGTTTTGATTTGCATTTCCCTGATGATTAGTGATGTTGAGCATCTTTTCATGTATCTGTTAGTCATTTGTACTTCTTCTTTGGAAAAACGTTTATTCGGTTCCTCTGCCCATTTTAAAATCAGTTTGGGTTTTTGCTATTGAGTTGTATGGATTCTTTATATGTTGTGGAAATTAACCCCTTGTCAGATACATTATTTGCAAATACCTTCTCCCATTCCGTAGGTTGCCTTTTCATTTTGTTGATGGTTTCCTTTGCTGTTCAGTGTACTTCCTTTTTAAATCTGCAGGGTTTGCCCAAAGGACCTGGCACAGGACTGGGTGCTTTGCAGTTGCCCCTTGAATATTTGCTGATTGATGCTGAAGCTGAGAAAGCTTCCACTCCCCCTGTTCTCTTGCCAGGAGAACTCCCATGAGCGAGGAGGTTGCTGGGGAGGGAAGATGGACATGACTGTCCTGGCCACTGGTCCTGGAAACCAGGACCAGAAAGCACAGTCTTGGTCTCCAGTCCTGGACTTTCTCATCTTCAAATGCAAATCATCAAACTGTCACCTACTAATTGCTAAGCTCGGATGAGGATTAGCTTTTGGATCTGGGCTGGGGACAAATGTGTTTGCTACTCATTTCATCTGATAAGGCAGGCCCTCTCTCCCACCACTTCACCCCAGCAGCAGGAGGCGAACGTGTTCAGTTTCTCTAGGAGCCTGATGGGAGTCTTGGGAAACCTTGGCCTAACACACTGATTTTCTTCTCTCTCCACGTTTTTCTTGGTCTTGCTGCAATTCCATGCACGCTGGGTAAGACTGACAAGTGAATGCAAGCACTGCCTTTTGTAACAGCACAGTAAACCCACAACAGTGGAGTTTCCCACAGCTACTGATTATGTGTCAAATACTTTTTTGTGGGGAGGGATGTTCTCCTTAAGGCAACAGTTGTCAAGTCCATTTTCACCTCTGAACTCCCACTGCACCTACCTGTGTATCTCTTGTCAGCACCATTTTCCAGCTTAGTGACATCTACTGTTTATTGAATTCTGACCATGCACCTTATTTCATTCAATGTTCACAGCCAATCTGTTCAGTGGATGCTGTAATAGAGTTCATTTTACAGAAAACTGAAGCTTAGAAAGTATAAATAACGAAGGTCACACAACTACTGTATGGTAGAAACTTCCACATACTGCCTGGTAGGGACTGAGATGAAACAAACACCAATAAAGCAGCTTCTATAGGTTGGAAGAGTGATCAGTAGAGGGAAAGCTGAGCGGGGACCCATGTAATAGTGATAGTTGTGTGTGAGTGGGGGGGGGGCAATTCTGTTCATTTTGAGGGCATCTGACTTTAGCACAGAAGTGGCCCAGTCAACCCCCATTTGATTGTCATTCCACTCGTTCATTCCTCTACTTTTGGAGCAATAGGTATAGGAAACCAAATAAGATATGGTTCCTGCCATCAAGGACCTTCATTCTACCGCGGGAAATAGCTCCACAGAGATTTAGAGCACGTGATATTAGATTTAATGAAGGATCCTATGGTGGGAAATGAGAGAGGAGGTGGGTCAGGGAAGGCTTCTTGGAGGGGTTGACACATGAATCAAGATTTTAGGCATGAGCTGGATTTAACTAGATTGTGGGAGAGGGTACAGTGAAAGCTGGGACAACCTGAAAAGTGGCACAGAAGGGGAGAGGTGACTTGATGTGTATGAGGGGTTAAGGGGTTTGGCCTTTTGCTAGAAGATCAGGGATGGGCAGTGGGAGAGAGGCTGGTGGGAAGGCAGGGCCCGGTCACACCTGGACTATACCCTCCTGGGAGTAGGTGGTCAGGGAGGGTCGCCCGCAGGGGAGCGAGGTGGTTGGCTTTCTTGTGGCTGTGCTGTTGAGGGTGGATTTGCCAGGGTAGAGACCAGTCAGGGAAGGAGAGGATGCAAAGTTCTAGGGAGAGACAGAAGGACCTGAAACAGGGCAGGAGCTAGTGGTGAAGGAGAGGAAGGCATGGGTTTGAGAAAGATTGAGGAGGTAAAGTCAGAAACGCACAATGATTTCTCAGAGGAGGAGCTGAGCGAGGGAGAGGGGGAGCAGCTGAGACATGCTGTGGTGTCCCCAGTGAGTCTGGGACACAGAGCGGGAGGCGCTGCTTTCGCGGACACTGTGATTTCGGTGTTGGGTGTGTTGAGGCTCACGCGTGCGCTGGCCGTCTCTGTTCCTGGGTTTCCAGGGCGTGTGCTCCCTGCCATGCCCTCTGTGACGTGCCGCTGCTCTTTACCCGTAGCCCTGGGGACGGCCTCTTGCTCTCTGATTTGGGTGCTGTCTTCTGCACTGGGGTTCTCTGCTGTGGTCTGCAGCTGTGAGGACAGGAGACAGTGTAAGTTCTTCCTGGAGAGAAGAGTCACCTGTGGATGGATTAGGATATGAATGAAGGTAGATCTGCCTTTGGGGGGAAATAGGGACACTGGCTTCCTCCTTCTGGGTCTTCTCCCTTAGCTGGGGGCGGGGGTACCTTAAGATCCCCACTTTATCTGGTTGACTCCATTCATCCTCCACATTCTGGCTCTCCCTGGGAAGCCCTCCCTGACTAGAGTGACTCCCCGATTAAGCATGTTCAGGGGTCTGTGAACCTCTCCTTTGTGTCGCATCCCAGTTGCGATTTTACTCTGTGATATTTTGATTCAGCCAATTAAATGGCGGACGGTAAGCCCTATGCAGGCAGAGACTGTGCTAACGTTTGCTCACCATCGTATTCCCTGTGCCAACGTTTGCTCACCATCGTATTCCCTGTGCCAACGTTTGCTCACCATCGTATTCCCTGAGCTAACGTTTGCTCACCATCGTATTCCCTGAGCTAACGTTTGCTCACCATCGTATTCCCTGAGCCAACGTTTGCTCACCATCGTATTCCCTGTGCCAACGTTTGCTCACCATCGTATTCCCTGAGCTAACGTTTGCTCACCATCGTATTCCCAGGAACGTCTGGCACTTACGAGGTGCTCTAGGGCAGCCAGGCAGTAGGGGTCTCAGTCAAGGTCCTGGCAGGAAACACTTTCTGAAAAGGAATTGAAAAGACTCTAATGAAGGGACTATTTATAAAGGAGTGAAAGGATTAAGGGAGCAGTCCTGGGACTAGCCATGGTGGGAGGCTGTTACCACTTGTTAGGGATTGAAGTATGTCCTCCAAGGAGAGAGATATATATTTCCTTTTTTTTTGGCTGTGTCGAATTGTTGAGGCATGCGGGATTTTTTGTTGCAGCGCGTGGTCTCTTCGTTGTGGTGCTCAGGCTCCTCTCTAGTTGTGGTGTACGGGTTTTTTCTCTCTCTAGTTGTGGCGCACGGGCTCCAGGGCACGTGGGCTCTGTAGTTTGTGGCACGCGGGCTCTCTCATTGAAGCGAGCTCCGTAGTTGTGGCACAAGGGCTTAGTTGTCCTGGGGCATGTGGGATCTTAGCTCCCCGACCAGGGATTGAACCCATGTCCCTGCATTGGAAGGCGGATTCTTTACCACTGAACCACCAGGGAAGTCCCTATATTTCTCAATTAATTAATTAATTTAGGCTGCACCGGGTTTTCGTCATGGCACGTGGGATCTTCGTTGTGGCACGTGGGATCTTTAGTTGCGGCACGCGGGCTTCTTAGTTGCAGCATGTGGGATCTAGTTCCCCGACCAGGGATCGAACCTGGGCCCCCTGGCATTGGCAGCATGGAGTCTTACCCACTGGACCACCAGGGAAGTCCCCAAGGAGATGTTTTGAAGTCCTAACTCCGTTTTTGTGAATGTGATCTTATTTGGAAATAGGGTCTTTGCAGATGTATTCAAGGTAAGATGAGGTCATTAGGGTGGGTCCTCATCCAGTCTGACTGGTGTCATTATAAGAGGAGACATAGGCAGAGACACACAGGGAGAAGACAGCTGTGTGGTGACGGAGACAGAGATTGGAGTGATGCACCTATAAGCCAGGGAACACCAAAGATCGTTGGCAATCACCAGAAGCTAGAAGAGGCGAGGAAGTCTCCCCCACATGTTTCAGAGGGAGCATGGGCTTGCTAACATCTTGATTTTAGACTTCTAGCTCCCAGGACTGTGAAGTGATCCATTTCTGTTGGTTTCAGCCATCTAGTTTGTGGTACTTTGTTACAGCAGCTCTAGAAAGTTCATACACCACTTCTGGGCCTGAAGGGACAAGGGGAAGAAATGAACCATTTGCAATGATCTGCAGCAGAGGGGCCACCTGCCAGGAGCTATGGCCCAGGTAGAAGAACGCAACTACTGCAAACCCTGGCCGAGCAGGGAGGGAACAGGGGAATAAAGGCCTTGACCTCTCACCTCTCCCACTTTCTAATGTCCATGTCCTGCTCCCGTCAGCCTAACCCATCTGGCAGCCAGAGGGCAAGGAAGCTTGGTGATGTGGTCTGTAGGAGTCAGCCTCCTAGACACAGAGCAGAGAGGCTGGGGAGAGTGATCTGGAGGGCAGGGAGAGGAGGTCTCATAGAGGAAGTCAATAAAGTATTGACTGAATGAGTGAATGAGTGAATGAATGAGTGGGAGCATGATGGAGGCAGAACTGCAAGTTAATCCGCATTTCTAGTTTGGGAGCAGATGACTTTGTGGCACTGCCCTGTCTCCATCCCTAGGCGAGAAGAGAGGAGTCACAGGATTTTCACAGGTAGGGCATTTTGGGTCGAGCTTGCAGCCCCGCCCTCTGGCGTAGCACCCAGGTTTCGAGTCTTGAGAAGCATCCCTCTTTCTTTGTTCCGTCAGCACCTTTAGGCCGGATTCTATTTTAGGCTCTGAGTGAGGTCATTTGGAACAACTACAGAAACACAGCTGTAGTTATGAAGTACCAGCCTCCGGAGCAGAAACGTCGTCGGCCCTCAAGGGTGGCCAGCATGAGTGGCTCAGTCGCACATGCAGGCTTGTGCCAGGCCGGCCAGGCCGGCCCCCTGCAACGTGGACCGAGCAAAAGGAGCACTGGGGTAATTCAGCTCCTGTGTTGACCTGGGCCCTCAATAACCAGGTACTGCTGGCTCTGCCAGCTGGAGCAGCGATACAGGGGAGTCAAGGTGGCCCACCGACTGATGGGCCAATCGAACAAAATGGGCCAGACCTCTCCTCTGGTGGAAATATCGTCAAGACCAGGCTGTACCGGCGCAGCCTCTGAAGCTGGGTTTACGTGTCACTAAAACATCTGCAGTGGGATCGGGTCAGCTACTTGGCTTTGTATAGACCCGATGACGGCCTCATCTCCATCCTCCATCAGGTAGCTTGACCTGCCCAGCCCAGGATCTTTTTCTTTCTCAGATTAAAAATAACCAATTATACCCTTTGCTTCTAGGGGTTTTTGTTTGTTTGTTTGTTTGTTTTTGCTAAAACAGAGGCAGGGCGCGAGTAGAGATTTGGATGGAACAGATTCTTGGTGTTCCCATCCATTGCTCGAATTTTCTGACTATGCTAAGAACGCTGTGAATTCCTCTCAGAATTTTCCCAGATGACAAGCATTCACTGGTGTCCACCATGTTCAAACCACTCTGGGGAAAACATAAGCAGTGGCTCCACCCTCTGAGAGATGACTACTGTTTCCTTTTTTAGCAACCAAACAGTTTCTGTAGGAGCTGAACCAGGAGGGCACCTCAGGGCAGATGTCGAGACTCCTCATTCACTAAACCCATATAAGGCAGGCAGGAGACCTTGAGAGGAGAGGCAAAATGAGTTCTTTGAGAAGCCTCTTTTGGTGTGAAACGCTCTGGGGAGAAGGTGGTCTAATTTGCACAGGGAGTCCCAGGGTATTCAGTGAGGGAAGGACTGGATATTAACTCTATTAGTCAGGATTTGCAAGGTTACGCTGCTTTAACAAATAACCCCAAACTTTCAGTGGCTCACAACAACAATCATACAGGTTCATTTCTTACTCATGCGACATATGCATCCTGAGCTGGCCATGGCTTTACTCCATGTTGTCTTTGTCCTGGGATCCTGGATAGTGGAGCAGCTTCTATATGAAGCACTGTTTGGTCTTCATAGCAGAGGGAAAAAGATTCATGTAAACCACACTCTGGTTCTTACAGTTTCTGCTCCAAAGTGACACACGTCCCATATTTCAATTCCTCCCACATTTATCAGTAAATGGCTAAAACAAGTCAGGGGGCAACTCCTGAGTTCAGCAGGGCAGGGATGTATAATTCTCCCGTAGGATGGAAAAATGGAATATGTGGTGAACATTAATACAACCTGCCATATTTATCTGCACCTTCCTCCTGAGGTTCATAATTAGGGAGATGGGGGTATAGCTCAGGGGCAGAGCATGTGACTGCAGAATTAGGGAGATCGATTATTGTTGGCATCAGGCAGCTCTGATCATGGCCAGTTGCAGAGATGGGCAAGTGGATTCCCAAAATGAAGTTACCATGAAGTTAGAGAGAGAGAGAGAGAAAAAAAAAATCCGATGGGTCCACCTGAGTGAGGCTGGAGAGAAGGCGGTAATGGTTCTGGGTCCACGAGGTGCTTGCTGGAACCCATCCTGACCCAGTTCTCCAGGGTTTGGCTCACCCTGAGAAACAGCTAAAGGAATCCTTGGGAGAGGAGCTCAGATTTTTGGTGTAGTTTTCTTTTTTCCCACAGCTTTATTGAGAAATAATTGTCATATATCACTGTATAAGTTTAAGGTGTACAGCATGATTGTTTGACTTATATATATTGTGAAATGATTACCACAATAGGTTTAGTTAACATTCATCATCTCATATAGATACAATAAAAAAAAGAAGAAAAAAGAATTCTCCCTGTGATGAGAACTCTTAGGATCTACTCTCTTACCAACTTTTCTATATATCATACAGCAGTGTTAACCATAGTCGTCATGTTGTACATTCCATCCCTAGTACTTATTTTATACCTGATACTTTGTATCTTCTGACCACCTTCCTCCAACTCGCCCTCTCCCTGGTGTAGTTTCTTGACTGAGCATAGGCCAGAGGGTGGCTTCCAAGGGGCGCTTTGCTTATCCTGACTCTACACTCAGGGGAGTAAAACTTTTCTCCAGCCACCAGCCTGCCACTGCTGTTGGCACAGCTGGAGAAGACTAAATAAGATTTGACCCCTTCCCAAGGCTTCTCAGTTCCTTTGCATTTTCTCCCTCTATCCCCTACCTACATACTAATCAGAAGTCAGATATCTTTGGATATAAAGAGGCAAAGGAGTTGGGGTTTTGAAAAATTCAGACTGGATTTCTAGCTACTACCAACTCTGGAAACTGGTTGAGGCTGTTTGTACTACAAACTGTGAAGAGGGACATCTGTTACATAAAAATGTATACGTCACAATTCCTCCAAGAATTATGGCCTAGAAGGCAAGACATAGAATTTAGAAAAAAACTCACAACCAAGGCAATATTTGCTAAGAACAACAGGTATTAAATGTAAGAGACAAATAAGCCTTAGTATGCTAATCCACTGAGATGTTGGGAACGTTTGTTATAGCTAGACTGTAACATGACTAATGTAGTGTGTGTGTGTGTGTGTGTGTGTGTGTGTGTGTGTGTGTGTGTGTTGTGGAGAGGTGGGAATAGACGTCAGAGATCCAGAAGGAGTTTCTCAGAATGGAAAGTTCTGTGGGGTGGGCATCTTAGCTGCTCTTTGACTCGATTCCATAGAAGGAGAAGATAGTGCTGAGACTTTATGGAAGAAGTGGTCGGTGTCTCTGCAAGTTAAATCCCATCTTCTCCCCTAAACTCTCGCCTGGAAGGGATTTGATGAAGTGGATGTGAAAATACACTATGAAGCTGTAACTTACAGTAAGTGGCCCATCGGACCAGCCCCTCAGAGCCAGTGGGTGGCCAGGAAGCCAGGAGAAATAGCCGGGGAGGAGTCTAGTTTCCTGATCTCCGCAGGCTTCAGGAAGAGAGGCTAGTTATGCAGGGAATTTCCTGCCTTCGAAGTCCTTCATGCCAATAACCACAGTTCAGCAAATTCACCTCCTGGCTACTTTTGGGAATTTTCAAAAAATACCTCAGAAGCCCTTTTAGGTTTGTCCTTAAAATCCAAACCCATTTCAGGACTGGTTCATTTCTGAATCAGATTTTGGTAAAAAAAAAAAACAACAAAACCTGACAATTAGTTTATTTCATCAGCTTTCAAAATGGAAGAAACTCTTTTATCTTTTCTTCTTTATTTGGAAATTCTGGGGTGGGGGGAGAATTTGTTCTTGAAAGAATAAGAGGTGGGTGGAGGGCGGGGAGAGGTTAGAAAAATACCTTGGTTTCTGGATGGCGCTGTCAGAGCTAGAGCCGGCCAGGGGCTAGGATAAGGCTGACGGCAGCCGATTACACACAGTATTGTCACTTTAAGAAAAGGGGGAGGCCAGTCTAGGGAAAGGAAGGAGGAGTCAAGTAACAGAGAGGCACCACCCCTGCCTGTTTTGAGGATGAGAGACATGTGAGCTCAGGGGCCTGGACCCGATCATTAGGATCCCAGGGAACTGTTTTGCTTCCTATCTTAGAAAAGCAAAGTGGGTGGGAGGTGAGAGATATGTGTCTTGATTTGAAGGAGCTGGGAAAACAGTGATGTCTTAGGTCAGCTGGTGCAGATGAAGTATTCCTGGGGTACACGCTGGGTAATTTGAGGGACAAGCAGTGCTTAAAGGGGAGATGGGGGATCTGAAAGCTTTCGTAAAGGCTATTTAGTTGTGACATCTACACCTGGTTGTCCTCTTCCCTTTTCTCGTGAACCCCTAAAGAGTGGCGATCAGTAGAGAAATGGAACTAATTAGGAAGAGAAGAGGAGAGGTGTGGAAGAAAGGAGAGATCAAGGGCTGAGCTAGGAGGTATGAGGGAAGCCCAAGAGGGAATGAGATGCAATTTGTGTCTCCTCCCCCCACCTCCCCCCCCGCCCCCCCCCCCCCCCCCCCCGCCACCTCCCACCACCCTTTCTGTGGTATGTTCTGTCCCAGGAATGTGTGAGGAGGGAGGACTTCACTGGTAGGTACCCAGGCTGGATGTTAACACAGTAATGATTCAGACCATTAGCAGTTCGTGTCTTTGTGGTTCAATCAATATTTGTTGAATAAACCTTAAGGCAAAGTGGTTATTTCTTATGTGTATCATCCAAATGATTGTTCCCAATCTTCTTTTCTTTCTCTCTCTCTCTTATTTTTTTTTTTTGCCCATGCTACGTGGCTCGCGGGATCTTAGTTCCCGACCAGGGATTAAACCCCAGGGCCACGGTAGTGAGAGCACCAAGTCCTAACCACTGGACTGCCAGAGAAATCCACCCCCCCCCGCCCCAATCTTTTCTTTGTATGGGCAAGAAAGACCCTTTCTGTGGTTAAATGGATGCCTGACTTTGTGCTGGAGTTTCAGTGTGCACTGCAGTTAGACTCACAGGTGTAGTATGGACATGTTTAAAGCTAGTGTTAGACAAAATAAACAGCAGAAGGAAGAAGAATGAGCGGTGGGAATTCACTGAAGGATCCAGCAGCTCCATCTGCCAGAAATGCTTTGGAGACCCAGTTCACGTTCCCGCTGTGAGCCTTGCCACAAACCTCAAGGGAGAAACTGCTGTAGTTTTCCGTGGAGGTCAGGAGAGCTGGCGGAAGTAGACACCTCCTTACATCTCACCATGGCAGCTGGCCCCTCTCAACTAGCCTCCAGTGGGTAGAACAGGAGAGCATCTTTCCTTCGTGCATAGATGTCATCTGGTGAAGAGAAATGGGTGTATTTCTTGTACTTGAATAAGACCTGTTGTCTTTGTTGGTGAACTCGTAGGTGCAGGAGTCATATCTCTGTTTATGAGGAAACAACCACTCTCTGCTCTGCAATTCAGAGAAAACACTGTCATAACCCATGTGAATGTAGGTGCTCCGTAGCAGCTCTTAGGGAAGAGGCTGAGTTAGAGGACCTCAGAGCTGAGAGGACTGTCAAGGTCAGCCGGTACCTCTTCCTCTCTCATCATGCTGTGACCCATGGAGGGCGACTCTCGTTAAAGTTCATTTGAATAGAGGATTAAAATAGGCACATGAGACTAATTAATTAAAAAAATCACATGAACATAGTAGCCCCAAACTGAAAACAGTGCAAATATCCATCCATAGGAGAATGGATAAACAAAATGTGGTATGTTCATACAATGGAATACTATCCAGAAATAAAAAGAACAAATTACTGATACATCATGGATGAACCTAAAAAACATTACCATATTGAGCAAAAGAATACGAGGTTGATAAGAGGTTCAAGAATAGGCAAACTATACTATGGTGACAGAAGAAAAAAAAAAGGCGTTTACTTCTTGGGGTCAGGGTGGCTATTGACTGGAATCAGGCATGAAAGAACTTTCTGGAATGATGGAAGTGTTTTATATTTTTATCCAGATACATGTTGCGTGTGTGTGTGTGTGTGTATGTGTGTGTCATTGAGCTGTATACTTAAGGTTTGTACATTTTACTGAATGTAAATTATGCCAGAAAAAAAAAAACAAACCCAAACGATGAACAATACAGAATGGAAAATATGTGGTTAGCTGCCTAAGGAACATTTGCTGTTAATAATCTCAAGGAAGGAAACTGAATAGCAAGCAACACTAGTAGACACCCCTGACCTAGCAGTTTAAGTAACTTGGGCCTGTTACTTAATATCTCTGAATTTTAGTTTTTCTTTTATTAAAAAAAAAAAAAAAAAGGTTTCATCTGTTCCTTGCACACAGAACCTGCCACGTCAGATGGCACTGGCCTAGCAAGGGGAGGACACAAAGACTCCAATTGCAGACCTGATTGGATTCTGCCAGTACAGGGAGCCCAGTAACACAGAAATCAGGGTAGCTGCCAAAGACAGCCCTGCCCTGTCTCCCTTTCCTGCCTTTCTGGTCACAGCCAGCACTGTGGGAGCTGTGAAAAGGCCTGTGTTTAGGGCCAGATGCGAGCCTCTCTCCTTCTCCTCCAAGGGGCTTGCTCCCGCTGTGCTCCAGAGCTGCTCTTGGGCTCCTCCAGCCCAACAGCCCTGAAAGGCTCTTTCTGTTTGGTGAACGAGTTTGAAGCCCAGGAGGGAGGGAGAGAGAGAGAGAGAATGAATCTGAGGACACTTGACTCACACCCAGCCGCAGTGCCTAAAATATGTGGCTAAGAATCCAAGTCTAACTACCCTGTAGGGAGACGAATGACTAAGGCCCTCCTTCAGGCAGTTCCAAAGACCTGTAAAGAGGTCCTGACGCCTCTCCTGCCCTCAGCAGCCCAGGCCACTGAGCTAGCTCTAAGCATGGTCTCTCCTACCGCTTCACTTCCTCAGAGCACCCCAAAAAGGGGGAAGAGTGGGGTGTATGGTTTGGACCTGGTCACCAGGGCAGCACCTGGGTAGTTTTCCATCTTGCTTCATTTACTCCATCCTTTCTTCTGGACACAGTGAGGCAGACAAGTTGTGTCTCTTGTTTGCTGATGGGAAAACTTAGGCTCTGAGATAAAGACCTCCTAATGGCAGCCCTCGGGCAGAGGGCACCCTTGCCCTCCCCGATTTACATTCAGGATCCATACAGGAAGCCAGCTTAGCTCCTTGACTAGGAGCAGAGTCAACAGGCCTTGGTCAAGGCATTCTTCTCACAGGAGCAGAGTTCAGTGAAAGTACAAATACTGACCCCGTGAGACCACAGATTCTTATGCAGGAAGGGAGGTGGAGATCAGAGACTACAGTGCCATTTAACAGATAAGGAAACTTAAGCGGTGAAGTAACTTGCTTAGGGGTAAAGGCCAATCAGTGGCTGAACCAGGAAAAGAACACAAGTGGCCGTGTGGACTCCAATTCCTGAGCCAACTGGATCGAACTGACCACAGCATATCTGTCCCACTAGACCAGGCTTCTCAACTTCAGAGCTACTCACATTTTAGGCTGGATACTTCCTCGTTGAGGGGCACTGTTCTGTGCACTGTAGCATGTTCAGCAGCATGCCTGGCTTCTACCCAGTAGATGCCAGTAGCACCCCTTAACCCAGTTGTGACAACCCAAAATGCCCTCAGACATTGCCAGATATCTCCTGGGGGATGGAATAGTCCGCGGTTGAGAACCACTGCAGTGCAGAGCCTGTGCTTTCAGTTCAACACGCAGAGCTGCGCCGTGAGCTCTACTCTTTGTCGAGCTGTTCAGGTATTAATCTGTGAGTTTTTTGAGGGCACAGACAGGGTCCGATTCCCCTTTATGTCTCCTGTGTCTTGCAGAGTATCTGGCGGGTGACAGATATGCAATAAAGGGTTTTGAATGAACAAATGAAACAACTCCCTGGGAGACACTGAAATTTAAACTTCCGCTCCCTGGAAACCTGTATCATATTAAACATCAGCTGGGCAGTGGCTGGCGGAGGGGCGGGAGACTGACCTTCATGACCTTCTATCGGAGGGAGGGGCGGGTCTCCTCTTCATCTGCTTTGTCATCCACTGTCCTGGCTCCACAGAGGCATCTTCTCCTTGAGCTCCTTTCCTCGTGCTCCAGGCTTAATTATGTGGCTTCTTTTCCTTCTTGCAAAAAGCCCCTAAATACTGCCATTAGCGGCCATGAGAGCCACGGGAGGATTTTTGTGATGACGTCATAAAATTTTCGTATTGGGAAAAGTCATACGTAAAGTATAAAAGGAAACATTGCTACCACAAAATCCTATCTTACTGTTTTTCTTAATCCCAGAAATGTTCACAAATGTTGTCTTTGGGCAGGTGACTAGACTCTTGTGTGTCTGTTTTCCAAACAATTAAGTGCATGAGAAGGTAGAGTTCTTGTTGGTAACCCCCCCCCCCACAAAAAGTAAAAAAAGATTTCAGAGGACCTTATATGTAAAGTTATAAAATATAAGTCCCAGTGAATTTTAAGATTCTGGATCCTCGAAATTCACTGGAACTTTATGGTTTACTTTGGGCAGAATAAAAATGGAAGGAACGGAGAGAAAACATAGGCTGTTGGTTACATGGATCTCATAGGGGAATTAATTTAAAAAAAAGATGGACAGACCTTTCCAAAGACCTTACTGGTCAATTAATTCAAATGGACAAATTGACTTGAAGGTAAATGGTGAAAGAGGACACAAACAGAAATAAGGACAGAAAGGGGAATAAAGAAAGGGCAGTGAGAGGGAAGAATGATTTTGTTAGAAGAATGATTGGGTGCTATTGGCCTAATGTGATTTTACAGGTGAGGTTTGCTGAGCTGCTGAAGTGCATCCAGGACCCTACCATAGAGCCCTCCTGTCTGGCCTCACAGTGTGGGAATTTATATGATTGCTCTTCAGCCTAAATTTTAGTAGGTCACTATCAGGGATAACGACTGTTTTTTAAAAATTTTACTGAAGTATAGTTGATTTACAATGTTGTGTTTAATTTCTGCTGTAGAGCAAAATGATTCAGTTATATGTATATATATATATATATGTATATATATATATATATGTATGTATTTCTTTTCCATTATGGTTTATCATAGGATATTGAATATAGTTCCCTGTGCTATGCAGTAGGACCTTATTGTTTATCCATCCTATATGCAATAGTTTGCATCTGCTAATCCCAAACTCCCAATCCTTCCCTCCCCCATCCGCCTCCCCCGTGGCAATTATAAGTCTGTTATCTATGTCTGTGAGTCTGTTTTTGTTTTGTAGGTATGATCATTTGTGTCATATTTTAGATTCCACATATAAGTGATATCATATGATACTTGTCTTTTTCTTTCTGACTTGCTTTGCTTAGTATGATAATCTCTAGGTCCATCCATGTTGCTGCAAATGGCATTATTTCATTCTTTTTAATGGCTGAATAATATTCCATTGTATATATGTTCCACATCTTCTTTAAGGGATAATGACTTGCTTATTTTTGACCAGTTGCTCTTGGGGACACAGGAGATAAACCTGTGAGATAGACCAGTGAGAGAGCCAGAAGGCTTGAGGTCCCAACTCAAAAGAGGACCTCTGAACGGGACCCATCTCTGAGATGGGAGGGAGAGGTTGGGAAGGTGGAGAAGTGTCAGAGGTTTCAGGAAGAGCTGGGGAGCAATTTGTTCTGGGACTGCCATTGAGAGAGGAGTTGGGGCAGGAGCTGGCCCCCTGGGTGTCCTGGGAATTGAGCAGGTCTGGGCAGCACATCAGGGAGGGAGACAGGACTTTCCAGCCCACCAGGGGTGCACAGACTCACAGAATTTTGAGCTGGAAAGGTCTTAGGAATCTAGTTGAAACCTCACAATTTTTAGATTGGGCCCAGGGAGATTGACATATGCAAGCAGGAGGCCTCCCTCAAAAATGTCACCATTTCCTCTAGAGAAGTGGCCCCCGTTTTCTCTGAGCGCATAGAACAGCAATTTATTGTTTTTTTAGATGACCTTAGGCAAGCAAGTCTGAAGCAGCCAGACATGAAACGTCTCCCAGAGAGCTTTATCTCCGATGCTCCTCAATGCTGAACCTGGATGCATATCATTTTATATGCTTCTGGTGTGTATGCACAGAAATCCTCATCTGCAGGTGACCAGTCCAGGACTGTGTGGTGACCAGAGCCAGCTGTGGGGGAGGGTACAGGAGATGGGGGTGGGGAGGGATGATGTGATCAGTTTGCCAGATTTAGCACACAAAAATGCAGGACGCCCAGTTAAATTTGAATTTTAGATGAAGAATGAATGATTTTTTTTGTTGTTTGTTTGTTTTGTTTTGTTTTGTTTTGTTTGTGGTACGTGGGCTTCTCACTGCTGTGGCCTCTCCCGTTCCGGAGCACAGGCTCCGGACGCGCAGGCTCAGTGGCCATGGCTCACGGGCCCAGCCGCTCCGCGGCACGTGGGATCTTCCCGGACCGGGGCACGAACCCGTGTCCCCTGCATTGGCAGGGGGACTCTCAACCACTGCGCCACCAGGGAAGCCCAAATGATGGTTTTTTTTTAGTATAAGTATGTCCCCTGTATTGCATGGGATATACTTACATACTAAAAAAATTATTCTCTGTTTATTTGAAATTCAAATCTAACTAGGCTTCCTGTGTTTTATCTGGCATCCTTTCTTGGGACCCTCAGCAGCAAAGAAATCTGGATCCTTGATAATGGTAGTGATGTTGAGGGTATCGTGCTGCTCCTGTATCAGATGGAAGATGGCTGCCCCGGTCCTCTTCTCTCGTAACTTCTCTCATTCACCTGGGGTTTCTAGAAGAGACAGGAAATCTTATTGCCTTGTAGATGTCCAGGCAGTAAAGGAAGGATAGAACAGCGTTTGTAGGTCATTGCTACCACAAATTTCTTTCTCCAGATCCCTTTTGTCTTGCTCTAGCAAGAGGAACAACTCGGTCTTTAAGGATTTGGGGACAGAAGGAAACATGGCTGGATAAAGCTAGCACACACTGACTGGAGCATGTGTCCTGGGGAGATAATGGCTCTGAACCTACTAAAATAAATGGTCTGCTCTGTTCTTGAATAATAATCATCTGGCAGCTTTGTTCTCTCTTCCCGGCAGCTGGATGAGGGGATTCTGATTTCAGAGGAAATTGGGTGACCTAGGGCCGGCCATTTTGGACAGAGGGGGAGGGGAGATTTACCACACCAGGGAGCCCCATGACGGTGATACAGCCCCTGCTGCGAAATATTTCCCCAATGCCTGTCTTAATGCCCAAACGTCTGCCATAAGTCTTAAGGTTAATGACCGTCACCTTAAAAAATGCATATTTCCCTGAGAACCAAAACATATTAAGTGATTATCCTTTTGAAATGAATTGGTTCCTTTTTTCTTTTTTTTTTTTAAGATCAACTTATAAACAATGGAAACTTACTTCTCATTGAATCCGTTCCATAGAGTCTTCCTAGCCACACATCTGGCTGAAGACAGGGTCTTAGGGTTGTTGGATCCTAGGTCAGACAATTGTCGGGGGGACAGAGAGATAGAGAGGTTGACCCACAGAGGAAGAATATGACAAAAGCCTAGAAATCAAGGGTCTGGGCAGTTCAGGAGGACAAGGGAAAGGGAGAGGGGAGGAACAAGAGGAGAGGAGAGACAGAGGGGAGGGGACGGGGTGAAACCACCTACCTTATTTGCTACCATCTCTGCCAGGGCTCTGTGGACAGAAGCACCCTCCACTCTCCAGACACATTTGGGCTGGGCATTGCTGAGGTCAGGGCACTGAGCTCCTGGCCTGCTCCTCTGTGTGAGTCGGGGAGCCAGTCAGCTCCACTTAGTTTTCTTGACTCTCCTCCCAAGTGCCAGGAGACAAGTGAGAGCACAGAGAAGGAAAGCTCTGCCTGGCTATAGCTGGGAGGAGTGTATTAGGCTGCAGGGAAGGGAAAACTCACATCCAGTGGCTTGAACCTTATGGGGTTTCTTTTCCTCACATGACAGCAAGTCCAGAGTAGTCAGTATGGGCTGACTTAGTGCTTGAGCATGTCATCTGGGATCTGGGCAACGTCCGTCAGCCTGCAGTAGAGGAGGTCAAGGGGCTTGGTGTTCAGTAAGCTGCAGTGGCCCGGAAGAAAATCACTGGAACACATTCAAGATAGCTCTGGCATTCTGGGCCTTTCTCTTTGCCACCTGGAGAAAAGTCCACCATCCTGATGTTGTGCTTTCCAGCACCATTCCTCTTGAAGTGGTTGAATGTTTCATTTCCTCCACAGATATCTGAGCCCATCTAGGTGCCCCTTCTGTCTTCCCCTCTATTTGGGAGGGTACCAAGAACACTGCAGGGTCCAGTTTGGGGCCTGGGTCTCAGTAGACTCTCTGGACACAGGATTACTTTTTGCTGAGCCTTCCATCCAAAACCTACTTTCCAGGAGAGCAGTGGTCACAACTCTTTCTTCCCCTACCCAAAGAATTCTTTTGCTGCAGTCAATTCAGTACCATTTTATTCCTGAAGACTAAAGCCTGAGAAAAGATACAGTGGATGACTTGAAGGTCAGAGAGGTGGGCTAGCTGGAGCAATGCCTGCAACTTTCCACTGAGAGTGAACATTCCTGCTCCCCCTAAAATGTCTGTAAGTCCCCGAGGTTGCCCTCTGCCCAGTCTTGGCCAGCTGACTGAATACTATTTCTAATTCTGATAACGGCAGAATTTGGAGTGTGATGAAGCTGGTTGCAAACTTCTCTCCATGGATGGATAGATCATGACATAAATGGGGGTTAGTGGTTCCAGGAGCATAGCCTGCACTCTGATTGGAGCCAGATGTCCTAGAAATGTGTCCTCTAGGTTCCAAAGGATAAAGAATGTGTAGCATGTCCTCTCCATGTGGCAAAAGTTGCCTGATTTAGTGACAGTAAGAGCTTTGGAATCAGGAGGCCAGGAGGTAAGCCCTGGTTTCTTCCCCTCTCTAGTTGAATGGAGCCGTACAAGTACTTAAGCTCTCAGAGAGATTGTTTCCTCCTCTGTAAAATAGGGATAAAAATCCTGGATTGCTGCTCTCATGGGAAGGTCATGGATATGAATGTGAATTTCAAATGCTGAGCTAGTACACAGCTTTAAGTAAGTACAGTTTGGTGATTGTGATCATAATTGTGGATGGAGAGTGTTAATTTCATAATCAAGGGATAGTCTGTTTGGCCCCTGATTGTCTGTGACCAAGACAGTGATTTCTAAAGCAGTGCCTTGAATGAAGTAGCTGCTAATCAAAGTAAAAGTGACATGAATTCATTCAGATGAACAAATGTCAAAGGCCCTTTCTTCTCTGTTTCATCTCACCCCAGGACTAGGACCGCTGTGGATTCAAAGGGATTGTCCATTCTGAGACACCACACATCACTAAATGTGCCCGTGAGCCAGGGCTGGCCACCAGTAAGGCAAAGTCCCATTGAATGAATCCCTTCTGCCTGAAAGGACATGAGAACTGCTTCCTGGTGGACACCCTTGTTTGTTCTAGCTCTGGTCTTCCCCCAGGAACTCTTCTTTGCTACTAGAAATTAGTTTTTAATTTTCTGGTTACAAAAAACTACTTTAGTGTGAAAAATCATTGGCTATCTCCAAAATGATTAAAGGAAGGCAATCATCCAGAAGATTCCAGTAAAAACCTTAGTGGATCCAAGCATCCTGTGCATGGACATGGGGAATACAAATGGACAGAAGAAACAATGGCTTTTATTGAGTAGCTACTATGTGCCAGACACTGCATGACATGTATTATTTACATGTAAACATTTAATTCTCACATCAACCCACTGGGGTAACTACTACTGTACCACTTTACAGATGAGGAAACTGAGGTGCAGGGAGATCAGGGAATGTACCCATACAGCTAGGAAGTAGCAGGGCTGGGGCCTAAACCCAGAACTGTCTGATTGCAAAGCCCATCTCTTAACCACCGTGCAGTTATTTACCTCTTTGCCTTTTCTCCCCAACTTGTGATTTCCAATCAACCTAAGAGAAAACATACCTCTTTTGCCCTCTGACTACCCATGTCTCCTTTCTTCTGTCGGGCAGCTCTGGGTTGAATTCCACAGTGAGCCTCTGCTGAAAGGAGAATGGGCTTTGGTGTGGAGCTCTGGCCCAGGCAGGCTTTGAAGCTATAAGCAGTCTGGCCCCCTCTTTGGCAATGACCACGCCCCTGGCACTAAGGGTGATGTAGATGCCCCTGGCAATGCTTGGTGGGGGGGGCAGGGCTTAAAGGTTCAGGGGCAGGATATTCTGCCACCATGGGGCACTACCTGAGGCAGGCGGGTGTCCTGCCAGCACTGTCCTCCTAACCCCAACACCACAGGCAATCCGAGGGCAGAGCTGAAGTCTCTCTTTTCACTTTCTCCTTTGAAATGGGCATAATGATGGGATACCAAGGGATAAAAGGTTGAGAACATGTGTTTTGCCAGAATCAACCCCATGCCTCCCTCCTGTGCAAGTCTTGCAGAGGTGCTCCTGGCTGCTGCTTCTCATCTTAGATCAGTGCTGGAGCCACACATCCGGGCAGTCTTCCCTGAAGACCCAGGCTGGGTTAGGGCGCCCTCTCTCTGTGCATTCTGCTATCACTGTGCCTTATTAGCGCGTTAACGCTATCAGTGCATTTATTCCCAGTTTCCTCATCAGTCTCCTCGGCTCCTTGAGGGCCAGACTACATTTCCTGGCATGTAGTAGATTCTTCTGCATGTTTGTTGATCTGAACCTAAACTGAGTTGAAGAAAAGATCAATATCCATTTCAAAGGTTTTCGTTGTTGTTGTCTTTCATTTGTTTTTAATATCGGATGCTTCCACGCGTTAGGCAGAGCTATTCCTCAGAATGTTAGACATCTTTGGGAGTTTCTTTGCCTCATTCAGATCTCTGGGTCATGACTTAGTGTTCCAGGGAACTCCAGGGGGAAAATAAATCATTTGCTTCTGCAAACCCTAATGTCCACTGTTCTAATAAAGGATCCCAGCTGTGACAAGGAGATTATTTACTTGAAACTAATGAGTAAAGCTAATTATTGCAGCAGATTTGGACAGGAACAGAGTGTACCAGAGCAGGCTGCTGACAGATGTCCCCAGTCGTCCAACTTGGCAACTGAGCCAGCAAGCCCACTAGATGTGCCAGTGCCTTTTGGTCCTTGAATTGCATGTTCAATAGCAAACAGACCTTAGGATTGTGGTTTGCCGCTCAATTTTCTGAGAAGAGCCAAGAATGGATTTCTGTGGCTTGTTCTTTTTCTCCCTGGTTCCAATTTTGGAAAAATATATAATAAAACAAAGTCTGACCTTTTGGAGGGTGTGGGATTAGAGGTCCACCCACCACTTCCACAACTTCATTCTTCACAACTCCTACCTGGCTCCTCTCTTCCACTTCCTTTTTGCAGTACGCGGGCCCCTCACTGCTGTGGCCTCTCTCGTTGCGGAGCACGGGCTCCGGACGCGCAGGCCCAGCGGCCACGGCTCACGGGCCCAGCCGCTCTGCGGCATGTGGGATCTTCCCGGACCGGGGCATGAACCCGCGTCCCCTGCATCAGCAGGCGGACTCTCAACCACTGCGTCACCAGGGAAGCCCGGAAACCCACTTCTTGCCTGCTGCTCACAAATGCCTGCTTCCCATGGCTCAGGCTTATGTTTCCTTCCCTGTCTGTAGTCGGAGCCTTGTCCCTCCTAACACAACTGCAGCTTACCTGCCGGGAAATCACTGCCATCGACCCCACCTGATGATGTTCATGCCCTTATCTGGCATCCTGAGCCATGCTTGTCCCAGATGCCAAATCCCATTCTACTGAACTACGTGGGGCATCCAAATTCTTTCCTTTTGGTGGAATTTTGTTAAAATTGGACCTGAGAGGGAGTAATAGTGGTATAGGATGAGAATTAAATGCATGAATTAGATAACATAGAGTGCTTAGTCCAGTGTCTGGCACAATTTATGTACATTTAAAATATATATAAACTGAATCACTGCTCTACAGCAGAAACTAACACAATATTGTATAAATCAGATGCTTCAGTAAAAAATAAAAGGTGTACATTTTTAGACATTTAATGTTAATATGCATCTTTAGCGTATATATTGTGAAACCCAACTCTGTTCTCCACACTGAATAACGGGAATAACTACCCACCCCCCGCCCATAAACCATAGTCTCTGCTCTCAGCGTGTTTGTATTTTGGAGGGAATGACAAGAGACGTGTCCCAAGCTAGAAGCAGTCTGCATGTGCTGCACAGGCCACAGGGAGAGAGGTGGTGTGGAGCACAGGCTGAAGGATTGTTGGGATTTAAAGTGAGGCAAGGACAGCCATGGGTGAAGTTAATTGGAAAAGGCTTAATGGGGAAGGATAGTCTGAAAGTGTAGGTACTGTTTTGCCAGAGACTATTGGAGAAGGCACCCTAGGTGTGGGGAAATGTGCGGGGAAGCCCAGAGATCGTTAAGAGGATGAGAGGGCAGGAAAGGATGAGAGGACTCTGAGGTGTGCAGGGTCTGATGGGCCATTGATTGGGTCTGTAGGAGCTGAGGATGTGATGGCCCCTGGGGTTGGATTGTTAGTGAAACTGAGCAGCAATGACTTCAGAGAGGGGTTGGTAGATGGTGGGTATTTCAAAATCGGAGTTAGGAAAACATCGGTTTTCCTTGGAATTCTGGAGGGAGGAGCGTTACCCAGCTGAAGTTAGAAGCAGTCAGAGGAAGAGAGTCTATGTGTTCGAGAGGAATGGGGCTGAGATGTGCTCTGGAAAATGGCCAAGATGAAGTGGAAAGGCGTGCAGATGGCCGACAACAAGGGCAATTCAGCTCTAGGAAATGGAGCCTCACAATATGAACCACGGAGGCTGTAGCAGGAAGCTCTGGGGCAAAAAACAGTGGGCACCCATTGTTTTGTTTTTGCACTGAATTAGCAAGCACACGCTGTGCTTTGTGCTTTCAATCCTTAAGGACAAATAAGAAATTTTGATGGATCTAAGTTCTTGAATTTTTAAAAACTTTCAATAGAGAGATTCTTATCCCATACAATTGGTCAAAATAAAAAAAAAAGTTGACAAATCAATATAAAAATAGGACCTATGTACCTTAAGCATTTTAATTTAAAACATAAAATGTACATTCCCTAACATTTTGATATTCAGCCTAGGCTTTTCCTCTGACCATGGGGATGCTGATTGTAGTTCTCTATTTTCTTTCTTATATAAACAGCATTCTTAATGAATCAATAATGGCCCCCAAATCCTTTGCTGCTCCTTCCATTGAGGGGTGGAATCCAATTCTCCTCTACTTGCTTTGAGCTTACCTTGGTGATTTTCTTGACCTACAGAATGCAGCGGAAGTGGCATTCTGGGAATTCCATGTCTAGACTTTAAACTCCCTGCTGGGCTCCTTGGAATGCTCTTTGGGAAGCTCATGGGAGCTGCCATCTAAGAATTCACTACCTTGAGTTCCCCCGGTTTGAAAGGCCACATATGGGTGCTCCAGAGGACAGTCCCAGCTAGGCTCAGCTTTCCAGGCCTCCCCATGAAGCCACAAGACGTGTGGGTGCAGCTGTCTTGGGTCTCCTTCACCGATACCACGTGGAACAGAAAATCTGAACGGCTGAGCCCTCTCTGAATTTCTAGCCCACAAAATCGCGAGCTAGTAAAGTGGTGGTTGTTTTAAGCCACCAGTTTTGGGGGCAGTTTGGTATATAATAGACACCTGGAACTTTGTTGTAAAGAAGGCTGGGCACGTATTCATAGAGCTGGGAGAGATAGAGATCAGGTAGTTCAGCTCTCTGATGTGCACATGAGAATTCTGAATACTGGCAGAGGCTTCCAGAAACTGACATCAAAATGCCGTGATCATACAGAGAATTACCTGAGCCTCCTAATTTCAGCTTCACCTTTCCTGCCCTTGAAAGTGAGGGGTCTCCTGTGTTTACCTTTCCTGGATAAACTTGCTGGAGAAGCACCAGCAAGCCGAGTTAGATATATAGAGTCAGCCACATCAGCTTGGCCAAGGGAAGTTGTTCCAAGAATCTGTGCTTCAGCAGTTGGTGTCTGCCTTCCCCGGGGCCCCAGAGAGTCTCTGAGGTCAGGGACTGCATTTCCTGTTTGTCTGACTTCACTCTCCTTCCCATTCCTTCCACAGGATAGGCTCCCTCCAGCCCAGTGGGAGCAGCAGCCACACTTAGGGAGAGCTTAGAGCTTCTTATTTGAATGCTAAGTCTTCCATAGATGATCCATGACCAGGTCCAGCCCCATGGACATGCGACCACCATGGTTGCTCAGAGCCCAATACAGAGAGGAGCCTCAAGCTTGCGTTAATGCTCTGCGGGCGCCATCTTGAAATTCTTACATGGGCCCTGCACCTTCATTTTACACTGGCCCTGAAAATTACGTAGGTAGTCCTGCCATGACTCATACCACCTGTGGTTGAGATCAGGCGCCATGGCTGTTTCCTTAGTACAGCCTGTATTATCTCACTGAGAACTGGTGGAGGGGTGGTCAGTGAGGAAGGGAAAACCATGTGGAAAAATGAATGCTGTATTCCTGTTTCCCATATTAAACGATAAAAACTGAGGCATATTAAAAATTTTAAGAGTTTATTTGAGAAGAAAATCGATTGGAATCAGGCAGCACCAAACTGGACGTATGGTGAGGAGCTCTCTGACAGGCAGGAGATGGGGAGAGACTTACAGAGAGAAACTGGGGAAGCAGAGTAAGGAAATTATTTGATTGGCTGTAGCGTAAAGCCTGGCTGGGTGTTTGTGGTTGGTTGTCCTTAGCATCTTGACTTTGTGACTTTGAGGCATTTACAGGATTAGACTTTGGTTTGAGCAGGCTGCTATGGCATTAGAGCCTTGTCAAATGGCCTCCTTGTTTGATTACTTTAACACCCTCTGTAAGACAGAGCCCCTTCCCTGTGCCCACAGCTGACAAAATGACCCACCCTGGGCAGGACTGACTGGGTGTGAGGGGTGCTTGTCTGGGAATGAGTCTGGAGGCAGACAGTGCCCTGCAGTTCAGGCCAAAACCCAGCTGCTTTCTCAGTCCTCCCTCACTAGGAGCCAAGGGGAGGAAGGGCCTTTCTCATCAGCCCGGTTTTCCTACAAAGGGAGACACAGGCAGTGAAGGGCAAGAGGCGTGGCAATAACTGGGGCAGGGCTGGGCCTGGGGGGCCCGGACACCCACAGTGTTTAAGAGATGGAAGAAATGAAGAGCTAGGTCCCACCCAAGGCCTTGTCAGAGGCCTAGGAAGCTGGGGGCAGGGGTTAAGAAGACCCACACCCCCTCCTGCCGTAAACGTGAATCCCACTCACCCTCTGGCTAAGTACCCCCTCCTCATGCAAACTGTTCCACACTTGGCAATCATTTAAAAACTCTCTTCTGCCTGCTGTCAGCTTGCCATTTCACATACCTGCTCAGATCCAAACACAGCTGTCTTTTCTTTGTCTACCACCTGTGTCTCGAAAAATCAATCAGGCTGGGCCTGAGGTTCCACAGTGGGTGATCCTTCGCCTGTTCACTTTCTCTTCGCTCTCCTAGAACAGTGATTCTCCAAGTGGTGTTCCTGAACTGGCAGCATCAGCCCTACCTGGTAAATTGCTAGAAATGCAAATTCTTGGACACACCACCTCAGACCTACTGAATCAAAAACTCTGGGCATGAGGCTGGTGATCTGTTGATTGACAAGCTGTCCAGGTGATTCTAGTGATCACTAAACTTTGAGAACCCCTCTCCTTGAGACCCATGGCTGAAATAAGGCCCTCTACCGGAGCCTACGATTTCAGCACTGACACCTGTGTGACAGATGCAGCATCTTTTTTGCAAAGGAAAGCAGTAGTAATTCTTTCACGTATGAAACCCCTCCTCCACACACACAGGCACACAAAAATACACATAAAAAGGAAAAATGCTTTGCTTCTCATTCCTCCTCTATTTAACATCTGTTACCCATGCTTTGAGTCCTTTGAACAAGAGCATCGGCGTTAGAATAATTGCATGCAGGGTGTCTGGAAGGCAGGTGAGGCCGGCCACTTTTAAAGCAAGCTGAGAACAAACACAGCATACTGAGCCCCAGCCAGCCTTCTGCTGCTAGAGACAGAGGTGGAATTTATGTTTTGCTGGGATGATACCCCCTAAAGGGCTGCCTTACCTTGAGGCCTTAATTAGAAGCAGCAGTAGCCCTCGGGCCTGCTGAGTTTCTATCTGATGTGATTGCACAAAAGAGCTGGACCTTTTGTTATTTAACATATTCTGAAAAGCTTTTTCATAAAATCCCTTTTCCAGTTTCTTATTTCTTGTCACACACACCAGGGTAAATTTTAAAAGATTTATACAGGGCAAACAATTAGTGATATCTGGTTTTGCCATGTTTGCCATAGATTATCAGATTTAATTTATGTCATTTCTGCCCTATTTTCTCTCTCTCACAGGGTCCTGTCCTGCTCCAGCTACCTTCCCATGCATTCATCACTGCCCTTCCCTCCCTCCTCCCTGTGGCTCTCTTTCCTTTTTCTTTGCATCTTTCTAGAGAGGGCCTAGTGTCTAGTATTAGCTTGGAAGCCTGAACATATAAAAACAAAATTCAATATAAAAGCGAGAATTTCCACTGGAGATGTTGGTATTTTAATTTCATAATTGCACCCCCCCGATAAATCAAACTAAAGAGCTACAGAGATTTTCTTGTGCTTTTCTTTATACCAATATAGGCAAGAGAGGACATGCCACATGCTGTGAGATGTCAGCTGTAAGCTATCTGAATGGCCAGTAAGGAGCTGGAAAGAACAGAGATGAGACTGTCTTCCTTGATCTGCCACATATGTCACGTAAATGAGTTCATGGGCTTAGCCCATTGCAGCTCTTGGCTCGTGATAAGTCCTAGCTAACTGTCTGCTGTGTGGTACTTAGCTGCATAGCAGAGAACCCTTATCCTGGGTTAACAGGAAACACATAAGAACGATGTCTTCTGACCCAGGAAGGGGGTCTTGCCCCAGGATCTGTGGATCTGCATTGACTGGACAAAGTCTCTCGTTGCTCTCTGTCTTGATTCTCTGGGTTTTCAAATCATGGATTACTCTTTTGTTGTTGTTCTTGTTTTTAAAGTCACTTAACTCTCCTTAAGCACAAAAGGGAATTTATTGGATGAATACTGGAGTATCTCAAGAATCAAGGCCAAGAACTATAGCCTGAGCTTCATGAAAGGCTGGAACTAGGAACTGAGTGGAAAGCCATCAAGAACCTAGTAGTTATTTCATTCTCCCTTTTCTCTCTCTCACGTGGGGCCAGCTGGACTCTTTGCTTCTTTCTCAAGGATGATCCGTACTTCTTTTTGTCTGTAGACCAGCTTTTACTTCTTTGGCGTGAGCGTGGATAAGCGTGGCTGCCACAAAATGGCACACTTTGCTCCCTAGTTCAAAGCGGAGTCTTTGGTGTTCCAACTCCCAACACCTGCTAGAGAAGCTGAGCAGTGCAGGTTGGGTCAGTTGTGACCTAGGCTGTGAGTCATGTGATACCAGCATTACTGCCATTGTTTAGTTCATTAGGTGGGGATTTATTCTGTTAAGAAAAAGTATCTCAAATTTGGAAATAAGGCAAAAGAAAGACAGCTTGTCCTTTCAATGTCATATTGGAGTGTTGCTTAACCACCTTAGGGTTCTTTAATTATCTAGAGGAATGTATCTTTATATGACTCACTTTCTCCTACTGATTAAAGGCCAAGACTCTGAAATTACATGATAACTAATAGATTTTGTCCAGTAGATATTCAAATGATTTCTATCTGGTAGAAAATATAACCAAAGTTTTTGGTTTTATTGCCCATAAGCATGTTAACTAGTTTTGTACCTAACCTAGCAATATTATTCCAACATTTTCTTTCTTTAAGGACTGTATATTCTTTTTTTTTTTTTTTAAAGACTGTATATTCTTTTAACTTATACTTCTCCTTTGAACCAGCCTCACTATCCTGCTGATTTCCTCAGAAATGAAGTGGGCAAATCTTGACATATGTTTATTTTGTATTTGTATGAGAGGCATGTTGTTAACATTTTGAACATTACATTTTTTTTAGTTTTCAGAAGAAAAAGGGGAGGAGGATTGAGTTGATACCTCAGAGTTATCTACTATAGCTTCTATTTTGGTTCCTATGAATTTCCTGGGGTTTTTTTTGTGTGTTTTTTTTTTTTTCAGTATGTGGGCCTCTCACTGTTGTGGCCTCTCCTGTTGCGGAGCACAGGCTCTGGACACGCAGGCTCAGTGGCCATGGCTCACGGGCCTAGCCGCTCCGCGGCATGTGGGATCTTCCTGGACCAGGGCACGAACCCGTGTCCCCTGCATCAGCAGGTGGACTCTCAATCACTGCGCCACCAGGGAAGCCCGAATTTCCTGTTTTTTAATGGCTTCCACAACATTTAGCCAATGATCTGGTCTTTTGTTTTATTGAGAATCTGCTGTTAGTATACTTTTTCACTCTTTGCTGGTCTGAAATATATTTATTTTATCCTTCTTCCTAAAAGGAACTATCATTGGATGTACATTCTAAGTCGACATTCTAAGACTCTCTCTTAGGTTTTTGAAAATATTATTCTACTGCCTTCTGGCTTTATTTGTTGCTTTCAGAAGTCAGAAGTAAATCTGTTATTCTATCATAGGTAATTTTTCTTTTCTCTCTGGTTGCTTTTAAGATCTTCTTTTTTTCTTTGGTATTCTTTGAATAAAAAAAGTGTGGATTTTTAAACTTTACATCTCTTGAAATTCATAGAGCTTCCTGATTCTGAGGATTTGTGATTTTCATCAATTCTTTGAAAAATTCAGTTAATATCTCCTCAGATGTTGAGGAGATATTCCCATTATTTATGTTATTTCATTTCAGAATTCCAAGTAATTATATGTTAATATTCTTATCTTAAGGTAAATATTCTTACCTTATCTTTCACGTCATTTAACTTCGATTTAATCATCTTTTCCCCCTATTCTGTGCTGTATTCTGGATAGTTTCTCCAAATCTATCTTCCAGTTTACTAATTCTTTCTTTAACAGTGGCTAATATTCTCTTCTTCTTGAGAATAATGCATGAAAAGGTATTCAGCAGCATTATAAGTAGGAAAATGCAAATTGGAATTATTACCTTCTCATCAGAATGGCTAAAATCAAAAAGAAAAATAGTTCCAAATGTTGATAAGAATGTAGAGCAGTAGTTACACTGCTGGTGGAGTGTGATTGGGTACAGCCCTTTTAGAAAACAATTGTCATTATTTACTCATGTTGACGCTCCTCATACCCTTTGAGCTAGTAATTCTACCGATAAGTGTATAATTAACAGAAATACAGGCACATATTCACTAAGAGACTTACAAGATTATTCATAGCAACATTATTCATAATGGCCCCAAACTGGCTTTAACTCAGATGTCCACTAAGAGTAGAATGATAATTAATCATGATATATTTATACAATGGAGAATTATAAGCAATTATAACAAACTCTAGTTATAAACAATAATGTGGATGCATTTCACAAGCCTAATGTTGAGTGAAAGCAACTAAATTCAAAAGAATACTCTGTATGAACCCATTTATAAACAAACAGAAAACCAAAACAGTCTGGCAAAACTAAACTGTTGTATTTAGGGGCAAACACTTTGGAGTTAAAACTATGAAAAAAGGAAAAGATAACCATAAAAGTCAGGATAATGGTTAGCTTTGGGGAGGGGTGATAGTATAGAGATGGGAAGGGATGCTCAGGGGTTTTCTGGGGTACATGTAATATTCTATTTTTTGACCTAGTTGGTGGTTACTTGAGTGTTCATTTGGTAAAAAATCATTGAACTATATGCATTCTCTCAGTAAAAGCAGAAAAACTGTTTCATAAAATCCAACATTAACTTAATGATAAAGACTCTTAACAAATCAGGAATAGAATGGAATTTTTTAAACCAGATAAAGAACATCAGTGTACAAAGAAAACTTACAGCAAATGCCACACTTAATGATGAAATTGAGAAAGCAGATCCTTTAGCAAGCAGGGACAAGACAAGAATCCCTGTTTTTAACCACTTCTTAGCCAGTACAGTAAGGAAAAAAGAAAGATGTATAGGGTATAAGGATTAGAAAGGAAGACACCACACTATCATTATTCACAGATGATATGATTGTTTGCATAGAGTCATAGACAATTTGTTAGAATAATAAGAGTTTGGCAAGGTTGCCAATTATAAACACAATATAAACAAGGCAATTGCATATTTACACACCAGTAACATTTGGAAAATTTAATTTGATAAAGTTATCATTTATAATAGCAATAAAAATGTAAGGAAAATATGTCCATTTTTCCAAATTTGAGCTCGTTTGGAGCTCAAATTTCCAGTAAAAATACCAACATGGTTTTTCATGGAAGTGGGCAAGCTGGCTCTAATATTTATGTGGCAGGGCAAAAGTCCGAGACTAGCCAACACAGTCTACAAGAAAAAAGAACAGAGAGGAGGGATTTGCCTTCTTAGCTATCAAGCCTCATGATAAAATAATAATAAAGAGAGTGAGATATTAGTGCAGGGATAGACAGAAAGGCCACTGTCACAAAACAGCCTAGACACAGACCTAAGCATATTTGGAAATTTGATAAATGGAAAAAGTGGCATTACAGAAAAGTGGGGAGGTGCTACACTATTCAGTAATTATTCATATGGAAAATATATGAAATTGGAACTCTGTATCACTCCACGTACAAAAATCAATTCAGAATGATTAAGGGCTCGAAGGTAAAAGACAAAATTCTAAGCCCTTTTAGAAAAAACACAGAACATCTTTAAGGCTTCAGGATAGGGAAGGATTTCTTAAATGTTACACAAAAGTGCAAGGCAGCGAGGAAAAGACTGATAATTCTACCACCTTAAGAACGGCTATAAGACTACAAAAAGAGTGAAAATAAAAGCTCCAAGCAGGGAGAAAGTATTTGTAACACATATAAACAAAAGAGATTATTATCCAGAATATACAAATAACTCCTAAAAATCACTAAGAAACAGGTAAACCACACTATACAAATAGAGAAAATATGAGAGCAGGAACATTATAGGAAAGGAAACACGGATAACAACATATGAAAAAACGCTCAATTTCATGATTAAACATGGACTGTAAATTAAAACAAGGAGGAAATACTATTTTATGCCACCAGACTGGCAAAAATTAATAATTCAGACAATACCATGGATGTGAGCAAAGCACTACTGGTGGATGTGTAAATTAGTACTTTGGGGAAAAAATTAGCTTTATCTAGAAAAGCTAAAGATGCCACATGGCCCAGAAATTCCACTGTGTACCCCTTAGAGAAATTCTTCCTTACAAACTCCAGGAGAGGAGCACAAGAATCTTTGTAACAGAACTGTTGTTAAAAACAAAAGAAAAAAACTGGAAACAACACAAATACCCACCCAGGAGAAAATGAATGCAGAAATTGTGCTATATACACTGAAAAATGAATGCATGACAGCTCACGCATTAACTTGGGGAAAACATCTCAGCAACTATGTTGAGTGAAAGGAACCATTCGTGAATGAACACGTGACTCCATTTCTATAACGTTTCCAAAATTGCGAAAACAAACAAAGACTCATTCAGGATTACATATATGTGCTGAGATATTTTGCAGGTGAGCCTCACAATAGACACATTCTATAGGCTAGGCTCCTGGCTGCCTACCATTTTTGGCAAGAGGACTCTTTTCTGAGAGATGAGGGGACCCTGAGTCAGGAGCGCAGGTATCCTCAGGCCTGCCCACGTCCTGGATAGTCATCACAAAGAACTCCTGACCATCCGAATTCCGCTCACTCTTTGAACTCAGTGTCATCAAGTTCAATGAACATCAGGTTTACAAGCCCTGAATGAGCTGCCATCCCAACAGGGGGGGGCAGTTGACAGGCCCCATCTCCATTCTCAGTCCACTGCTGTGCTCTGGAGTTGAGCCAGACCCTATTTGAGGGAAGGAAATGTGGGACTCCAAAATCTCAAATTAGATGGCTTGACATGAATTTAGTCTTGTTCAAATCAATCCCCCTGTTTCCAGGTTTTCAGGTTTTGTTTTTGTTTTTTCAGGTTTTGTTTGTTTCAGGTTTTCAGGTTTTGTTTTTTCTTGTAATTTTGCACCTACATCATACCAACATACTACTTTTTTTTTTTGCGGTACGCGGGCCTCTCACCATTGTGGCCTCTCCCGTTGCAGAGCACAGGCTACAGACGCACAGGCTCAGCGGCCATGGCTCACGGGCCCAGCCGCTCCGCGGCATGTGGGATCTTCCCGGACCGGGGCACGAACCCGTGTCCCCTGCATCGGCAGGCGGACTCTCAACCACTGCGCCACCAGGGAAGCCCAACATACTACTTTTTATTCCAAAAACTAGGACGTGATCTGAGAGGTGTACCAGGTCACATTGGGCTCAAGCAGCGTGAAAGGCAGTAGACTTGGTCCTGCCTGTCCTGAAAGACCCAGTTTCCGGCCACGTGTCTGGGCAGGGATCCTGTGACTTGTGGGCTGCAGCTGCTCCTGCCTCCTGTTGAAGGGCTCCTGCGTCTGTCCCCCCTTCCCTCCTTGCCAAGGCAGCTGTCTGGTGGCATAAGGAAGGGAGGAGGGCAGGTGACAATGGAAGGCAAAGGAGGACAGGGAAGAAGGGAGGAGAGGGGAATGTGGGGGGAGGAGGCCCAGGCGGGCCTGGAAGTGAAGCTCTTCAGTTTTGCTTCACTGAAGCCAGGATTGCTTTTAAAATACACCAAGACCTTTCGGCAAGTCCTCAGACAAACCCACCATTCGTCTGGACAGTGTGTTTTTCCTTGCAGAAAATAACCTTCCTCAGCCAGCAGCTCCTGGAATGTCAGCCAAGGAACACAGTCCAATGGGCCGGACCTCCTTTGTCCACTGACGCCAGTGGCCATCAGGCGGCGACATCAGGGCCTAAAAATAGCCTCTGCCTCACGCACTGCCACTCTGGGCCCTACTCTTTCCAGGGACTCCCTCTTCGTATTGACTCCGTTTGGGAGGGCAGTCTATTTCTCTGCAAGAAGGAGATTTCTAGTCTGAGCTGCTTTTTCCTTCCAAGTAAGGCAACCTGAAAACACGTACCTTCAATGAGACATTCAGTAGGAAAAGATTTGTGAGTTCTACCAAGTTTGAGCTCACAAACTCAATCAAAGGCCAGGGTCCTGTCAGTGGTGCGAAGTGAGCCAGGCAAACACACACACACGTAATTACGGGAAAGCCGAAAGGTAAACTGGGCCCATCAGCAGATGGGTGAGCAGAGCCGCCTGAGAGCAGCCCCTTCAGGGCTTGTAAACTGATGTTCGTTGAACTTGATGACACTGAGTGCAAAAAGAGCGAGCCTCCAAATGACGGCCTTTACGCCTTTTCTGAGCTTGTAGGCAATGGACTTAAAAATCATATATCATAGAAGTTGTCACTGAGCTGAAATATGAAAACACGTTCTGATGTGGGAAAGTCCAGTACCGTGGACCATAAAGACAGGCCGGGGTCTTTCCTCCAGGTAAAGATCCACACAAGGGTATTTAGTACAGACGATTCTGCCGTCACCTCAATGGGCTACAGCCCACAAGCTTACTCATCTCATTAGTCACCCTCATTCATCATCTTCGCATCCCAAATCCCAGCTTCCTTTCCCAATTACCCAGTTCCTACCAGGGGAACTCATTGCCTGTTTTTCAGATGTCTCAGAATCTTCTCTGGTAACTTCCCTGCACTTCACACCTGGTCCCTAATCGGTCCTCCAGGCAGCAATTATCTTCTTCCTTAGAAATGAAATATTTGCCTTGACTCTCACTCCAACTCCCATCATTCTAACAGCACTTCACTGAGCGCCCTTGATCAGTCTAGCATCTTACCAATAGGTCTTGCACGTCTCTGTCAGACTGATCTTATCAACACGTTGCTTTTGCATCTCCTCACCCAAGAGCTCACAATAGCTCCCGATCCCCACCTCCACCTGTTTTTCCTTGGCTGGCTCTCGCTCTACCTGTTCAAACTGATTTTTTTGTGGTTACCCATTGTGTGGGCTTTATTCTTCAACTTTAGATTCCCCCTCTAAGTCATAGCCCAGCTTTTCAAGGGAGGAGTAAGGGAAAGAGAAGGAAGGTGTCAGGGAAAGAGAGGCTCACGTCCACCTCTGTGACCGGCCGTCCTACCCACCCTGCCGTTTACCTCTGTCCACTCTTTCCCCGTCTTCTCCAACAATCCAGGTCTTGAACTTCCTTTCTTTGAGACTCAGCTTCCCATCGGGGCCTTTGCTATTAATAGTAACACCTTCCTCCCCAGTCTTCTGAGCTTCTTCAACCCCTGTGGGTACAGCTTCTATGACTCGGGAGCTCTATGGGGAAACATGCTGGTGCCATCGTTCTCCTACTGGTTATGTCCACTGTCCATGGAAAGTTAATGATCCACTTAAAGATTTGCCACCAGAGATTGAATTGTATGGACTACCCACATCCCTGGGCAATTCTCAGGCTTCCTAAATAATCCTCCTGGATTTTCTATCTGATGGTAGAAGAAAAATTGGACTCTGCTGTCTCCTAACCATTGGTAGGTCAGTTTCCTCTCTCTGACCTCATCATTCATTTCTCAAACCTTTGCTGAGCACTACTGTGTGCCAGGTGATACATTTCAGTCTTTGAGGATTCAGAAGAAGAAGGCACAGCTTCTGGCCCCAGAGAACTTCCAAACATGTTCTTGCTTTGCGCACAAGTCAAGGGAATAGATATGTCAACAGTGGGCTGTCATGAAGGGCCTGCACTTCCCCCAGTCAGAGAGTGACACTGTTGCTTAAATAGCCACAGTTCTAATGGAAAGAAAGTAATTCAAACATCTGCCTATGTTGCGGTATCTAAGAGATGAGAACTGACCTTTGAGACTTCCCTGGTGGCACAGTGGTTAAGAATCCGCTTACCAATGCAGGGGACATGGGTTCGAGCCCTGGTCCAGGAAGATCCCACGTGCCATGGAGTAACTAAGCCTGTCTGCCACAACTACTGAAGCCCGTGCACCTAGAGCCCGTGCTCCGCAACAAGAGAAGCAATGAGAAGCTCGCGTTACTCTTCTCTTGTTGCAACAAGAGAAGTAACAAGAGAAGCCACCTCAATGAGAAGCCCGCGCACCACAACCAAGAGTAGCCCGCACTCGCTGCAACTAGAGAAAGCGCGCACGCAGCAACGAAGACCCAAAGCAGCCAAAAATAAATAAATTAATTAATTAAAAAAAGAAAAAAAAAAAAGAACTGACCTTAACACATCAAATAGTAAGTGCACAAGTGGTGGAGCATGAAATGTTGCTTCTGAGAGAATTGTAGACCACCACTGTCATGTATGAAAGTACAATTATGGGGGCTTCCCTGGTGGCGCAGTGGTTGAGAGTCCGCCTGCCGATGCAGGGGACACGGGTTCGTGCCCCGGTCCGGGAAGATCCCGCATGCCGCGGAGCGTGAACCATGGCCGCTGAGCCTGCGCGTCTGTAGCCTGTGCTCCGCAACGGGAGAGGCCACAACGGTGAGAGGCCCGTACCACAAAAAAAAAAAGTACAATTATGGAGAACCAGTGGGAGGTATCAGGTGCATTTAGGCTTTTTATTCTTTTGTGTTCTCGCCTAAAAGCAATTTCTATCTTAAAATATAATTGCACTAAATAATCATTTAGTTGTGGCTCCATAATGAGTATTGAGTTTGCATAAACTCATTAAAAATTGACTGTATGGTTTGGGAAATAAGCTTTAGTTTCTCAAAGAAAGACTTTCTTGGGCCAGGCTATCTATTTTTGCATTTTTTCCCCACTAATCCAAGGATGGTTAGGGTTTGGCTCCAAAGCAGGGAATGTGAGCTGACAGTTCATTGTCCCCACCTTGGGGGCTGAGACCCACGGGTTGGGAGTGGAATGCCAGCACAGTGGCCCCCTAGGCAATATGCAGAGAGTAGCCTAATTTTATGTTTGTGAGAGTGGCTTTAACAACCTGTGTTAATCAAAGGAAATACCATTTAATCCCCCTTGTTCAGCATATTCTTTAAAAAATTACCATTTTCTTTTTTTAAATAGGCGATACATTTGCATAGTTCAAAAATGAAAACTATAAATAGATATGGTAAAATGGCTCCTTCGCAATTCTCTCCCTTGTCCCGCCAGCTTCTCTTCCTCCAGCAGCTATCCCATATTATTTGTTTCGTGGGGCATCCTTTAAGAGGTATTATTAAAGCAGGTACAAACAAATATGAATATACAGCCTTTCCTCTCCCAACTTTTAAAAATCAACTAACAGTGTCCCCTACATTTTGTACCTTACTTTTTCCTCTTACCATCTTATCTTGGAGACTTTTCCATATCAGTTCCTTAAGAGTTTTCCTATTCCTTTTTAGAGTTGCATAATATTCCATTTTGTGGCTGTGTTACTGACTCGGGTCCTTGGACTCTTTAATCAATAGAAATTGATATGAGGCAAAGTGAGAAATTCAGGCAAAGCTTTATTGGGACTCGTGCTCTAGCACAAAAGAGCGAAAACAAGTAACAGGTGCCCTTGCTCCTCTCTGAGGAGGAGGGCAGCCTCGTTCCTTAAATGCGTTGAGGGTAGGGGTGGGTCAGGCCGGAGGGGCGGCTTAGGTGGTCTGCCCGCCGCCTTGGTGGTGCTGTGTGCACGGATCTTGGGCGGTACCCTACTTTTGCTCCCAGCACCTCTGACATGGCGATTGGTTTGTGGCCTTTTCGTCTCTTATTGTTCATGATTGCCCCAACTGCGCATGTGTGTATTTTTAGTTCCTATAGTTTCTTTGTATTCTGTTGCCCATGGAGACAGGCACAAGTGCAGCATTCCGGTAAAGGGTCCCAGGTCCCAGCCTATCTAAGCTGCGCCATAATTTATTTAATCCGGTTCTTATTGATGTACATCTAAGTTGATTCTAATCTTTTGCTATTGCATACAATGCCTCAGCGAGTAACTTTGTACACAGGTCATTTTGCATGTGTAAAAGAATGACTGTGGGATGAATCCCTGAAGGTGGAATTGTTGGGTCAAAGGGAACATGCCTTTGTGATTTAATAGATATTGCCAAATTGCTTCCAAACGGATTGTATCAATTTATACTCCCACCAGCCATAAGTGAGAGTACCTATTGCCTCTGCAGGCTTCTGCCTTATTAAACCTTTGGATTCTTGCCAATTTGTTAATTAAGAAAATGGTATCTCAGTGGCTTTAATTTACATCTTTTATTATGAGTGAGGTAGAGCATTTGTATTTCCTTTTTATGGGCTATCCTTCACCCATGTGACTTCAGGCCATTGATCTTTTTACTTGTCATTTTGTGAGATCCTTTTGTATATATGGAATGTGAGTTGCAAATATTTTTCTGTTTGTCATTGGCCTTTGTTTATAATAGTTCTTTTGGCTATTTGTTTTTATTCATGCAGAAGTTTCCATTTTTATAAAGTAAAACATTTTAATCTTTTCTTTCATGACATCTGGATTTTGAATCATTTTAGAAATGTCTTAACCATTCTAAGGTTATAACCTTAAAAGAATTCTCTGTTTTCTGATTTTTTTATCATTAGATTTAAATTCTTGATCCATTTGAAAATTTTCTTCGTTTATGGCATAAGGTGTGGCTTACAAACTATTTCCAGATGGCCTAACTAGTTGTAATAATACCTTTTATTGAAAAGTCCTTGTTTTCCCCAGATTTTCCAGATTTATTATATACTAAATTCCTTCATGTATTTGAGACTATTTCTGGATTTTCTACTGTTACATTAGTCTGTCTGCTTATTTATACACTAGTAATACTATATTAAAATTTTGGTAATACTACTGTGACCATTAATAATACTAATGTGAATACTACTCATTGTTCTTTTCAGAATTTTCCTACTTTATTTTTCTCTGAGGACTTTAGCATCATCTTGTCTAGCTCCAGGAAAAAAAAACTTTGTTGGTATTTATATTGATATATTAAATGTATTAGTTCCTTTATAAAATATTGACATATCACGACATACTATGCCTTTCTGTTTGTTCAAATCCTCTTTTGTTTCTTTTCAGAACCGTTTTCAAATTTCTTTCCTATAGGCCTTGAACTTTTTTGGTTAATTTTATCTTTTTTCTCTCTAGTTCCTCTTGTAAGTGGCACCTGTTTTCCCCGTTATATCTTCAGAGGGTTATTGTTTGTTTGCTAGTTCTGGAGCCCTGCTACCTTACTAAATATTCTTCTTGTTTGAGATAGTTTTTCTGCCAATTTTGGGGGGTCGTCTGGTGTATCATCATAGAACCCGTAAATAGTGATGTTTTACTTCTTCCTTTCCAATTTCTTTTATATCTCTAACTACTCTCGTCTTGTGCCAGGAAAGTTAATGGAATGGTTCTTCAGTAATACATGTGCAGAGCAAGTTCACTGTAATGGAGAGAGTTTGGGCATATTTATATATGGAGCACCAGGTGTCTCCAGAGAGGGAATGGTTTGAGACCCTTATTCCCTCTTTAGGAAATTTAATGTTGTTATAACATGTTATAAATTGAATTGCCCGGCAGGTTAGATGGCAAGAAAGGATAACAGAAGACTCTGAGAGAAAGCTCACCAGAGGGTTGGGGAGTCTGGCCTAGGACTCGGAGAGGGCTAATTTTGGCCACAGTATTTGGCCTTTTCAGGAACTACTCTAGATCCAACTATCTTGGAGCCATGAATATGATTTTAGGGAAAAAATAACTGTGTGTGTGTGTGTGTGTGTGTGTGTGTGTGTGTGTGTGTGTGTGTGTGTGTGTTCCTGCGTGGACAGATGGGAAGAGTGGGTTATTGGACCTGTAACATTTGAAGTCCAAGTTCCCACCCCCCTTCATAGGATGCACCGTGGGATGCTGGGTGCAATGCTGGGGGATGAGGAGCCCCTGCATGGTTGCAGCTTCAGGGAACACTGTGCCTTGGGGTGGCTTTATCCCTGTGGATTGCAGTCTCTGCTACGTTGCCCTCATGACTCCTTAGGTGAATGGGCAGGTCCTGGGCTGTTGGGCCTCTTGTATTGGAGGTGATATCATGTTTTAGGAGCAGAGGCATCAAGGATGGAGAATGGAACTATAGGGGTACTGAGTAGAGCATGGAAGCTTCTCCACCTTCCAATCTCCACCTGCAGAACCCTGCTTCAGAGCTGAAGGGCACCAGCTCTGCCTGCCCCCAACAGATGGCAGGAGGGGAGGTCACACAATGTCCTTTCATAGCAACCATACTGTTTTTTAGTTTAGTGTGTTTTGCACATGTAGAGTGAATTATTACAAGACAGTAGGGATGGTTAGAAGCGTAGATCAAGCAACACGTGAGGTATTTGTCAAGTCACAGGATAGCAAGAAGAGCACCTGATGAAATCAGAGACATTTGCCTCTGTGACGAGAGGATGAACACCCTTGTCGGAAGTCTTGGTTTAATGTTGGTTCAGATGAGAGCTAGGAGTTTGTCCAGGACCTTAATTTAAAGCCAATAGGTGGTTAAATGCTTCTCCTGAACCATCACAAGCCACACGTGGCCCATAGGTTCAAGGCCTGTTCAAATCTGCTCCACGTCAAAGAGTGAATTTGAGGGGCTGACTGCAGACACACTGGCCTGGATATCACAGATACTAGGGATTTTCTTAGGATACTTGCAGAGATCATCCGGGGGTGGTGGTGGCGGGGGGGAGATTACCTGCCACAACAGGTGTTCAGTGTAGGTGATATTGGCCTATTTATTTATTTATTTTCTAGATTTATTGAGATGTAATTGACATATAACATTGTGTAAGTTTAACATGCACAACGGCTCTTTCTCTCTTTACCTGCAACCTCGCTGTGTGGACGCCCTGTGTGCTGTGTAATTTCCAGGATCTGTAAGTGATAAACTTTGTTTCTTTCAAAGTTTAAAAAAATAAAATGCACAACGTATTCATTTGATATACTTAGATATTGCAAAATCATTACCATGATGGTATTACCTAACACTTCCATCCCACAAAATTAATATTTCTTTTTGGTGATGAGAACATTTAAATCTACTCTCGGGCTTACCTGGTGGCGCAGTGGTTAAGAATCCGCCTGCCAATGCAGGGGACACAGGTTCGAGCCCTGGTCTGGGAAGATCCCACATGCTGCGGAGCAACTAAGCCCATGCATCACAACTACTGAGCCTGTGCTCTAGAGCCCATGAGCCACAACTACTGAGCCCGCATGCCACAACTACTGAACCCCATGCGCCTAGAGTCTGTGCTCTGCAACAAGAGAAGCCACTGCCATGAGAAGCCTGCACATCACAACGAAGAGTAGTCTCTGCTCGCCACAACTAGAGAAAGCCCTTGCACAGCAACGAAGACCCAATGCAGCCCAAAAAAAATAATAATAAGTTAAGTCTACTCTCTCAGCAATATTCAATATATGTTACAGTATTATTAGCTATAATCACCATGCTGTGCATTAGATCCCTAGAATTTGTTATTTATATAACTGGAAGTTTGTGCTCTTTGACCAATACCTTCCCATTTCCCCCAATACCCCACCCTCTGGTAACCACCATTCCTCTTTCTGTTTCTCTAAGTTCAGCTTTTTTAGATTCCACAGATAAGTGAGATCATATAGTATTTGTCTTTCTCTGCCTGACCTACATCCCTTAGCATAATGCCCTCAAGTTTCATCCAAGTTGTAGCATACAGCAGGATTTCTTTGTTTCCATGGCCTAACAATATTCCATTGTGTATATGTACCACGTCTTCTTTATCTGTTCATCTGTTGATGGACATTTAGGTTGATTTCATGTATGGGTTATTGTACATAATGCTGTAGTGAACATCGGAGTACAGATCTCTTTGAGATCCTAGTTTCACTTCCTTTGGATATATACTCAGAAGTGAGATTGCTGGATTGTATGGTTGTTCTATTTTTAACCTTCTGAGGAAACCCCATACTGTTTTCCATGGTGGCTGCACCATTTACATTCCTACCAGAGGTGCACGAGGGTTCCCTTTTCTCCACAGTCTCCCCAACACTTGTTACCTCTTGTCTTTTTGATGATGACCACATTGGCTTCTTCTAGAGAAGACTTCCCCAAAGGACACATACCATCCACAAGTGGTGTGAAAGCTTCCCGTGGTTGAATCACAGTCCTACTGATGGCAGTGAATCCAGAGGTGGCTTCTTAACTTTAGACTAATGACCCTTTGGAATCAGATCTGCTTTAAGTAGGAAAACTGTGTGCTTAGCTGCTATGGGCTGAGAGTAGGTGGGACTGCCCTTTGGTATGCATAGGCAAGCCTGGGATGTTTTGGAATGGTTTTTGGAAGGAAGTTCTGGAAGTACATCTTGATTTCTTACTAACTTAGGCAGCTAGGGGCTTAGAGACTTTATAAGAAATGTGGGAGTTGGGGGTCAAGATGGCCGTGTAGAGTTAGCATCTCCCCACGACTAAGGTGTCTGCCAGCAGCTGGTGGAGGACTCTGATGCCCAAGGAGACGGGAGGAACCCCAAAGTGAACCGGTAGGACATAGGGGGACTGAGGGGGCAGGAGAAGTGGAGGTCAGACAGGATTGGTGCCCCTGAGGCTGGGGAGATCAGGAGAGGCAGGTGGGAGGGACTCTCCAGGAGGAGCGGGAGAGGAGCAGAGGGCAATTGCCTTGCCCACCTGGGCCTGGGGAGCCTGCTGAACTCCCAGGCCAATCCCCTGCCCTCCAAAGCCCCCTCCAGGCCACGTGGGTCCTTGGGGGCATAGGAGGGAAGCTGGGAGATCAGGAGAGAAGGGCGGAGGGGTCCTCCCAGGAGGGACCCTCCCAGACTGGAGGAGCAGAAGAGGACAGGAGGGTATTTGCCCCGCCCACTTGAGTCCAGGAAGGCTGCTGGGCTCCCAGGTGAGGTCCCCCGCCCTCTGAGACCGGGGTAGGGGGCACGCCTGGGCCCCTTCTGTTCCTTGAGCCTAAGCCCCACCCCCCACAGCCCCCAGGGCCTTTTCCAGCCCTGTGGGTCCTGAACATTGGCCCCACCCACAGCCCAAACCTTGCTTAGGCCCCACCCTCCACAGCCAAGGTCTTTTCCCACCCTTTTTTTTTCTTTTCCCTCTCCCTCTTTTTACTATTGTGGTACTGATGTACCTTCTGGTTGTTGATTCATCTATATTTTTATTTTTATATTCTTCCTAACATATCTGTTAGTTTCCTAGTCTAATTTTATTTTTTACTTTGTTATTGTTGTATTTTGTTTAGTTTTTGCCACTGCAGGTGGCTTACAGGATCTTAGTTCATGAGCCCGGGCAGACCCCAAGGAATATTCATCTGAGTGAGGGATTGTGGAGTTCCTTATCTCAGCACCAAGACACAACTCTACCCAATAGCCTACAAACCCCAGTGTTAGAAGCCTCAGGCCAAACAACCAGTTGGACAGGAACAGAATCCCATTCATTAAAAAAAAGAAAAAGAAAAAAATGAGATGGCAAAAAAAATATGTCACAAATGAAGAAGCAAGGTAAAAACCTACAAGACCAAATAAATGAAGAGGAAGTAGGCAATCTACCTGAAAAAGAATTCAGAGTATTGATAGTAAAGATGATCCAGAATCTTGGAAATAGAACGGAGGCATGGATTGAGAAAATACAAGAAATGTTTAACAAAGATCTAGAAGAACCAAAGAACAAACAAACAGAGACGAACAACACAATAACTGAAATGAAAAATACACTGGAAGGAATCAATAAGAGAATAACTGAGACAGAAGAACGAGTAAGTGAGCTGGAAGACAAAATGGTGGAAATAAGTGCTGAGGAGCAGAATTAAGAAAAAAGAATGAAAAGAATTGAATACAATCTCAGAGACCTCTGGGACAACACTAAATGCACCAACATTCAAATTATAGGGGTCCCAGAAGAAGAAGAGAAAAAGAAAGGGTCTGAGAAAATATTTGAAGATATTATAGTTGAAAACTTCCCTAACATGGGAAAGGAAATAGTCACCCAAGTCCAGGAAGCACAGAGAGTCCCATACAGGATAAACCCTAGGAAGAACACACCAAGACACATATTAATCAAACTAACAAAAATTAAATTCAAAGAAAAAATATTAAAAGCAGCAAGGAAAAAACAAAAAATAACATACAAAGAAATCCCCATAAGGTTATCAGCTGATTTTTCAGCAGAAACTCTGCAGGCTAGAAGGGAGTGACAGGATATACTTAAAGTGATGAAAGAGAAAAACCTACAACCAAGATTACTCTACCCAGCAAGGATCTCATTCAGATTTGATGGAGAAGTCAGAAGCTTTTCAGACAAGCAAAAGCTAAGAGAATTCAGCACCACCAAACCAGCTTTACAACAAATGCCAAGGAAACTTCTCTAAGCGGGAAACACAAGAGAAGAAAAAGACCCACAAAAACAAACCCAAAACAATTAAGAAAATGGTAATAGGAACATATATATCGATAATAACTTGAATGTAAATGGATTAAATGCCCCAACCAAAAGACACAGACTGGCTGAACAAGACCCATATATATGCTGTCTATAAGAGACCCACTTCAGACCTAGGGACACATACAGACTGAAAGTGAAGGGATGGAAAAAGATATTCCATACAAATGGAAATCAAAAGAAAGCTGGAGTAGCAATACTCATATCAGATAAAATAGACTTTAAAATAAAGGCTGTTACAAGAGATAAGGCAGGACACTACATAATGATCAAAGGATCAATCCAAGAAGAAGATATAACAATTATAAATGTTCATGCACCCAATATAGGAGCAACTCAAAACATAAGGCAAATGCTAACAACCATGAAAGGAGAAATTGACAGTAACACAATAATAATAGGGGACTTTAACACCCCACTTACACCAATGGACAGATCATCCAAACAGAAAATAAATAAGGAAACACAAGCTTTAAATAACAAAATAGACCAGATAGATCTAATTGATATTTATATAACATTCCACGCAAAAGTGGCAGAATACAATTTCTTCTCAAGTGCACATGGAACATTTTCCAGGATAGATTGCACTTTGTGTCACAAATCAAGGCTTGGAAAATTTAAGAAAATTGAAATTGTATCAAGCATCTTTTCTGACCACAATGCTATGAGATTGGAAATCAATTACAGGAAAAAACTGTAAAAACACAAATACATGGATTTGTGTGCATGTATTAAATAACCAAGAGATCACTGAAGAAATCAAAGAAGAAATTAAAAAATACATAGAAACAAATGACAGTGAAAACACGACAACCCAAAACTTATGGGATGCAGCAAAAGCAGTTCTAAGAGGGAAGTTTATAGCAATACAATCCTACCTCAAGAAACAAGAAAAATCTCAAATGAAAAATCTAACCCTACACTTAAAACAACTAGAGAAAGAAAAACAAAGAAAACCCAAAGTCAGTAGAAGGAAAGAAATCATAAAGATCAGAGCAGAAATAAATGAAATAGAAATGAAGAAAACAATAGCAAAGATCAATAAAACTAAAAGCTGGTTCTTTGAGAAGATAAACAAAATTGATAAACCCATAGCCAGATTCATCAAGAAAAAAAGAGAGAAGTCGCAAATCAATAAAATTAGAAATGAAAAAGGAGAAATCACAACTGACACTGCAGAAATACAAAGGGTTATAAGAGACTACAACAAACAACTATATGCCAATAACATGGACAACCACGAAGAAATGGACAAATTCTTGGAAAGGTACAATTTTCCAAGACTGAACTATGAAGAATTAGAAGATATAAACAGACCTATCACAAATAATGAAATTGAAACCATAATAAAAAATCTTCCAACAAACAAAAGTCCAAGACCAGCTGGCTTCACAGGTGAATTCTATCAAACATTTAGAGAAGAGCTAACACCAATCCTTCTCAAACTTCCAAAAAATTACAGAGGGAGAAACATCCACAAATTCATTCTACGAAGCCACCATCACCCTGATACCAAAACCAGAAAAAGATATTACAAAGAAAATTATAGACCAATATCACTGATGAACATAGATGCAAAAATCCTGAACAAAATACTAGCAAACGGAATCCAACAGCACATTAAAAGGATCATATATCATGATCAAGTGGGATTTACCCCAGGGATGGAAGGATTCTTCAATATACGCAAATCAATCAATGTTATACACCACATTAACAAATTAAGGAATAAAAACCATATGATGATCTCAATAGATGCAGAAAAATCTTTTGAAAAAATTCTACACCCATTTATGATAAAAACTCTCCAGAAAATGGTCAAAGAGGGAACCTACCTCAATGTAATAAAAGCCATATATGACAAAACCACAGAAAGCATCATACTGAATGGTGAAAACCTGAAAGCATTTCCACTAAGATCAGGAATAAGACAAGGGTGCCCACTCTCACCACTCTTATTCAACATAGTTTTGGAAGTCCTAGCCATGGCAATCAGAGAAGAAAAAGAAATAAAAGGAATACAAATTGGAAAAGAAGAAGTAAAACTGTCACTGTTTGCCGATGACATGATACTACACATAGAAAATCCTAAAGACACCAGCAGAAAACTACTAGAACTAATCAATGAATTTGGTAAGGTTGCAGGATACAAAATTAATGCACAGAAATATCTGGCATTCCTATACACCAGCAAAGAAAAATCACAAAGAGAAATTAAGGAAATACTCCCATTTACCATTGCAACAAAAAGAATAAAATGCCGAGGAATAAACCTGCCTAAGGAGGTGAAAGACTTGTACTCAGAAAACTATAAAACACTGATGAAAGAAATTAAAGATGACATAAACAGATGGAGAAATATACCATGTTCTTGGATTGGAAGAATCAATATTGTGAAAAGGACGATACTACCCAAAGCAATCTACAGATTCAGTGCAATCCCTATCAAACTACCAATGGCATTCTTCACAGAATTAGAACCAAAAATTATGCAACTCATATGGAAACACAGAAGACCCCAAATAGCCAAAGCAATCTTGAGAAAGAAAAATGGAGTTTCAGGAATCAGGCTCCCTGACTTCAAACTATACCACAAATCTACAGTAATCAAGACAGTATGGTACTGGCACAAAAACAGAAATATAGATCAATTGTAAAAGACAGAATGCCCAGAGATAAACCCACACACATATGGGCACCTAATTTATGACAAAGGAGGCAAGAACATACAATGGAGAAAAGACAGCCTCTTCAATAAGTGGTGCTGGGAAAACTGGACAGCTACATGTAAAAGAATGAAATTAGAACACTCCCTAACACCATACACAAAAATAAACTCAAAATGGATGAAAGATTTAAATGTAAGACCAGACACTATAAAACTCTTAGAGGAAAACATAGGAAAAACACTCTTTGACATAAACCACAGCAAGATCTTTTTTGACCCACCTCCTAGAGTAACGGAAATAAAAACAAAAATAAACAAATGGGACTTAATTAAACTTAAAAGCTTTTGCAGAGCAAAGGAAATCATACAAAAGACAAAAAGACAACCCTCAGAATGAGAAAATATTTGCAAATGAAACAACAGACAAAGGATTAATCTCCAAAATATACAAACAGTTCATGCAGCTCAATATCAAAAAAACAAACAATCCAGTTAAAAAATGGGTGGAAGATCTAAATAGACATTTCACCAAGGAAGACATACAGATGGCAAAGAGGCACATGAAAAGCTGCTCAACATCACTAATTATTAGAGAAATGCAAATCAGAACTACAATGAATTATCACCTCACGCTGGTCAGAATGGCCATTATCAAAAAATCTACAAACAATAAATGCTGAAAAGGGTGTAGTGAAAAGGGAACCCTCCTGTACTGTTGGTGGGAATGTAAATTGATACAACCACTATGGAGAACAGTACGGAGTTTCCTTAAAAAACTAAAAATAGAACTACCATATAACCCAGCAATGCCACTACTGGGCATATACCTGAGAAAACCATAATTCAAAAAGAGTCATGTACCACAGTGTTCAATTGCAGCTCTATTTACAATAGCCAGGACATGGAAGCAACCTAAATGTCTATCGACAGATGAATGGATAAAGAAGATGTGGTGCATATACACAATGGAATATTACTCAGCCATGAAATGAAACGAAATTGAGTTATTTGTAGTGAGGTGGATGGACCTAGAGTCTGTCATACAGAGTGAAGTAAGTCAGAAAGAGAAAAACAAGTACCATATGCTAATGCATATATATGGAATCTAAAAAAATTTAAAAATGGTACTGATGAACCTAGTTGCAGGGCAGGAATAAAGATGTAGACATAGAGAATGGACTTGAGGACATGTGGTGGGAGGGAGCAGCTGGGGCGAAGTGAGAGTAGCATCGACATATATACACTACCGAATGTAAAATAGTTGGCTGGTGGGAAGCAGCAGCATAGCACAGGGAGATCGGCTCGGTGCTCTATGATGACCTAGAGGGAGGATTGGAGGGAGGCTCAAGAGGGAGGGGATGTGGGGACATGTGTATGCATATGGCTGATTTGCTTTGTTGTGCAACAGAAACTAATGCAGTATTGTGAAGCAATTATACTCCAGTAAAGATCTATTAAAAAAAAAAGTATATACTGCCTGGCTCCATTTCTATACTCTTTGAGAAGAAATACAATTTTACTGTTTCCTTAAAAAAAAAAAAGAAATGTGACTTTCTTTTGCATCCCTGGCTAGCGAAGTGGAGCATAGTGGTTACGTTGTGCCCTTTCTTCAATGTGTATTTCTCGGGGGGCTGTTTTCTCCTTTGCACTGAGGAAACAGAGGCAGTGTACTAGACCCTGAAATATGCAAAATATGCAGTAGGGAGGAACTACTGTTGCTAAACCACCAAATTTGGCTGGAAGCTCTGCTGGTAGCAGCCCACTCAAACAGCAGACACGTGATCCCTACTTCCCAGACAAAATCTGGTATCCAGCATTTAAGAGTGAAAAGAACCAGAGGGCTTGGTTAGGAGCCTTCAATTCTGGCCACACATCAGACTTCTAAGAGTTCAAGGAGTGTTTACAAATTCAAGTCGCTCAGGCCTCTTCTCCCAGAAATCCTCATTCAGTGGGTCTGGGTTGGGGCCCAGTTAGTGACTCAGATGTCCAGCCAGGGTTAGGAACCACCAGTCTGGGCTTGTCCAAATGCAGTCACTAGGGAGCTGAGTGACCTTTGGCAAATCACTTTACTTCCCTGGACTTCAGTTTCCTTCTCTCTAAAATAAGTACTTGGATTGGAAGTGTCCAAACTGGCTACAAATCAGCAACTCCCAGGAAGCTTTAGAAACGCAGATTCCAGAGTCCTACACCAGACCTACTGAGTCTGAATCTTTGGGACCAGGGCCCAGGAACCTGTATTTTTTAAAATTGTGGTAGGGCTTCCCTGGTGGCGCAGTGGTTGAGAGTCCGCCTGCCGTTGCAGGGGACATGGGTTTGTGCCCCGGTCTGGGAAGATTCCGCATGCCGTGGAGTGGCTGGGCCCGTGAGCCATGGCCGCTGAGCCTGTGCATCCAGAGCCTGTGCTCCGCAACGGGAGAGGCCACAACAGTGAGACGCCCGCGTACCGCAAAAAAAAAAAAAAAAATTGTGGTAAACCACCTCCTAGAGAAATGGAAATAAAAACAAAAATAAACAAATAGAACCTACGGAAACTTAAAAGCTTTTGCACAGCAAAGGAAAACATAAACAAGACAAAAAGACAACCCTCAGAATGGGAGAAAATATTTGCAAATGAAGAAACTGACAAAGGATTAATCTCCAAAATTTACAAGCAGCTCATGCAGCTCAATATCAAAAACACAAACAACCCAATCCAAAAATGGGAAGAAGACCTAAATAGACATTTCTCCAAAGAAGATATACAGATTGCCAACAAACACATGAAAGGATGCTCAACATCACTAATCGTTAGAGAAATGCAAATCAAAACTACAATGAGGTATCACCTCACAGCAGTCAGAATGGCCATCATCAAAAAATCTACAAACAGTAAATGCTGGAGAGGGTGTGGAGGAAAGGGAACCCTCTTGCACTGTTGGTGGGAATGTAAATGGATACAGCCACTATGGAGAACAGTATGGAGGTTCCTTAAAAAACTAAAAGTAGAACTACCATATGACCCAGCAATGCCACTACTGGGCATATACCCTGAGAAAACCATAATTCAAAAAGAGTCATGTAGCAAAATGTTCATTGCAGCTCTATTTACAATAGCCAGGACATGGAAGCCACCTAAGTGTCCATCAACAGATGAATGCATAAAGAAGATGTGGCACGTATATACAATGGAATATTACTCAGCCATAAAAAGAAATGAAATTGAGTTATTTGTAGTGATGGACTACATCCATCACTAGATGGATGGACCTAGAGTCTGTCATACAGAGTGAAGTAAGTCAGAAAGAGAAAAACAAGGACTGTATGCTAACACTTATACATGGAATCTAAAAATAAATGGTGCTGAAGAACCTAAGGGCAGGACAGGGATAAAGACACAGCCCTACTAGAGAATGGACTTGAGGACAAGGGGAGGGGGAAGGGTAAGCTGGGACGAAGTGAGAGAGTGGCATGGACATATATACACTACCAAATGTAAAATAGATAGCTAGTGAGAAGCAGCCACATAGCACAGGGAGATCAGCTCGGTGCTTTGTGACCACCTGGAGGGGTGGGTTAGGGAGTGTGGGAGGGAGACGCAAGAGGGAGGAGATATGGGGATATGTGTATATGTATAGCTGATTCACTTTGTTATAAAGCAGAAACTAACACACCATTGTAAAGCAATTATACTCCAATAGAGAGGTTAAAAAAAATTGTGGTAAAATACACATGACACATTTTACCATCTTGACTGTTTTTAATAGTTCAGTTCAGTCGTGTTAAGTATATTCACATTGTTGTACAACCAATCCCCAGAACTTTTTCATCTTGCAAAACTGAAACTCTGTATCTATTAAATAACAATTCCCCATTCTTTCCTCCCCCAGCGTCTGGCAACCACCGTTCTGCTTTCTGTCTCTGTGAATTTGACTACTCTCATAATAACTGGAATCATACAGTATTTGTCTTTTTGTGATGGGCTTATTTCACTCAGCATAATGTCTTCAAGGTTTTTCCATGTTGTAGCAGGTGTCAGAATTTCCTTCCTTTTTAAGGCTCAATAATATTCCTCTATGTGTATAGAACACATTTTGTTTGTTCATCTGTTGGTGGGTACTTGGGTTGCTTCTTCTACCTTTTGGTTATTGTGAATAGTGCTGCTATGAAGAGCGTGTACACATATCTCTGAGACCCTACTTTCAGTTCTTTTGGACATACACTCAGAAGTGAAATTGCTGGATCATATGTAATTTATTTTAATTTTTTGAGGAACCATCATACAGTTTTCTCCAGCAGCTGCAGTGTTTTACATTCCACCAACAGTGCCTTAGGGTCCCAGATTCTCCACATCCTTGCCAATCCTGATGGGTGTGACACTCTGTATGCTTAAGAAGCTGTCCAGGAGGTCCTGTTGTAGTCAGTCCCTGGGTAGGCACCATTCCATTGGACCCAGGGATGACTTGAGCTCCTTCTAGCTCATAAGTGCCTGAATACATATATAACGATAAATTCAAACGGCTAAACTTATAGTGTCAGCAGTTGTCATGGTTTGCCTCCATGCTATGTCTGTTTGAGATTATTCTCTAGCTGTTTTAGGTGTGAGAACTTTTCCTCCCTGTTGACGTTGAACTGCTGGCATCAGTGTCTGGCACATGATAGATGGCTCAAAAACAGAATGAATCAAGGAATGAACAAATTAAGTCCCTAAGGCAGAGAACAGGCCTTCTGTTTACTATGAACCTCTCACTGTGCCAAGCGGACGTGTGCTGACACAGTTGATACTAATAAGTGTTTGAGTGTGAAATAGACACGTGTGGATCATTTTTGCTAGTATAGGAGTTGGCATACTGAGAAGGCTGAATGCAGTGTGGACCCCAGGCGACAATACTTGGGTTTTTTTCCTTATAGGAGAGTTTTTTGGTCAAGGCAAAGCCTGTGTAGGCAGCATCAGAATGCAGGCGTCTAGAAGAATACACCTAGATGAATCTGTGCATTTCTCTTTCCTGTGCACAGAGGTCCCAGAGCTAGTCAGCTGTTGGCAGGCAAGAGAGGGTGAAACCCTGGAGAAGAATCCGTCACTGCAAGGGAGCCTTGCATTCAGTGATGGTCTGCCCTACCCTGCAGGATTGCTGATGCCAGCGCTGCTCAGGGCAGCTGGAGTCCTTCCTTGCTGGGTGGTCCACAGAAGCAGGAGGAGAGACTGGTGCTTTGTTCTCTGGAAGGTGGAGCAGGGTGTGACGTCACCCCTCTAGATGCCCTGGAGATTACAGCCTTGCAGATGTGTCTGGGGCTGCGTCCTGTGGGGCCCCCCACTGCCTTCAGCCCTTCTTGTCTGGACGGCAGCCATGGAGAAAACAGCCCCACAGCCTCCTGGCCAGCATGGCCGTCACCTTGGGTGCACCCAGCAGGGGTGGGACACCGGCTTCATCACGGCCAATGTGCTCAGCTGTGATGCTCCCCTGGTTACAAATCAGATCTTCCCTTGGAATAGACAGCCTTCGAGTTTACACACAGTGTCATATTAAATCATACACAGTGGGTTGTTTATTAGCTTTGCAGGGTGGTGAAGTGAAAACGCATATTTCTTTGACAACCTTGGCCAGAAGCATTGATGTCATCCGCTCCCTTAACTCGCTAATTGCAGGCTCTGCTCTGCCTTTCACTTCCCCTTGCTCAACACAGAATATTTATCAGAACAGCAGGCTCTTCTGGCTTCCTGAATACTGAGTTTTCTCTTGGAAGCTGGCGAAGATTGAACTAGTGAACTGATTTCAAAACCAGGATGCATCTAGGAGAAGGTCGTTAGAGAAGAACGTATGTATCTATAAAATTAACAACAATACATTCGCAACCATAGCTGACATCGACACAATATGTGCTCAGAGCTGGCTGTTCTGAGTCTCTTCCATCTCACAGAGGAGAGAATGGAGGCCCTGAGAGGGTGGGTGATTCACCTGCTGTCACACAGCTCGTAGCAGAGTTACATCCTCTGTATCTTGGTCTCTTGCTCCTCTCACCACTGTGCTGCTTCCTCAGATGCCTTCTGCCCATTTATTCTTTATTCCCTACTCCATGCTCCCAGCACTTAGAAGAAGAATTGAGGCAAAATGCACATAACATAAAATTAACCATTTTAACGGGACTTCCCTGGTGGTCTAGTGGTTAAGAATCCACCTTCCAATGCAGGGGACGCAGGTTTGGTCCCTGGTCGAGGAACTAAGATCCCACATGCCACAGGGCAGCTAAACCCGCGCGCTGCAACTACTAAGCCTGCGTGCCACAACTAGAGAGACTGAGTGCTGCAACTACAAAGCCCACGTGCTCTGGAGCGTGTGCGCCGCAACGAAAGATCCCACGTGCAGCAACTAAGACCCAACTCAGCCAAAAATAAATAAATAACCATTTTAATGTGTACAATCCAGTGGCACTTAGTATATTCACCGTGTTGTGCAACCATCACCTCTATTTAGTCCCAGAATATTTTCATCACCCCCAAAGGACACCGTGCACTCATTAAGCAATCACTTCCCTTTCCCTGGCCCCCCAGTGCCTGGCAACCACTGATCCACTTTCTGTCTCTATAGATTTTCTCATATAAATCAGATCGTACAATACATGGCCTTTTGTGTCTGGCTTCTGTCACTCAGCCTGTCTTCAGAGCTCATCTATGTTGTAGCACATATCAGCACTTCACTCCTTTTTATGGCTGAATCATGTTCCGTCGTGTGGAGACACCATATTTTCTTTACGCATTCCTCTGCTAGCGGCTACTTGGCTGTTGTGAATAGCGCTGCTATGGACGTTTGTGTATAAGTATTTGTTTGTCTACCAGTTTTCAATTCTTTTGGGTATATATGTAGGCATGGAATTGCTGGGTCACACGGTAATTCTCTGTTTAGCTTTTTGAGGAACTTTCTAGCACTTTTGAGTGGAGCAGTTCCCTTCTTACACTAAGAAGACCGGAACACGCTTAACTGTCTTTCCACGATGCCAAATATCTGAATGAGAAGCCAACTGTGTGTATGCCCTCAATGGTTTATGAGCCAAATGTGTGGCCCTAAGGGAACCCGAGCACCTGTGTGCATTACACATACAGAGGCGCAGACGGTTAGATGAAGATGAAAAACTCAGCAAATACAGAGACCGCAGGCATCTGCAGAGAGAAAGGGGACTGGCTGACTGTTCTTCAAGCTGTTTTAGGCTTGCGTAGAGTACAGAGCCTCCTTATTTCTTGTATCAATGCAGACTCTGACTAAAGACCAATCCAAGTTGAACGAAATGAGAATGGGGTGGGTGGGGAATGGGGCAGAGTCTAACACCTGCTTGTCGGGCGCACCTCTCTGGCCACTGCTTCCAGCTTCTAGGCTCAGGGGCATGTACGGACTTGCACAGCCTCAGTAACCGGCTTTCCAGCTCTGGCGTAAGAGGGTAAAATAATTCCCTTATCCTGACATACCACAGCTACTTAGATGTGGAAATTTCACTTCTTAAAAACAAAATCCCGTGACTCACCCCGTCCATCACTGAACTGGAAAGAATATAGCCTGATAGGTTGATAGAAGTAGCTAGCTGAAAATATCTCATCCACACCGCATCGTCTAAAAAACTGAGACCTCTATTAAGCTGGTGATTTCCAGGAGTAAGTACTTTTGGAATAGACAAGGGGCTTCCACACGCAGCAGTGCTCTTTGTAATTTTCAGAGTCCCCATTGTCTTTGGGAGGCAGTGGGAAGAGAAGGGACTTTGGCATTAGACCGAATTGGACCCCCAAGTCTTGAGCCTAACACTTCCCAGTTGTGTGACTTTTCTTCATGAGCCTGTTTTGGTATGTTTTGTTTTTATTTGCTTATATACCAGTTACCTTTGGGCTGTTGTGAGGATTAAACGAGATAGGGTGTGTAGTTAGTTCTTTTCTGTGTCAAGCACGTTAGTTCCCCATGCGCCCACCACTCATCCCCACCCCATGTAAAAGTTATTCTTCACACCAGTTGTATCTTGTGGTCCATGGTTTAGGGGTAAAAGATGGAGAACACAGCACGGCAGCATGACCTGTCCCTGTTCACAGAACATAAACTGTTGTGTGTTCACAGTATATAAAAAATTCATTCATCTCAATAGAACGTTTTCATTCTATTGAGATATTCCATGAGTCTTGCTTCCTTCTGCCCTTTTGTTTCCTTTTCATTCTTCTGCAAGATGAATTAGCTCACCCAGAAGGCACATTCTTTATCCAAAACATCAACACATCCTATTTCCTTTGAACAGCAGAATCAAAAGAAAGCAAACAAGCAGCCCAAAGAAACCCATTGTGCGGGCTGGGAAGATCTGGGTTGCCTAGGAATGCTTGGGGCTGAGCCCTTTAGTCCTGCGTTGGCAGTCAGCAAAGTAGAGATGCTCTCTGTTCAAGCGCCGTCTTCCATCTCCTAGGGTACAGTGACCTCTGCATTCAAAACCCTTGACTTTCCTTTCACGGTTCCAAGTTCATGACTGCTGTCTATCTCAGCTCATGGGGACTCCCTCCTTCTTTCCACAAATATTTGGTGTGTGCCAACCACGTGCTATCCTTGCAAACAGCCAACTGGTTGGAGTTGCATTTCCGAATGAATGGATCCAGTGTTCGTTATACCACAATGATTTTATCAGCCTTAGGCAGAGGGGTGTCTTAAAGCACTTACCTGTGGACATTGCCAAAAGAGTCAGATTTCCAATAGCATGGGGGTAAATTCTCAATCCCCAGCCTTCAAAATGTAAACAAAGAAAATTTCCAATTATTTGTAAATGGTAAAGTAAACAGCCCTCTAGCCCTCTGCATATGTAGAAGTCATTTGATTAAAGGCAAACATACCCAGCCAGGCTTCCTTTTAGAGCGGGGACAATCTCTCTCAACTGTCCACCCCACGTTTCTCCCTGAGCTCTTCCACACTTTCTGAAGGACCAGGGAGGAACCTGCCTTTCTCTCCCTCTCGCACCTGACCTTCTCCACAGGAACAGGGCAGGGTGACATCCAGCTTGTGAGGTGGGGAGAAGGGCCTCTGAGCATATGTCCTGAAGTGGCTTCTTGGCTAACGAAGGTCAAATGCTGTGTCAGTGCTTGCTCCAGGACATGACCTCGGAGCTTCCCACGTGGAATTTACATTTTTCCTTCCAACACCGAACCCTCTATAAGCCGGATGCCAGCTGGCCCCCCCTCCGCCCCCCGGTGTCACACTGTAGAGCTACCCTTGGCTGGAATCCCCTGTTCAAATTCCAGGGTGGAGAGAGGCTGATGTAGTCGGGGTCACTGCAGCCTCCAGGGCCCCAAGTCTCTGGATGTGCTCGGCTGCCCAGATGTGACAACAGCTGCTGCTTTAACGGCCAGAAAGGCCCATTCAGACCAGTTGAATATGTTTCCTAGAGCTGGGTGCTCGCAGAGAGGGGGCGTCGCCCCTCTCCACGTAGCCTTCCGTCATCTTCTGACTTCTCGCTGTCTCCTTTCCTGTCTTTCTTTTGGCCTCTCCCTCCTCCCCTCCATCCCCACACCCCGCCTGCCTCCTCCCCAGCAGATGCCCCGGCTCCCCTCCTTGGAAGCCCTTGTACCCACTGTAACCACAACCCTCAAGGGCTCACCTTGCAGCCCTAGCCGTCCCCAGCTTACTCTTCCAGACAAGGAGTTTCTGCTTGAAGAGAGATGTGGTGACAGCTCTTTAAGATGATAACTTTACCCCCAGAATCGATTATACTGTTTGTATGGTGTATCTCCTGGCCACAGTGGTGGGCTCTGTGGCCCTTCAGGGGCAGCTGGGGGTTCCGTGCTGTCCCTGCCCACAGGGAAATGCCCCGACTGATTCTGTTCCGAGAGCCCTTGGTCAGGGACCCAGTTGTCCCTCTCTCACCCCACAGAAAGGGTCCCTTACCCCAGTTCCCCACCTGCAGATCGGGGGACTTACCTATGTCTAGGATGTTATTCCAGGAGAACTTAGCTGGGCCCTCCTGCTTGGGGCAGCTTGTCTTCCTCTCTGCACCTCTCCCGCAGGAAGGCCTCCTTCCCCCTTTGGAGTGCTCCTCTTCCCTCTGGAGTCCGGGCCACCCTCCGCTCCTGTTTTCAGCGGCCACCGTCTACTCTTTCCCCCTCCTCAGGCCTCTGAGGAGGAAATCGTCGTCTTTCACTTAAGTGGAAGTCCGTTTTCTTTGGACTTTTGTTTCCGCTTTGGTGTAACCTGGGGAAGAGAAAATGGCCCTGTGGTACAAGTAAAAAAGAGGAGGAAAGGGAAATACACACACAGCCACATCAGGGTGCACAGGCTGTGCACTGCACAAATCCAGGGTCCCATTCATATGGACTGTGATGTGATATGCAAAATGGGGTTTGCAACCTTATGAAAATGCTTTTTGAGCTCTGCCTTATCTCATTCATGGGCAGTATGGACGCATGGAGAGGGTGATGTGCTTTGAGCCCAGAAGATCCCAATTTGAATAACCCCATTTCTGTCACTGCCTCGTTAAATGGCCCTGGACACCTCTCGTAACGTCAGACTCCAGTTTCCTTATTTGTGAAAGGGAAATGATCGCACCTCCTTTACAGAGTTGCTGCGAGAAAGAAATGAGACCTGATATTAATCGGATGGCATGTATTAGGTGCTCAACAGATGCTATTTCCTCAGGAGGGTTGTCTGGTTGAAGGAGTGTTTGCCAGGCTCACTAGGGGCCCTTTTCAAGTGAAAATAAATAGGGCCTTCCAGAGATGCTGGGGGTGTATCTGTTGGAGGCTGAAAAAGATACTTATTCCCCTTGGAGCTCAATTGAAGAAAATAAGAAATTAAGATATGTGGGCTATTGGGACATTCCAGAAAGTTGCAGTCTTAAGAAAAGACACGACAACTTATTGAGCACATCCCGTATGTTAGGTACTCTTTGAAGCACCTCCACGGATTATTGCTCTGGTGAAAATCGACGCTTCTGGGACACAGCATCCCAGACCCTGTCCCCAGAATTCTGTGTCTTTGTAAAAGGGTGAGAAAAAACTTTTCTTTGCTTCCCAACCCCCTTCTGGCCTTGCCTGGTACTTTTGCAGATCTTTGGGTCCCCAAACCTGGTCTTTTTACATCAGCCCTTCTGTCCCTCTTGACAGTTAATCACACTTGAGCGGTGAATGGGACCCCATAGATGAGCACAAGACCCAGGTCTGCGAGCCGGTGGTGTGCTGAAGCCAGGTTGTGCCCCCTGCTGGAGCCCACGGTCTGCATCTCCTCCCAGCTGGGCACCAGTGACGTCAGTCTGGTCCTTGAGATCGGCCGTCGCAGAAGTATTCGCGAGCAGGGAAAACAGCAGATGCTGTAAATCGGGACCAGCCCCACCACTGGCTTGCTCACAGCAACACTGTGGCTGGAGAAAACTCAACAGAATGTTCCAGACTTGAATGGAGGTGCTCGTAGGAAACCTTTAATTCACAGACATGTGCTAAATGGAGAATTTCAGGTAGGCAGATATTCCACTTCTATTAAGCTCCAAATTGAGGAAGACAAGTAACAGGTCTTCAAAACTACACTTGAAAGGTACCCTCCGGGGACCAGGTACATCTTTAGTGTTTTAGTGTTTAGCCTTTTGTACCTGGAAACAGCTTAACAGCTGTTAACATGCTGTTAATGCTGTTAATGACACCTTTCATTTCTTATAACGCGACCTCTCAGTGTACTCTGGAAATGAAACAGCGGGGCGCAGACCTGGTAGAAAGTTAGTGAAGCAGAAGAAAAGAATGGGTTGGCACATCCTGAACTTCAGTGTTTCTACACAAGATGGCGCTCTCTTCTTAGGAGAAGGGGACTGTCAGAAAAATGCTGACTGCTGACCAGTCGGGGGAAATTGGGCTCATCTGCGCGTTGTCATCTATCACATTAGGGCGATTGGCTTCAGCTGAGCAACATTAAGGTCAAAGTCACTGGCCTGCTGCCTTACAAATCCATCTCTGCGATCATGTGAGCCAGCGTGAATTATTTCTCCTCCTGGGGGGAGGGGAGTAGAAAACCCCCAGTCCTGCTGCAGGCCCGGTAGCTTGTGAGTCTTACGTTCACAGACGAAGGCAAGGAAATTATAACGGATCCTTTAGTTCCCATAAGTAACCAAAGGGTTCCTCTGTCTCCAAATGGAAGGTAAAGAAGGTGTCAGAGATCTCTCTGTAGACGGTGCTTCTGAATTCATGGCTCCCTGCTGTTCCTCTGGTCTGTGCTGTCCATTCTCCCACCCTTTGCACATCACCGATTCACAGCCACAATGAAATCCTGCTGTAAGTTGCAGGGATTCGCAGGAAGCAACGCTGCTCAGATGAGATAAATTATAGGCGCAGATCTAGCTCGGCGCATTTGTGGGCACTGACCCGTCCACTTGAGGTCTCCCGTCAGTGCTTCCCTCGCTGTAACTAACTTGCAGGCCCTGGAATCGCCCCTCTCTCTGGCAGCCCACTGTGCCTGAAGCCCCAGCCTGAGGCCAGGCTTTCACCTTTGGCCCATTCTGCTCACAGACGCCCGCTCTCGCTCCCTGACCCAGGCTGCACCAGCTCTGCTGGAGACCCCTTGTGCCGCTGGCCTGGCTGTGCTCCCTCCAGCCGTCACCTCCAGTATCGTCTGCCGACTATGGCCCCTCCGTCTCTTCCTCGTTTCTCCGAGCCGAGCCCTGCTCCTGCCGTCCTTCCCAGCGGCCATGTCCATCTCTCGGCCCCCACTTTCTTCGTCTGCCCACCGGGCATGCCTTGTCCTGTTCCCCAAGCCCTTTGCTTCAGATCAACTCCTCTCAGGTTGTTCCTCTGCCTCACCAGGAAACGAAGAGCCTTCCGAAACGTCACGCTCTGCTCTCAGCATCGCCCTTTCAGCAGGAATCAGCCTGTGGAAGCGGAGACTTGGGAATTCCATGAAATGAATCTCTCATCTCCATGTTAAGTTTTGGGGAGGCTGCAGACATCCTGTGCATGTCGGATTGTGCCACGTGTCAGAGTCAAGAGTGAAAAAATACACAACGGCCTCATATTTCAACCCTTGCAGCCTTTGCCAATGACATAGGTAGACCAAGATCCCACCTTGCCTCTCTCTGCCTGGTCATGACCAAGTCCTTCTGTTGCCAAGTTAAGTCTCACTGTGCTGGTTTGAAGGGAACCACCATGTAAGGTCGCCAGTATTCCTTGCTTCCCATCTATTCCTTCTGTTCCTTCCATTTCAAGACTGCCAGTAGCTGGAGAGGCATAGGAAGTCAAGTGAGAGTTGATTTAAGGTGGAGAGACCATATTTGAAGGCTGAAGGGAAGGAGACAGTTGGTAGGGGAAGCAAAAGTATTTGTGATTGCCTGCGGTGAAGAGCAGAACAGCCATCCTTCACCCAAGCTCTCACTGTTCGCAGGTGTACAGAGGCAAGAATGAGCTCTGGGGTCAGTTTCAGGATCATCAGCCTTCCTAACAGGAAAGGCTCCTGTCTCCTGGTGACCAGTCCCGTCATTCCCTTCCTAACATGACTGTGAGATTGCCTTCCTCAATCCAGATCTCAGTCTGCCCTTGATTCCAGTCTCTTTGGGCCTTTTTTCTTTCAGGCACTGTGACAGACTGATGTCATTACTAGCCCCCATGAGTGACCTCTCTGTATCTACGCCCTTTGCTGTGTAGCTGTGCAGTCTCACCCACTCTGATTCTGGGACACAGAGCTTGCTGTGGCCAACGGGACAGGAACAAACTAGATGAAAGTACAGACCTGCAGAACACCTGTCTGCTTTCTTCTCCATCTTCAGCTCCTGCTACCTTCTGTGAGCAAACCTGCACTAGCCTCCTGGGGGATGAGAGGCTACGGAGCTGAGTCGTGCCAGCCGAGGCCCTCTGAAACCAGCTGGCCCTCAGCTGACCTGCCAGACACGGGTGAGCCTGCTCAGATCTGCAGGACGGCCCAGCAGTCCATTGGCTCAGGAGCAAAAAGGAAAGTCTGTTTTTGTACTCCGCTGAGGTTTTGTGGTTGTTTTTATGCAACAACACTGTGGCAATAGAGAGCTGTACTGGCGTGGAATGTGAGGTATTCTCACCTGGAGATTCTGGGCGTGATGGGGCCTGCATCTTCCCTCATCTCTCTGTCACTCTCGGCTACTGGGAGTAGATTGGGAAAGTGCTGAGAGATTCTGGTGACGTATTTTCATAAAAAAGAACACAGAAGATCATGGCTCTTTGAGCCGGATGTATGTAGGAGTGGTATCTACCTGAATACAGGGAGGGACTTTTGTAATCCTCCCCTGGACTCCATTATTGACAGCTCCTGGTAACTAGACTTTATTTAGCCTCTTTAGTTGAAGAAGTGAGCAACTCCTGCATGTGAGGTGCACTCGTAGACTCTGGGTTTATCACATGTGATGCAGCACTTCGCGCCTATGGAACTAAAGTCTAACAATCACGCTTCATCACCTGGATTATTGCAATAACTTCTTAACTTGTGTCCAGACCGACACATCCTGCCCACCATTGCCAGATTTATCTGTCCCAAACACCATTTCACTTCTGAATTTTCTATTCTCTACTCAAGGATATACAGTGGTTCTCCATAACCTGCCCCATCCTAGTTATTTACTCCCATCTCCCACTATTTCCTCCTGCCCCCATGTCCCCACATATGCTCTGGTCCCTACCAGGCTCCGGGCCTTTCCCAATTCCTGCCCCTCACTCCTGCTTCCCTACCCACTTGCCCCACTCCTCGTCTCCACTCCACCTATGCTGAGCCTACCTACCCTGCCAGGTTCCGCTCAGCCCTCAGCTCGCCATGAAGCCTCCTTGGTATCTCTAGAAAACGTGGATGTTTGACTGTCATGAGAACCTGTAATACTTATAAGTGGAAGTGAGTCTCACAACCTTCCCTTCCCTCAGTGACGAGTCTCCAGAGGACAAAGCCAGTAGCAGAGAATTTAGATGAGTCCTCATTCGAATGGTCAGTTCAAAGCTTCTCCTGTACCTGAGGGGACAGGTGCTAAGGAACATGTAATCTTTCCCATTCTGTAAGCCTGCAGAGGAATTCATGCTGGAAGTATAATCATAGGATGTTCTAAACTTATGGATGGAGACAGCACCGTGGAGATTATGAAACAGGAAATATTTCCTTCCTAGTAGAAGCTGCTGTCTCTGAAAATTAATGTTTGTGCTGTGTGTGTGTATGCGCGCGTGTCAGTGGACCTGTTTCAACAGGTGCAACAGTTAAAGAAACAGTCATGCCTATAACCCATTCAGGTGAGAGATGCAAAGGCAATCTGACCCAGAAGACCCTTCTGGCCCCCCCAAGGAAAGCAGGCACTCCAAAGCTGTAACCACAGGATGCTCTGTGGGATCTGGGGTGTTAGTGGACATCAGTGATAATTAGAAGTCTCAGTACCCTCCTTCAGACTAAGTGATTTAGACCTGGGAAATGTACTAGCGGGGAGAAAGGAGATGGTGGTGGCATCATGGTCCCTTCTGGCGTACAAGGATCTGGTTTTCCCCAAAGGTCATTGGAGATTCCAGCTCGGGAGGTTTGATGAAAGAAGATGCTTTGAGGAGAGATATGGGAATTCTATGTCTGGGAGCCAGGTTAGGGACTAAGGGTGCACCCCTGAGGGGCACCTAGGTGGAGGCATTAACACTTTAGATGCTGTCCCTTTGGAGTCTGGGAAAGTCCCACTTACTTAGTGATGGGCTTTATCCCTTCCCCTCCAACACTGAGTTCATCTTTTTAATGGACCTAATTCTTCTGAGCACACCCTGTGCAGCCCTGCATGAAGTCGTAGGGGAGAGGGAAGGTCAGAATGGAGGGTTACGAGTACACCTCAGCCCTCTCAAGGGTTTATGGCTTCTTTACAATCATTTTCTAACTTTAGGATTTTAATTCAGTGAAAATCTGAAAATGCTAATCTAAGATCTTCTGAATGACCATTTTTAAACCCAAACTGTCATAATATTTTCATGCTTGCATTTACACTTTTGTACCCAATCTCCATTTGCACCAAGTGAAAGCCAAATGAAATTGCAGTGGTGGTAGGAATGAAGCTTTGTAGCTTCAAATAAGGAAGCGAGGTGGGAGGCCTGAATCATCTCCTGGCTCACATGGTGCAGGCCGATGCCAGAGAACTGCGCCTGCGCCGTTGCAGCTTCACGTGCGCGTTAACCAGGCTTCTCCAGAGAAACAGAACCACTAGGATGTATGTGCAGATACACAGAAAGAGATCTATTATGAGGGAGTGGCTCGTGGATGATGGCGGCTGAGGAGTCCCATGACCTGCCAACTGCAAGCTCGTGGCCCAAGGAAACTCGTGCTGTTGTTCCGGTCCAAACCCCAAGGCCTGAGAACCACGGGAGCCAATGTGTAGGTCCCAATCTGAGTTCCAGTGCCTGAGAGCCAGGAGCACAGATACTGGAGGGCAGGAGAAGATAGATGTCCCAGCTCAAGCAGAGAGCAAATTCATCCTTTCTCCACGTTTTTGGTCTATTCAGGCCCTTAAGGGATGGGATGATGCCTGCCTGCATTAGTGAGAGTGATTATTTTTTACTCAGTCTATTGATTCAAATGCTAATCTCTTCTGGAAACATCCTCACAGACATGTCCAGAAACAATGTTTTACCAGCTATCTGGGCGTCCCTCAGCCCAGTCCAGCTGACACATAAAATTGACCACCACAGCATATAAGCAGATATATTGTGTGACTCAGTTGGGTTGAGTACTTTGCAACTTGTAGTTTATTATAAGTAAGTATAGTAGTAAATTTACAATACAGAATTCTTCTTCTAATACAGTCAATAATCGGATTAAATTTAATGTAGACTCAAGAGTGTCACAATGTTAATCTTATCTTCAACTGAATTTTAACTTCACAGGCATTTGAGAATTGCATGCAAGTTTTGGCTAAGTATGAGGTCTGATTATTCTGAATGAGCAGACAAAGCCTTAAAGCCATGAATATAGTTTTGACTAGCACTCTTATGTAAACAGGCCCTCTCTGAATTAGTACTATGGAAGTCAAATTACAAAGCCAAGCCGAATAAATAAAGAACCAGACCCGAGGCTCTCTCTTTCTGTTACTAAACCCAACACCACTAACTTGGTTTCAGCAAAACAGTATCACTACATTGGTGTTAATTTGAATATTATTGGTTTTTCAGGAAATTTTTTTTTTGGGGGGTGTCATTTTAAATTTGCTTTGGTACTTATAAATTTTTAAAATTTACACCCAGTTTTATGTTTATACATATTGAAGTAACATTATAGGGGCTTCCCTGGTGGCGCAGTGGTTGAGAGTCCGCCTGCCAATGCAGGGGACACAGGTTCGTGCCCCGGTCCGGGAGGATCCCACATGCCGCGGAGCGGCTAGGCCCGTGAGCCATGGCCGCTGAGCCTGCGCGTCCGGAGCCTGTGCTCCGCAATGGGAGAGGCCACAGCAGTGAGAGGCCCGCGTACCACACAAAAAAAACCAAAAAAAAACCCATTATAAAAATGTTTAGGTCAAATTGGAAGGTCCCTGAAAAGGTTTCCTTTGAGGGGACTATTCATTCCTCTAGTTTGAGAAAAACTGTGATTTGGGAGAAAGATCTCTGGGTTATGTATGCGTTGCTGGCATTATAGGTTTGTCTCATATTCTTCTCCAATTAGTCTTTTGCACAATAAACTTGGCTCCCCAGTTACTTTATTATGCTTCTTTGTTTACCCCACAGCACTAGGCCCAATACTGGGCACGTAGAGGGGTAGGTAGATACTGGCTGCATGAGAGTGGCCTGGGCTCCATGAGTGGAGTGTTTTTTTCATTAAACATGAAAGAGGGTTTTGCCATATAAAGAAAAGCAAACTGAGGTTGCTATGAAAGAGGTTAAAAATTATGCAAGACATCACTCAAAAATTAGTATCCTCTGAAGTTCACATATTCAGAGTAAATATATTTGAATTTTTTTCAATTTCCCTTTTGTCAGCAAACATTACTTAATAACATTACTGACATCTTAGATGTTTGTGGGGACCAAGTTAACAGAAATCATTGTCCCTCAAAGCGCTCGAAATCCCATAGATTGTATGGCAGCATCAGAGGTATAAAATTCAAAAGGACATTATTTCTCCTCCATTTCTTATGAAACAGTTCATGTTCTGGGAAAATTCTTTAGCTAGGCTGTAAGTTCTGATAGTACAAGGACCTCTGGATCTCCTACGGTGCTTAATACAGAGGAGCTGCTCAGTCAATACTTCTGAAGCACAAAGGTCTTAAACTTGACAAAAGGAAGAAAAAAAATAAACAATGATCTCCAAGAGTCCTGTCCATGTACATCTAGGGAGTCCACAGCTGCTGTATGTCCCAGTATACGCCTCTACTCCTAAGTATACACATTCACACACATAGACACACACATGCACTCTTTCTTTTTTTGCAGGGCAGTGTGATGGTCCGAAGTAGAACACTATGATGGGGGAGGCCATTTGAAGCCTTGTCCCCAGGAGACCTTCCCTGCATCTGGAAATCTGACCTGACCAGCTCAAAGGGGGTAATCTAATCCTGGTCACATTTTCAGTGAGTTCTCAAGTATCAGCAGCCTTCCTGATACATACCCAGGGCTGACTTTCCCCATGGGCTAGCCCAGTCTGGCTGACCATCTCAGAGCAAGAAAGGAGCTCCCGTGGGTGGGGCTTGACTGCAACCTATTGAATACATGGTGGGCAGCTGGGGCAGCTGGGCCCTGCCCGGGGTCCGCTACATCACTGTTAGTTAGGGACCAAGCGAGCCCTGGTGGGTATGCCTGTTAGGGTCCCAAGCGGTGGGCTCAGTGCTAGGATGTGTAAACAGAGTAAAAGGGAGAGTCCAGCTTCCACCCACTGGAACTCCAGGTCTTTGGTTATCTTAACTGGTGGTTAAGATAAAACCCTCGGAGGCTGGGACCCAGGAATCCAACGTTTAAACAAGATCCCCTGGTGATTCTGAAGTGCTCTCAAGTTGGAGAACTACTGAGTGTGTTAAGGCCATCCATGCTGTTGGCCCTTCCCGCCTGGCTGAAGTGCAGAGTTTCTCCCCTCCCCTGGAGAAGGGCCACCCCGAGATGGCCCAGGGCCACCCTAGCAGCCTGGGAATCGAGCTGTCGCCCGCTAGCCTCCCTCTACCACTAAACCAGTTCCTGCCAGCTGTCGCTGCTGCTGCGGCCATCAAGATGGGAGCTGCTCTGACATCTGGATCCCACTCTCCTGATCTAAAACGTCTTAATCACCGTTGGAACCTCGCCCTTCCCTCCTGGCCTCCTCCCTGCCTCTGCAGCTGGCGGCTGCATCTCCCTTTTCTTTGGCAGCCGTCACGTCACATGCCTGTCGTGGAGAGAGACAAGGGGGAAAGTGGTCGCGATATCATATCTCCTGCCCGTGTCTTGAGCTGTGAGTCTCGTCTAGATCAAGGGCTCTGTTATCAATGTTAGCAGGCCGAGGGCCGAGGGCCAAGTGCCAAGCATGACTCCCTTCTCCAGTATGGGCTCAGGAAAAAGGAGACTAGAAAAAGGAACCTAAGAATTCCCTCTGTCCTGTCCTCTTTCCTTCCCGCCTCTGCCTTCCTTCTGATCCGCCCCCCTCCCCGTCACATCACTGCATTGTGGACCCGACGTGAATCCAGAACGCATGTATGACCAAAGTTCCACTGGTCAAGGACACGAATAGCTGTATCTTCCTATTCCTGGGCTGGTCTTGTACCCCTAAGAGCCAAGCCCCCTTCCCTGTACCTTAAAGCTGGTGGAGGGATTTGTCACTATCGGGTTCTTAATTTAGTATGCTTCACACTCCATAAATAATAATTATTATCCTGAAGGGCAAATAGAGCCATTCCAGAAAAAACTAACCTGATGATGAGGAAGACAGGAATCAGCCAGGTGAGGCTTTCCTCCATGGACCCGGACAGCTAGATGTGTCTCACTTTTAGCACACTGTTTCTTTTTCTGGGCAGCTGGATTTCATTGTGCTTTCAACAAATTGAGTACCTACTGCACACTGTGCCCTGCCAGTGGTTTCTAATGCTGGCTTCATTCAGTGATTAGGATCATCCGGGGAGCTTTAATACAGGACAGTTTCTTCCTCGTTGAGACTCCAGTTCAGTCAGTCTGGGATGGGGTCCTGGTATCTGCATTTTTCATCGTGATGAGTTTGGGAACCACAACCCTACACCATGGTAAGTGCAGTGGGGATACAAAAGGATTATGACTCCATTGTTGCCTTTGAGGAACTTACGGTCCAGTTGGGGATGGGCATTTTAGTCATTCTGCAGCATTATGTTCTATCAAGTTAATAAGAATTATATAGAGCCCATGTTGGAAAAAAGATGGAGGGAGTAGGATCTAGGCGAGTCTTTCTACTGTGTGTGTGTGCGTGTGCGTGTGTGCGTGTGTCTGTGTCTGTGTCTGTGTTTAGCTTCGAATTTCACTTATTTTCCTGCACCTTAATCAGTCCTTAAGTTTTGTTGAGGATTGGAGGTAAGAATGCAGGTTCTGAAGTTCATTGAGCTAGGAGACTTATCTAATCCAAATCCCTGGGTTTACAGTCAAATACACTGAATTCCAGAGAGATGACATGACCTGCCAGAGGTCACACAGTGAGCTCCTGGCAGAGCTGGAGGAGGACCTTGGGCTTAAGCTAGATTCACAGCATCCGGTGTCTAGGGAGAGACAAGCACCACCCACCACAGGCAACTTCCTCTCGGGAAGGAGCAGAGTAGAGAGCTTTGTCACAGAACCTGCTTCTGAAAATCTCACCAACTCTGATCAGCGGGGTACACAGCATTCCCATACTTGGGGCTTCATTTCTGTCCACCTCTGCCTCGTGTAGCTGTCGAGTTGAGGAAATTCACAGGAAGGGCTTTTGGACTTGGGCAGTTAGAGCCAGATTTGCCACCTGCAGTGATTGCTAAGTACATCTCACACTGGGGTTCTAGAGACATCTCAAGGGCACTGGTAGGTCCAGGACCTACCAGACTGGAAGGGTATCCCTCTCTGACCTGTAGTCCTCCTGTTCTGGGAAAATCCAGTTAAATACAGCAACCTCGAAACAGAGAGAGCCCATATTCGGATTGGCCATCAGTAGAATTTCTGGGGGACAAGAGAGAAGCTAGAAGGAAAAGCAGTCTCAAGAATGAGGAAGGGAGTGGGAGTGGAAAGTATAGAAAAGAACAAGCCCAGTTGTTTCTGGAAGCCAAAACCACTGTCGCCCTTCTGTCTTTGGTGACAGGGGAGATAGTGCTAGGAGATGGGCTTTTTCTATGTGGGCTGGGGGTTCCCTTCATCACCTCCTCCACCAACCTGCTGTGGTCTGAGTGATGTGACCCAAAACAATTACACCAAGGCGATATACTCTAGGGAGGGCTCTGCTGCCCCTTATATTTCTGTTGGATTGTGGACTTTACATTTTTCACCTTTGTAACATATAGTACTGTAATTAACATCTCATCAGGTCCAAGGGATAAAAGGAACTGGTCTAGCTGTAAAAATCAAGGACACACACAGACACACACAAATCAAAGACAAAGAAAGCAGATGGACATCTCCGTGAATTAACTAGAGGATTCTTCCACCTTTTGGTGTTTGAATGTATGCAGAGGGGAAATATTGCCAAGACAAGGCCATCTGTGAATTATGCCCCCCTCTTCCTGCCAAATTTTCTGCATTGAGCTTGCAGAAAGAGGTCTGTGAGGACTTACCTAGCTCTTTCTCTTCAAATCAAAAATTTTCCAGCTGGAGACACTGGAACACACCCAATTCTCGGTCAAGAGATGCTAAGGACCCCAGTTCAGGAGCCCAGAAGACTCAATATCTAGCCAACCTTGCCCCAGACTGCTCTGACCTTGTGGGTAGAGTAACTGGGTTTCTGCCTTATACTGGGAACTATGTGTCCACTCAGTGCCCCTTCTGGGAGCTGGTTTCTGTCTCGTCGTCTCAGTCTAGAATTTCTGCCCAGTTCACTTACCTGCTAGTCCTGTCTCAGGGACTCCGAGGTGGTCTTGTCAGTGCTTCTCAGAGTCTGGGGTCCTGTCCCTGAACCCAAACCCTCTGGCTAGTTCTCTTTTATACCCTGTTGACGATCTAGGTGGTTCTATCACAGTTCAGGGAAGCCACTTGGCATCTGTGGTAGGCTGCATAATGGCCCCCAAAGATGTCCATGGCCTCATCCCTGCACTTCTGAAAGAATAGGTTGAATTACATGGCAAAGGGAACTTCACAGGCGTAATGAAGGATTACAGATTCTAAAATACAGTCTTTTAAATGTGGATAATTGTATCCAGATGAGCCCAATCTTACTAATCAAATTCCCAATTATCTGGGTTCATCGCCCCCTCCCAAATGTATCAATATTTCTCCTAGTGCCTCACGTCCTTCTAACCCAGTAACTTTCTATTGTTAAAGATGGGCAAGGATTACTGTGAGTGAACCTCTTGTGATAATAACTACTATTTCATGAGCGCTTATTATGGTCCATTAGCTTTACAACCATCACTTCATTTTCTATACACAATAACCACATGAAGCCGTTGTTATTGTTGTCATTTTACAGATGAGGACACTGACATTAAAGCTCAGAGAGGTTGAGGGACTTGCCCCAGGTTGTACGTTTGTTAAGTAGCTGGGAACTGGGATTCAAACCCAAGGTTGTTTGATTCAAGGCCTATGTTATTAACCACTAGATCTACTTCCTCTCATAGTTAGGAATGTTTTGCCCCTTGGATTTACCTTTGTGCATCGTCTTCTTTTTGGAAAGAGGAGTGTTCTGTTTTTAAACAGATGACCACAATTTCTTTGATCTCCTTCCTTGAAGAGGTGAAGCTTAATTTCCCTCCTTCTGCCTGGGGCTGGGCCTGGTGACTTGCTTGTAATGAACAGAATAAGGTGCAAGTGATGATGTGTGACTCAGCAACTAGGTCATAAAAGACATTGGGGCGTCTCGCCTTCTCTCTTTTCTTGGATCGCTCACTCACTCTGAGGGAAGCAGGCTGCTGGGTTGTGAGCCTCTGTCTGGAGAGCTCCACGTGGCGAGGAACTGAGGCCTCCAGCCAACAGCCAGGGGGAAATGAAGGCCAGCCAACAACCATGTGACTGAGCTTGGAGGGGTTCCTCCAGCTCCAGATTGTGTAGCCTCAGTCTGCAGTGGCAGCAACCTCCCAATAGACATGCAGAGCCAGAGCCACCAGCTAAGCCGCTCCCAGATTCCTGACCCATGGAAACTACGAGATAATTAATGTTTATTGCTTTAAGCTGCAAAATTTTGGAGTAACTTGTTATGCAGCTAGAGATGCACAGAGGGAGCATGCTTGCCCTCTCTCTGCTGTGGAGCCTCAGAATTAAACTCTTTCATGAGTCACCGATATTAGAACTGAAAGCACCTTTGGAGATCAAGTAGTTCAACCCACTCGTGTCTGCAGTGAGACAGACACAGTCACGTTTACTTCACCGGGCATTGTGAGAATTAAGTGAAGAGACAGGAGCAGTATGTCCAGTGTTTGAACTGAGTGAGCCTTCAGGGAAAGCCACACCCCTCCCACTCTGGGTGAGGACGTTTGGGGCCTGAGAGGTGAGGTGACCTGCCAAGGCCCCAGTGCTCAGCAGCTGCAGAGCTGAGTCCTATAAGCAATTTCCCTGATGCCCAGCTCAGTGTCCCCCTTCCTCCTGCCCCTTTCCCCACCACTTCTCTACCTCGCCCTTGTCCATCAAATGGAGTAAAGGCACCAATGAGTGATGTCGGTGATATTTGAGGGGTGTGAGCAAAACGTGAGGAGGTGCGGAGGGGGCAGCCGACCAGGGGCTGTGCTGTGCTGAGGACATTGCCTATGGTCCCCCAAAGCCAAAGGAGCTGCAGGAGATTCTCAAGGCAGTTGTGATGGGTTGAAGCCTGAAGTTAACGAAGGTGATGCTGGCAGTTGGGATGGAATAGAGGGGGAGGGACCAGTGGCCAGGACACTGAGGACAAGGACAGGTATAGGTCCAGCCCAGCCCTGTGCCGGTTTGTCACCCCAGCATCTGGCACGGTCACCTTGCGCAAAGCAGGCGCTTCATAAACGTGTGCTGTCCTGGCTGTGAGTCACCCTGCTGCCTTGCCTCCAATATGCTTCCCCTCTCAGGCCCCAGGTGCTAATGCTACTCAGTCTTCAAAATGCAGCTCAGATACACCATCTGCACACACAGCATCGGCGGCATGGGTTTCTCAGAGACACAGAGTAGTTCACCTTGGACTTGCTCCGCACCAGCTTCTTTCTCATCAATCTCCTTCCCCCAAGAGCAGCAGGAGCTCCGAGCCGTGAACAGACCCAGCTTGCCCGCCTGGGTCTTATACTTCACACTCTGATTCTTCCCTGTCCTTCATAGGTCATTGACCTTCACACTGGTGAGCACTTGGGTGTGGGGTGCTGGGGGGGAGGGGCAGACAGAGGGACGGGGCTTTGCTTCCTTGAAATGGCATCATTTTAACATTGTAAAAAGCCTTTCGTATCAAATGTCTCAGTGTGTGAAGTCAGGTGTTTGCAACTGTCTCAAATGTAGGAGCCGCCAAGAACACAGAGGGGTCACTACCTTACCCAAGCCTCACAGGGGTGGGCAGCTGGGCCGCAGTTAGCCTGGCTGGGAAGAGCCGTGTCTGGGGCGAGCCTGGGCCACGAATGGCTTTGGCTGTGCACAGCCCGGTCGGGGTGTCCCACAAAATGACATTCTTCTGTGCCTGTAGGTTTTACTGTGGGCTCTAGGTGGCCCAGTCCCTCTGCAGTGGGCTTGCATCCTACATGTGCTTCAGAGTCATCAGATAAGAGTCTCAGATTCAAAACTGTCTTTGAAAACTCTCTGATATTACCATGAAACTATTATGTGTGTAAAATCCTGGGCCAAATTATTTGGTAAGAATGTCTAATGGAGAAAGTAATGTCCAGCATATAGAATATGGTAATGAGTACAATGAATATAGGAATGAGTACAATTTACACCACATATGAGTATAATGAATTTAATTTCATGGTATGTTACATATAGCCTCCCCCAAAGAGAATGATTTTTCAACACAGGAATCACGCCGTTAGGGAGACCAACTCTCCCGGTTGCCTAGAACTGTCCTGGTTTTCGTGCTGTAAGTTCTGTGCCTACGTCAGCACTGGGAGCCACTCACATTGTAAGAGGTGGGAACGAAGCCGGCGGTGGGCTTTGGGTGTCCCCGGTAGGTCAGACAACAAATCAGCCTGCAATTCCTTCTCTTTCTCTCTCCAACCTCCCACCCACAGTGCACGTAATTGAATTTGCACCACCTGTAGAAAATACCCTCAACCTCTTGGTTCTACTGGAAAGCGGCAAAAACACAGGCTTTTCTAATGCTGAGTCCTTGACATCACTTGCATAGCAGAAAGTCAATGTGTATGTGCTTGTAGGTGTGTGTGTCTGGGTCTGTGATAGGTGTGCGTATGTGTGATTGAGGGGGGAGGGGTGTAGATGTGTGAGTGTGTGTAGGGGTGTGTATGGGGTGTGTGGAAGTGTGTGTGTGTGTGTGTGTGTGTGTGTGTGTGTGTGTGTGTCTGTGGAGGGACAGAGCAGCGTAAAGCAAGAAGAAGCTTCTGGCAGTTGTCACGGATTCCCTTGCTTATGAGGTTCATTCTATCAATACCAATTGCTGATGAATGAAGTTGACACTTCCTGGCTGGGGTTGCTCCTTGAGTCGGGATGTCTCACAGCAGCAGTCGGCCAGTGCCACGGGGCGCATCTCCTTGTCAGATCTTGGGTGGGACAGGGAACAGGTGACTGACAGCCACTCCCTGTGTTTGGCTGGTACTTGCACCCTCAACTTGGCGGTGGCATCAGTGATCGCTCATCAAACATTTGCATTGGAGTTGCCTGGACAGAAGGCCACTTGGAAAGGTTCCTTCTCCCTCCTTCCCTATCTGGAGTTGTCTAGAAAAAACTGGCAGATTGCAAGAGGGTTTTGACAGGGGAGTGACATCTAGTTCTGCCAAAGGGCTTTTGTTGGGGGGGACCAAACCACTGCCATGTCTGCAGAGAGGGACTGAAGCGAATAAACTCACACACTATTCCTTCTCTGATCTCCCAACGGCTAATGAAGGGGGTTTAAGCAATGTAAGGAATCAGGAGTCTCCCAGGGGACTAACAGTGGGTGAGATAGAACCAGTGCAGTAGCCAGAGACTGGAACAGGGACAAGTGAGATAGGCAGCCCTGAGCGTGCCCACCACACGGCTAATGTGTCCCCTGGAAGAAGATAGGAGAACACTGCAGCCTGGATTCTGCACCAGCCCAGAGACTGCACGCCAGCCCCTCTTCTCTTTGCTCTGGGAAAGCCCCTGGGGTCTGCATTCTCACACCAGGTGGCTGTCTAATTAGTGTGTGTGTTTTGGTTTTGGCTGGTTTATATGTAATTAGGCATTTTCTCATTATCCTGAGAAATACAGGAGAAGCATCTAAAAGCCTTCTTCTGTACATGGATATACTGGAGTCTAAGACCAGGCGTGGGGTGGGGGGCATTCACGGAGGATGGGAGACAGGCTGTGGGCACCAGCAGAGGAACGGGGCTTCAGGGCCACTTTTGTTTCTGGCATCAAGGGCAGAAGGACACAGTGGGGATTACGCCAGCTCTGTGCTATGCGTTATCTTTTGGGCCCACTGAAGCTTCAGCTGTGGTTAGACGGCCTCTGCAAAGCACTGCTCATACATTTCCAAGTTTTCCTGTGTCACTCCATTTCACCACATCCTGCAAAACCTACCTAAAGAGCTCCACGGGCCCAGCAGCTCCCTGGGAGCCTCTCATCTCGGCACCTAACACGGATTCTAATTAGATGTATTTATTTGCTGAATACCTGTCTACTTTCTACACTGAAGTCCAGCGAGAGAAGGACTACAGCAGTTTTGCTCAGCGTTGTAACTCCAGCACCTAGCACAATGCCTGGCTTCATGTATGTGGGGTTTAAACATTTACTGAATGAATAATTGTTCTTTTCCATGAGGCTCTGCTGGGGAGGCCGGAGAGCTTGCTGAATGCTTGTGCCCATGTGTGAGCGAATATTAAGCAGAAGACACAAGAATACCTACTTTACTTTTAGAGAGTACGTATTGTATCCGGTGATGTTTTTTCAGTCCCTTTTGGTCTCCGTTAATGAGCTTAGAAAATGAGATAGAAGAGTCTGGAAGCTGTTTGCCTTTTAAATGCGATGCAACAGGAGGTGGTTCTGGGGACTGAGGGGGAGGGGAACTCTCTGTGGCGGGGCTTTGGCATGTGGAAAGCAGGTTGGCCCCCATGAGATCCTTCCAGGCTCATTAAAGATAATTTGCTCCCAGGCCTTGCGGCCATCCCTTCCGAAGGAGAAACGTGGCAGACTAACATCTGGAGAATTCAGAAGCCTGCGAATTAAGCAGATGAGCAGAGGCTCTGCGTTGCGGGGGAAGGAGCGTGGTGGGCAGAGGTGACATCTGTGCCGCTCCCCCTCGCAGTTAACTTGCCAGTGACACCCTCCTCCGCCAGGTAGGAGACAGAAGCTATCTCACTGACCTCCTTGAATCCCGGCCATAAGTAGACCTCGGTCATTAGCGGTGCCCACAGGCCCTGCTGTGGGTACCTCGCTCTTTGCTGTCCCCCAAAGGGCTCTCTTGGCCTCGTTGGCTGCCTGGCATCATGGGCCACCGTTTCTAGGCAACTTGTGCCGAAGAATGTCATCTAGCGCTGTCGGAGGTGCTCGCTGAAGGCCCATCTAACGGGGGAATGAGTTTAAATTTGAGGCCCTTAAGCCAAAACCTCCCGCTCATCCCTTAAATAGAAACCAGGCAGATCACCCATGGAGCACGGCCCTCCCTCTGCCCTTACGCAGGGATTCCTGGGGATCGCCACGTCCGTGCTGACGAGCGAGTCACCAGACTGGTGCTTTTCCGGCGTGGCTTTGTCTTTGTGCTGAAAGTGTCAAACTGTACATTTTCATAGAAATGAGGCACTGACGTGGTTTCTGAGCCCTCAGTGGGGATGGGTGATTAGACAACACGATGATTTGGGATGTCTTCTCACGGGGGGAGGTTGTGCCCTGCCAGGGCTGGATTAGGTACTTATGGAGGGTCTGTGATTCACATGGACATCAGAAGAATTGGATCAGGATGTGCTGAGCTCAGGAGAGATGTGAGAAGCAAGAAGGAATGGGAGCCCATGGTTTTTTTTTTTTTTTTTTGCGGTACGCGGGCCTCTCACCGTTGTGGCCTCTCCCGTTGCGGAGCACAGGCTCCGGACGCGCAGGCTCAGCGGCCATGGCTCACAGGCCCAGCCGCTCTGCGGCATGTGGAATCCTCCCAGACCGGGGCACGAACCCATGTCCCCTGCATCGGCAGGCGGACTCCCAACCACTGCGCCACTAGGGAAGCCCCGAGTCCATGGTTTTGAGGCCTGTGAAGGTGAGACATCGTCCGAGCACTTTATGAAGATTGGCTTCATTTAGTCTGTGATCGTCCTTGATCCTTTTGCGAGCCCGGCCTCCATCCACCCGGCACGGGAGCAGGAGGCAGAATCTGACCAGAAAATGACTTTTGAGATGTTTGGAGTGCCGGCGATCGGGGAAGCAACGCACTAGCTCCGGGATGACTCCAGAGTCAGAATTCGAAGTGCCAGCTTGGCCGCGACGCTCGCCAGTCACACGGGCTCTCCTTGGCTTGGCGTCACGGGCTGCGCGGCTGGGCTGCAGCTCCGGGGGGAGGAAAGACACCTGGTGTTTCTCTTCCTCCAGAGCAGCGGTTCTCAGGCTAGCCGGTGTCAGAGTCACTGATGGCCGGGCCCAGCACCCCAAGTTTCTGGTCAGTAGGGCTGAGAATCTGCCTTTCTAACAAGCTCCCAGGTGATGCTGAGGCTGGCGGTCCAGGGACCGCACTCAGAGCCTCCGCCCCGGAGCACCCGCGAGAAGGAGGCCCAGCTCAACACTTGCGAAGGGCCGGGTGTTCTGGGGAGGGGTTGCTCTTTGCCAGAGCTGGATGGTAGAGTCCTTCAGGCCGTCCTTCCCCGCCACTCCCCCTCTACTGTCCCATTTTACTGAACAGGCTGCCGAGGGCGGGGACAACAGTGGATAATCTTCTCTTTCTGATGTTTTATACTTCAATCCTCGCAAAAAGCACTTTGCAAAGCCTTTTTATGTCTTTTGTTAAAATGAAAAGGATCCTGGGGTCCTTGAAGACAGATGCCCTTTGAGCTTTGCTTTGGGGGGGCTTTTAGCTGCCGATAAAGCAAACATCTTCGGGAGCCTGGCCTCTTATGTGCCTGGCAGGGGAGCCAGTGAACAGTCACTCTACTCCCAAAGGTCAGGCCAGGAGCCCCCGTGTCAGGAGCACGGGCCCCCTGGCCACTATTATCCTGATACCAAATGTTCTACATCAGCACCCAGGGAGAGGCTAATGAAGGTCAGTACCAGACTCCAGGAGGCTCTTGGCAAACGTTTATTTAATAGATAGATGGACTAAGGGATGCAGCGGGAGGCTGTGTGTGTGTGTGTGTGTGTGTGTGTGTGGCTGGGTCTCCTATTCTCATGTCTGGGAAAATGTCTCATGTCTCATTCTCATCTATAGGAACAAACTTATTTCCAAGTCCTAGCTTCACAAATTGACCCTACTGGACAGAGGGGTGAAGGTCACTGTTAAGGGCATGAGCTCCACCCTTCCAAGTCTCCTTTATAAACAGGGCATAATGAAAGCCCCTACTTGGAAGGGAGGGCACCCCTGGAATATTTAGCCCCAGGCCCCGCAGGAAGCCAGTGCGTCATGACTAGTGGCGGCTCTGCTTGTGGATTTATGGCTCTAAATAGGCTTCTTCTGTTGGGACGTCAGATGTACTTGGGGACGGGGTCTTGCTGTTCTCAACTCTGAACATGACCCGGGCAGATGCGGCGGCAGCAGCAGGTTTTGATTATTAACTGGAACCAGAGCAGCCACCCTGGACTGCCAAGACTCCAAGTGAGGCTTGAGTCTGAAGTCTCTGTGCAAGTCACCGCCAGTCCCTCCGGAAAGACCGGCCAGGTCTTCATGGAGCCCCGAGATGCGGTGGGAATCTGAAGCCATGCCCACTCCTCCCCTCCCCCTCCTGCCTCACCTCAGGCTGTGCAATGCCTTGGGGGCGAGCGCCCACAACTCTATTGGTTTTTCCCTGGTGGCAGGTGGGAGAAAGGACCGTGTGAGGTCGTGATGGACCATGTCCAGCCGGCACGCCAGCCACTACACATATCCTCCTCCCGGCACCCACTGAAGAACTGAGGGGCCCCGGAGATCTCAGAGGCTGGTGGGTGCTGCGGTCCTGATTTGCCCTTTGACAACTTTCTGCTCTAGGTATTCCCTGTCTCAGGTGGCCCCTTCTCAGGCCACCACTCTGCACCCTGGTCCTTCTCTCAGATTCCATGTCAATGAGCTTCATTTCAAAATGGGCCCTCTTTTGTCTCAGTCCTTCAGGTCCTATTCCACAGTCTTTTCATAAATTCACTCACTCCTTCATTCCTTCATCCATCCATCCATTCATTCATTCCTTCATCCATCCATCGATTCATTCCTTCATTCATTCATCCACCCATTCATCAATCTATCCATCCATCCATTCATTCATCAGTAATTACTGAGTGCTTCCTCTCTGGGCAACAGCCTGCTGATCAGCCTGTGTGATGAATGAAGCCGGGACCTAAGTGTTGGGCCCGCCAGGCACATAGGTGGTGGTGACAAAGTGGTTCTCTGGCTCTTGGTGTGCCATGTGCCTCAGGCCCAGATGGCAGTGGCCTGGGGGCTTGGCCTGGCTGCCCACAGCATGAAGGTATAAGGCAAGGCAAAGGTGGAGGAACAGACTGTGACCATCTCTGTCAGGAAGGAAATGCCACTCTACACTGAAGCCCGACGGTGAGCTCTCATGCTCCCTGGCTTCTCTCTGGGTATCACCTATTTGACTGGGAGACTTGCTTCTCTGAAACCAAAATTACCTTAATCATTTTCTGTGCGGGGAATGGCAACACCAGCCCTGGGAGTGAGTCTCCCAGCCGGTGTGTGTGGGCAGATGTGAAGGAGGACCAGATCCTTGGAGAGCCAAGTCTCTACTGCCCCTCAGGGCTCTGCCTGGCTTTGTCCAAGGTTGGCCAGATGCCCAGCCAGAGGAAGTCAGCAAGTGCTTTCTTTCGTCTTCTTTCCAAAGGGTCAGCATGGACATTTGAGGACCTCCTGGGGGGCGTGTGGAGGCCCTTTCAAACCTAAGGCCTCAGATATTTTGATACAGAGCTGAGTCTGCCTCTGCATCCCACGGTAGAGAGAATCACTTTGTGTAAAGAGATGTTCCTAACTGGGGTGTGACGTGCTTGTGAATGACATGGGGCTACAGGAAAGGGAGAGAAACACTGCCTGCATTCTTTCATTCATTCACCTCCAGAACACTCATTGAGCCCTTGCTAGGTGTCTGACACTCTCTTGGGCAATGGAATATTCACATGAAGAGTAGGCTGAGAGGAAGTACGTGCTGGCATCCTTGGGAAGCTTGCCATCAAGGTGAGCCTGTAAGAACCTGGTTGGAGAGAAAAAGAGGCCGACAGCCCCTCTGTTAACTTTGGAAGTTGTCGCTATCTCTCTGGGGACTCCGCCCCACATAAGATGCTTGGAAGTCAGGAATGTTCAAGGTGTTTCACCAGAGTTTTTTCACTCGGTTGACCAGAGCTAGGTGCCCAGAAACTGGGGTTGTGAGTTTAATTCCCAGAGATAACAGGGAACTGATCAAGGAGGGAAAACCATTCACAGGGACCAGGTCATGAAGCCACTTGCAAGCCATGTAATAGAATCTGAACTTCACCTTGAGAGCAATGGGAGGCCCTTTGTAGGTTTACAGGTAGGGCTTTGGCGTTGTCTGATTGATTTCCTTCAATTAGCACATGGAGAACAGACTGGAGAGAATGAGGGCGAGACCAGAGGGAAGGAGCCCAGCTAAGAGACCTGCAGTCGCTGGGCTGGGTGGCTCTCAATCTTGAGAAACGAGAGAAGCACCTGGCCCTACGCTGGCCCCAGCCGGGACCAATGACATCAGAATCTTTGGGGGTGGAGTTCCCAGGTGATGTCAGGGTGCAGGCAAGATTGAGAGCCATTGATCCACGTGCTGCCAGATGGCAGCCTGCATCAGGAAGGCAGCAGTGGGGCCGAAGAGGAGAGAGAGGTTTAGGAGGCAGAATAAGCTGGATCTGTGGGAGGTTAGGAGAGAAGCCTTCCCTCTTGGTTACTGCTTTGCCCCTCAGAGTAGAGGGTGGTGCAGTTCATTCACTCACTGAGACGACTTTAACAGGAGGGTTAGCTCCAACCCTGCAGGAGAGCAGTAAGCACTTTCTCCCCAAAGCTGCCTGTTGCTCAAGGAGGCTTTGCTCTGGCATCTTGGGTCTGCTTTCCAGGTTTCTGACCTCCCTTCCCCCCGCACTGTCCTCTCGCACCACTTCCTCTTCTGCCTCTTGGATACTTGCCTGGCTTCTGACTTTTGCCTCCATCATCTCCCCAGATCTAGCCAATACCTTGGCTGGCTCACCCGTCCTGGCTGCCACGTTATACCCACAGTTCAGTGATGGCCACAGACGTGACGAACCAAAGGAGAAAAGCTCAGTTGCTGTGACATCTCCTGGGGTAGAGGCATGGGGTCTCCCTCTCCCACAAAGACCATTCAGTCATTCATTCTGCCAAGAATGGAATCTTCACTCTTGCTATTTGTAGGCTTAAATGGAACAAGGCTGGACAAGCTATCACACATAGACTCTTCATTAAAAAAGGAGCTCGCTGTTTTTTAGTTAAGGTGTGGAGGGTTGCTCAAGGCCACAGCCCCAGTGAAGGAGGGCAGAGGGCTCCTTCTTGGCCTCAGACCTATTCCCCTATTCCTGTTTAGGCCCTGCCTGAACGTAATTTTTTTTTTTTCTTTCGGTACGCGGGCCTCACGCTGCTGTGGCCTCTCCCGTTGCGGAGCACAGGCTCCGGACGCGCAGGCTCAGCGGCCATGGCTCACGGGCCCAGCCGCTCCGTGGCATGTGGGATCCTCCCGGACCGGGGCACGAACCCGTGTCCCCTGCATCGACAGGCGGACTCCCACCCACCGCGCCACCAGGGAAGCCCTGAACGTAATTCTTCTCAGGCCTGCTTTAATCTCTAAAGAGCAGGACACCTGACCGGTGCCCTGTGTTCCTCTTACCTTTTAGGCAGACCTAAGTTCCCACCTAGGGACTCTCTTCAGTCCAGTAAGCTATTTCAGTTAAGTCCAAGTGTTCTGGAGAGGAAATTAGCCTGTACTTACAGAGCTTCTAGCACATGCTCAGCACTGAGTGAGAATCCGGAAAATGCACAGGTCAAGAAAACATCTACACCCGCTGGGACCCTGTCCGTCTGACTCGGCAGTCAACGGCCACCTGAGAAAAGGCAGAGAGTCGATAATGCTCGGCGTTTATACGGAACTTTCCCGAGCCGGCTGGCATTTCTTTTCCTCATCTTGGTTGTGACATCTCAGTCTTTACCTTCCCACGTGCACAGGTCCCTGGACTTTTTCTCCCTGGGCAGACGATAGGCGTTTCTTGGCTAGGGTAGCTCACTTGGTCTAACCTGAACCTTCCTACGGAGGTTGCAGTTCCCATCGGTGCCACACCAGGGTGCCCTTGGGGGAGTGCGGCTGTCAGTCAGGCAGCCGCCAACTCAGGGCATCAGATGCACACTGAGTGTCTGTGGAGCCCAGGCCTGCTTCGGCCACAGGGACCTGCGGGGATGGGGCAGGAGCGTAGGAACCAAGCTGGGATGGCTGGTGAGCTCAGCGTGCCAGGGTGGCCTCAACAGCACATGGTGAGGGTTCCAGGGACCCAGCGCAGCCGAGGTGGTGATGTGGGAGGTGCTAGGGAGGCTCGTGGCAGTGGTTATTTACCAAAGGGTGACTGACAGCCATCCTTTCCTTCCCTCGTTGTAGCATTCCCTTTCCCAGCTGTTTTTGAACAGATTCTCTAACTGAACCTCAAAATGCAGGTGCTGGAGAGCTACCTCATTCCTGTTCCCATATCCTTGGAGTTTTCCTGCATATGGAAAACACAAGGACAAGGAACTGACCAGTTGCCTCTGATTGACATCATATTTGGGGAAGAAAATGTTTTTAACCAACTAACTATAAGCTATTTAGTTAGATCCCAAATCCTCACAACCATCCCCGGCATTGATCTTAATGGGACTGGGCCACGTGGGGCACATACTGATCCAAGTCCCCAGAGCCTGCCGTTTCTTTCCCTTCCTTCTCTGGCTTCCAACCCCGCCATGGCAGCCCTTCTCCCATCTGCTCCCAACAAGCCTGTTGAGAGTCTCCATGGACCAGTGATCTCTCTGTTGGGAGCAGCTGCAGGAATCGTTCTGTCCAGCTGCTCCCCGAGCTGGGAGCTTCATCCATTTCCAATCTAGGCTGATGGGATCGAGCCCCAATTTGTAGTCTTCTCAGATGGGGAATGGTAGCGATGCTGTTAGGCAATGGGCTGGCACAGACACAGATGGCCAGTCGGGCCACAGTCAGCACGTGTCTGCTTGTTCCTGTCTTCACCAGTACCACAGGACTGGGCTGGCCAGTGCTGTTGTCACAATACCAAAATAATAGTATCAAGGACCTGGGGGTTCTATTATGGCCAGTGCTAATTAGTTTCAATAGAAGAAAACCCTCTATCTTGTGGACACAGATGTACTTCTAATGTCACAGATGTTCCCTGGTCCCAAAGGAGATTAGAATAGAGAGCGGGTGTTGGCTGGTGGAACCCGTTCTGATACCCAGAAAAACACCCTGGAAAGTGTGTCCTTTTGGTGGTGCTCATTTTCCATAGTCTGAATGATACTTCACAGCAGAGAGAGAATGTGGGCTGCTAATTAGTAGGAGAACAAAACACTTTGCCCTTGTTTATTCTGATCTCTTGATTTTATTTTTTTCCCTAGATCAGGGATTGCGAACTGGAGGCCAGGATGTTGACTCTGGTCTTCAGATGGGTTTTGTCTGGCAGCACATGTTTTAAACTTGCATTGGAAGGCCTGCAGGTGGTATGTGTCTCTAGTTAGGCCCTGACTCACATAATGTTACCTTCCTGGCCTTTATCACATGATTTTGTCCTATAAACTTTATGCCAGGTGTGGAAACATCTGCCTCACTAAATCTGTTCGTTTATGACTGGTCCTCATGAACCCTTTCAGGACACATTTTAAGATCATAGAAAACATCTCTTCATCTGGAGAGGCTTCCCTGACGTTTAGGGCTTTCGTGGTGTGACCCAACTCCAGGGCACCGCTCACATAGAGCGTGAGGGTGCGCCTGGAGGCCCTGGTGCTCTGTTAGGATGCTTTCAGCTCTAGCCTGTTGGGCCGTTGTTACTCTGTCCTGGTTATGTCGGAAGCTTCTGCCCCCTTAGGGGAGTGGGCACCCACGCTCAAAACTATAATCTGAACAGATGAGCGTGAAGCTGCTTACCCAAGACTCATTTGGGACTTGAGCTGTGGGAGGTAAGACAGACGCCTCGTGCCTGAGGAGAAGGCACTGAGGTGCCCGCGGCCCAGGAATGGGTTCAGAGTGCCAGGAGAGCCTCTGTCCTAAGCCCAGACCCACTGCCTGCCTCACCCACATGGAGCGAGGACCTGTGCTGAGCTCTGTCTTTTCCTCATTTTGTCTCTCTTTCAAATCTTTTCCTGTGTGAGTGGGGAGGTGCACCTTGACTTCTCCTAGGCCTCTTATCCTCAGGAAAGAAACGGTTAGCCAGGGAAAGCAATTCATTTCAAAAACTCAAGCTAACCTGTGCTCCCCTTCCCGACCTCCAGACTATTTTAATCTTGTGAACGGTAATGATGTGTGTGGGGAACAGTTTTGCTGTTTACTGAAGCAGCTGAGCGATAATTGCAGAGAAAGGAGAAAGCAGAAGGCTTCTCCCACATCCTGCATTTCTCTCTGCCATTCTCCATGCTAATACAAGGCCCCGATGTTGTATCCTGTGAATCAAGATGACAGACCAGGAAAGGGAGCACAGCAGTGGGTAAGGGAAGGAGGGAGGCAAGCCTGAGGCCTGCACCCCCTCCCAGCGAGGGAGTAAATGGGATTGGACAGTTGCGGGGTTGGCTGACTCCTCAGGGTGTCACGGTAAAGAGGGTAGCTGTGCAAACAGCTCTCGGTCCACCAGATGGGGTGCTGGGTCTTCTTAAATAAAGCCATGATGGAAAGTGCCTTCTGGTGTCAGATCAAAATGTTTTCTGCTACAACATAAAAGGGAGGAAGGTAGACCAAGTGGAACAAATATAAAATTATTTTATTTAACCTTCTTAGGTTAATCTGTCGGTTTCTGTGTGACTACTGTTCATTAAAAATTCATCGTGCTTGGAATTATCAATGCCATATTCCTCTTTAACAAGGTACGTCCCTTAGATGAGCTTCTTGTCACTGCCAGATATAGAATGTATTGAATGCCCAATGTATGCAGAAGCCTGTGTATACACTGGGCTGGGAAGCCAGGGTGCAATTTACAGTCATGTTGGGTTGAGAGAGAACTTGTGTCCCATAACCGCAGCCTGCTTTACATGCAATAGAACACAGGTTAAAATGTTATAGATGTCATGCCTTGAGTGACGTGACTGCAAAGCAGCCTGGGATATGAAGAGGTAGGGTCAGTGGGGAACAGGGAAGGCATCCAGAGCTGTACAGGACTTGTCTGGGGGATGGCTCACCCATTGCAGGGTCGACCGAGATGGGGTTCACGAGCTCTTCCACTAGAGTCACCCAGGACTGGGCGGAATGGATGGACTGGGTACCTGGAGCAGAATCTCCAGTGGTGGGCACAGGACTTCTGTCTTAACAGGCTTGCAGGAATTCTTGTGCACACGGAAGTCTGAGAAGCTTTAAGCCATAGGGTGCTTAGGTGTATTAGGGGTGGCCGTCCGCAGGCTTGTGGAGGACAGGCACAACCGTAGGCAACCCTGGCAGCAGGCCATGAAAAAGCAAGCCCCGCCCCTGACGGCAGATACAGGGTCCACTCCATCCCCCAGAGAGGGGAACTGACAAAAGCAGACCAGGGACTGGGGCCTTGGTGCACTGGGGGAAACCCAGCTGTGTGGCAGGACTTGGCCGAAGGTCATGACCTGGGGGGCATGAGAAGGTTTGGGCCTCCCAGGGTAGGTACACGTTTCCACATCCCATCTGCTGGTGGGCCTGAGGCTCTGAATCTCTTTCCAGCCTTGGGCAGGACTGGCTCCAGGGCTGGGTAAGGCTAGGCCTGCGGGTGAGGGGCACCCGCAGGTAGGACTGAGTGGCGGGGGCAGAAGCGGGGAGCCAGGTCAGCAGGGCAAGGGTGACCTTGGAATTGAACAGTAGAGATTTTAAGGAAAAGCTTTCTGGTGGAGCACCTTAGTTCCCAAACAAACCCACAGAAAAAGCAGGAAAACTCTCAAATGTTGAGACAGAAATGTTGTTACAGGACATAATGTTCTTCCTCGGACCTGCTTGGGTGGAAAAGGAGTCCATAAGCGTAGGATTTCCTAGCAGGCCCAACCATGTCCAGGCCAACTTGACTTTGCTGGAGTTGCCGACAGGAGCAGGCTCGTGTCGGACAGAGGAGCGTCCAGTGGGCTTCTTTTCCTGATCTTGGTAGAGGAGGCATCTCTCAGCCCTTTACTCCATTCTTAATCTGAAACCAGGCCCGGCTTTAAGAAAAGATGCTCAGTTTCGGATTGCTATCATTTTACATCAAAAACCCCAGGCTTTTTCTTGTTTAAACTTCTTTTGGTTAAACCTTCCCTTTCAACTAATCCTGAGATGAAATTCCTACAGCAAGCCTGTCCAGCTATAGGGTATTTGACTCTCAGGATTCTTGTCTAAGAGAGACCCAATCCTCTCTCACCTAAAAGCCTGGACTCTGTTACCCACAGCCTCTTGTTTGTTCTGTCTTTTCAAACAATCCCTGAGTCAGAATAAAGGGAAATTTTCTGGGACAAAACAAACAGTGCCTGAGAAAGGCTCCCTTCTCTTTTATATTGCTTACAAAGCATCCACAGACACTTCCCTGAAGGTAAAACTTCTCCTTTAATTGTACCCAGCACACTTAGCCAAGGCAAACTCTGGATCCAGACAGCCCCGCCCTTCTAGGTCAGCCCCAAGCCATTATCCTCTGGCGCAAAAGTGCAAGGAACGGGCAGGACTTCATATTGCGGCTCCTTTTTGGGCTTCAACGTTGAGCTTATGAAACACAATTTCTTTTGGCTACTGCGTCTATGAACTTGCTCGTTTACTGATGTTTTCCCAGTAATTTTCCCTGTCTCCCACTCCTATAATCTGGAGATCTGTACCTTCAGTTGCTTTTGCTTCTGGGGCATTTGCTGTGGGAGGAGATGGGGGAGACCTGAGGCCCAGCTAAACTTCAAGTCAAGCTTGCCACTTCTCCTGTTCCCATCCTTTGTCTCCTCTGAGGAAGAGCTCAGGTCTCTCTTGAATGCGAAGAAAAGAAGGATGTGGTAGGCGGCTCTCCTCTGGACTCTTTCTCTGAGCCCCCAGTTCAATCAATCTGAAATGACCTAAGTAACACACCTTCACACACCCACCCCCTTTTCACAAGCAGGAAAGGAAGAAAGAGGCAAAGGGAGCTGGTTCTGAGGTTTTGAAGAGGGTGATAATTCCTGGAGGGTCTGACCCAGCAGACCTGACTTGGGGAGGGGGGGCAAGGGGACTCCACGGAAGATAATGGAAACATTACGTTGTTAGACAGGGAGGTTTTGGCTCCCAGGCTCCTCGGGGAGCACCTGGAAGATGCTGAAGCAAGCGACTCCTCTACCTCACTCTCCTGCCCGCAAAACACCTTGAATTACCAGGACATTCACATTGCTCTTCATAATAAACCGATCACCCTTCCCCTCTTAATCCTGTTTTTTCCTTCTACAAGTATTAGCTGAACACATTATCATTTTTCAAAGTTCAGAGAACGTAGAAATAGATTGTCTGAGTTCAAATTCCCTAGAAAAATGGGCCGGAGGCAAAGTTTACTGTGCTAATACTTGGGATGGAGGTGGGGAATCCCAGGGAAGTGAGACTGAGAGAAACGGGGACGTGAAGCCAAGGAAGGAAGAAGGTAAGGTGGGAGTTACCAAGTAGGCCACAGGTTCACAAGAGAACTCAGATGGTCTTGGTTGTGCGGGACATCGCCAAGGAACCAGTTACGCCCAAGGAAGCCTCCTGTTATTTCCTGTCTTTCATTTGTCGAAGGTTGTACCCTGGTTGTATTCCGCAGGCTGCTGTAGAGGCCCAGAACCTCTATGGGCTGGGCCGAGCCCAGCGCTTTCCAGTATGGCAGGAGCCAAAGGCAGAATCTTGTTGGTATGGGAAACTGAGATAAACCTTCTCCCATTTGCCCTCCTCTCCTCAAAACAACTACTCTTAAGAGCTTAGCATATATCATTCCAGGTCCTTTTTTATGCATTTGTACACATATCTTTGTGGGTTTTAAAAAACATGAACTAGATAATGTAGTATGTATTGTTTTTCAATTTCCTTTTTCTCCTCTAATTACATCTTATAGATTTTTCATGTTTGTACATTCTTTTAAATCCCTGTGTAGCATTATTTATTTAGTATGGATATGCCATAATTTAGTCCCCTTTTGCTGGCCCTTTAGATTTTTCCAACCTTGGCTATTATAGTCAGTAATTGCAACGAACATGATTCTTTGTGTACATGTGAGGCTATTTCTCAATAACAAATACCTTGAGCTTGTACTTTTGGGTTAAATGATCACCCACAAAAATCAAATAACTCCCTTCTTGTCAGGATCCTTTCGATCCTGGAAGAATTTAAAAGTGGAGGCCACTTGATTCAGTTGGTCGGAGCATGAAGCCAATGAGCTTGGGAGATACTGAACTTGATCCTCATTAAATAATGAGGAGGACCGTTACCCATGGTCACAGACTGCGCCCTGAACCTTGGCTAGCTGCTCCTCAAACGTTTATTGTTGAGCATGAGGAGGAGAGAGAGTGCCTAACTCTACAGAGTGGCTCTCAAGGGGTGGCCCACAGCCCAGCGCCACCCAGAAACTTATTAGAAAGGCAAATGCTTGGGTCCTGCCTCAGAGCTACTGAATCAGACATGCTAGGGGTGGGTCCAGAAAATCTATGTTTTAACGCGTCCCTCCAGTGGTTCCAATGCATATAAGGTCTTTGAAGGATGCCCTTCAAAGCCCATCTCTATTACTAGGAGAAGAAAACACAAAAGTCAATAGAGCTCTGTCGCCCTGTTTCTGGGTGAGGAGCAGCAGAACCGTGTCAGGCACATATGAGGCTACTGCAGGTGGAACCTTCCTTCTTCTGGACAATTTGGCCCTTAGGATCTTCGAACCCGATCACAGTCTCTCCCTCTGCACGCACTGCCCCTGCTGTCAGACCAGAGTCACCAGAGGTGTCCAGCAGCTTAGGGTGTGTCTTGCTGATAACCTCACCTTCATGATGTCATCCTTTGGCTTCTTAACTTCTGTGGCCTTTGATCTTGACCCTGGAAACCCCCAAGCAAGCTTGAGCCCATGAGCCGCAGTCCACTGACCAGTGTTGGAGCCCAGCGCTGACCTATGGAATCTTCTATTTCCTTTTCTGTTCAACCATGTGGGGCCTGCTGATACCTCTGCTAGGCTGTGACAGTTATTTCTGCATACAAAGGATGGCATTTTTGCTTTTTCATATTACACCATGGACTACAAATCCCAACTCTGTACATGGATACATTTAAATCAACTGTCATTGCTGTGATGCAAGAAAAACTGAATTACCAAAGGATTTTGGCCGGGTTTTCCTGCCAAGGAAAGTCCCCTTTAGTTTCATATTTGTTGCATCTGCCTCCAGTAAAATGAGATCCTCACCAACCTCAGAATATGAGTGGAGATCCCGTCCAGCTGACTGCAGTTGCCATTATTGGGACGTAGCAAAACTGATCTTGCATAGATTTTTTCCTTTGATGCGTCTTATTGGTTGAATTTGTGCCCCCCCCCCAATTCATCTGTTGAAGTCCTAAACACCAGTACCGCAGAATGTGGCTGTGTTTGGAGATAGGGTCTTACAGAAGTAATGAAGTTAAATTGAGGTGATTAGGGTGGGCCCTAACCTAATGTCCTTATGAAAAGGGGAGATCTGGACACAGACATGTGTGCAGGGAGAATGCCATGGAACATGCAGGCAGAGATCGGGGTGATGCTTCTATAAGCCAAGGAACCCCAAAGGTTGCCAACAAACCACCAGAAGCGAGGGGAGAGGCACGGGCCAGATTCTCCCTCACAGCCCTCCAAAGGAACCAATCCTGCCGACGCCTTGATCTTGGACTTCTGGTCGACCCATCGATGTGAAGATAAACTTGTTAAGTTGCCCAGTTTGTGTTGCTTTTACAGCAGCCCTGGCAAATGAATCCAACAGGCCTGTCATCGTTTACTTTTCTTCTCACAGTCATCCTGCCTTTCGGATCTCATCAGCTCTTACCTGGGCTCCTGTGAACTGCTGTTCTCCCTGACTCAGGCTCCCCACACTCCATCCTGTCCAGCAAATCTTCGTCAGAGCAAGCTTTTCTAAGAGCGGTCTTCATCTCCTCCAGCACTCTATTCTTACTACTCCAAGTCTGAATCCCATGACCATAGCCTGCTCCTCAAACTCTTATCCTCACCCCCAACCCCTACACGGCCTCTGCTCTCCCTTCAGATGGGCCTTCTCACTACCCCATGAATATACGTCATGTCCACCTGCATACACCTGCCATGCCCTCCTTCCCAAGTTCTCCAGAAGCCCGGCATCACTTAGTCAAGGGGTTCTCAAACTTTGTTGCATGTTAGAATCACTTTAGGAGCTTTTTTTTTTTTTTTTTTTTTGCGGTACGCGGGCCTCTCACTGTTGTGGCCTCTCCTGTTGTGGAGCACAGGCTCTGGACGCGCAGGCTCAGCGGCCATGGCTCACGGGCCCAGCCACTCCGCGGCATGTGGGATCTTCCCGGACCGGCGCACGAACCCTTGTCCCCTGCATCGGCAGGCGGACTACCAACCACTGCGCCACCAGGGAAGCCCAGGGCTTGTTACTTAAATTCTTTGAGTTGTGGTTTCTTCATCTCTAAAATGTAGGTAATAATACCTATCTTCCAAGGTCGTAGAGGTGATTAAATGAGATCAAGCATGTAAAGCCTCTAGCACTGAATCTGATGCATACTGGAAGTACTCATTAAACGGTTGCAGTGATTATCACCATAATCACTTCTATCAACGCTTCATTTCTAGGGCCACAGCAGCACCCACATGCCTGTGAGCAGAATGGTTACTCAGGACGTGCTCCAGGGCTCTTGAGGTTTGCACGTTTCTTGCTCAGCTGCACGTGCAAGGGCAGAATGGTAACTGGGCATTTCTGCAGCTGCTCGTTTGTTTTCCCTTTTGTTCAGTCAAGGCTGCATTATAATTTCTGGAGTTCTTGGAAAATTTTGCCTTTCTTGGGCCTCCTTTTGTATAAAAAAAATTAAAACATTTTGCGATTGCATCGATGTAAATGTGAATGCAATTCAGATTGGATTATATTCACTTTTTTCTTCTGATTTTACAAGTTAGAACATTTTCATGGGCCCCTAACCTATCACAGGCTCTGGGCACTATGCCCACTCTGGCCCCCAGATGGTCCCTCAGGCCTGCTTGTGCTGACCCCCTCAGCAGCAGAGCACACACGGCTCAGGGGGCAGGAGGGCCAAGAGCCCCAGCATAAGGTATCATTTTACATGCAAAGTTCTTTCTTCGTAATTAGGTCACAGCTGCCTCCAGAGCAGGGATTTTCCTTGTTAAATTCCCTCCCAGCGCTGAGTGCAGAGCTGAGCACTAGGGCCGGTTTTCTTATTGTAAACGCGTTGCAACATCAATACATTTTGCTGCAGATAATTGTTAGGAGGCTCCTTCCCAAGCCTTGGGAGCCAGTTGCTCTGCAGCTTCCACGGTCATTTTCAGACTCAGATGGGCCCCTCCAGGCCTTTCTGTGGTGAAGCCTTGAGAAATTGGCCACAATAGGCTCCCACCACTGATGGAGTCCATTGTCACCCAGGCCAGAGGAATGAGGTGATGTGGAGGTGCCTGGCCCTGCGTCCTCAAAACTGCAATTCAGAGTCATGTGGAAGCTCCCTGTTGGGGGCCGAGCTTCACCCCCACGTGCTTCCTTTGAGCAGCAGCGGCCAGTCACCTACAAGATGGATTTCCCGCTCTCTCCCTCTGAGCAGAGGTAGCCTGGCAAGGACACTGTCTGGGATTGTCGGACAATCGTCACTCGCTGCTGCTCTTCCCTAGATCTATTCAGTTGGGGAAGACAGCACATACCACAGGCAACATCCACCAGTACCTGTAGGCTCCCAGGGTCACCGTCCACCCCAGTAGTAACATTTGGGGGAAGGTAACATGGGCATGATCCTTGGAGGGATGTGTCATTTGAAAGTGCCCCTGGGGCTGCCTGACTGGAAAGCTGGGGGGAACGACAGCTGGGGGTCGGTTTTCTCAGCTCTACTCCTGTGTTGGTTCAGCTGGGAGCGTGTTCACGTAATCTGTCCAGCTGATGCCGAGGAACTGACAGGACGGTGATGGTGGAGCTGGGGACAGATTACAGAGGCTGAGCAGTGACAGCTCTGGAGCAGACGGCAGTTTTGCTGTTCCTTTTGGATACTTGTTTTGATATGAAACTTATTATTTCACATCTTGTTTATAATAAATTGCTTGTTCATTAGTTTTTCTTGATGGTCTGTTGCGTTATCTCTGAATTTCTTTTGTACAATTTGAGAGCTGCCAAGACGCTTAGTCACTGTTACTGAATGTACCCAGTGGCAGCAAAGTGTAAATATTGAGCTAAATTCTGAGTTTGGAGATGCAAATTAGTTAGTTACTAATTAACCCAAGTCCTCCAAAAGTTGTTAGGATGTTGGCTTGTGGTGCAGCATTGAGGGAGGGATATAAACATTAGCATTAGGGCCTGGGAAATAAGATGGGTAGGATATAAAAACCCCACTGATGGTTTCAGAGAGGAATCTCGAGTTGCATTGGAAGCAAAGACTGTTTGAGGACTGGTGATGGACTATGTTAAAAGAAGGTTCAAAGCCTTATGAGACTCAGACCAAAGAAACAGTGACTCAAGAGCAAGGGACTTCTCCGGTGGTCCAGTGGTAAAGAATCTGCCTTCCAATGCAGGGGACGCAGGTTCGATCCCTGGTTGGGGAATTAAGATCCCACATTCCGCGGGGCAACTAAGCCCACGCACCACAACTACTGAGCCCACACGCCTCAACGAGAGAGCCCGTGTGCTGCAAACTACAGACCCCACATGCTCTGGAGCCCACACACCACAACTAGAGAAGGGAAAAAACAGCACACCACAACTAGAGAGAAGCCCGTGCACCACAACTAGAGAGGAGCCCGTGCAGCACAAAGAAAGATTCCGTGTACTGCAACGAAGATCCCGTGTGCCACAACTAAGACCTGACGTAGCCAAAAAAACAAAAAAAAAAAGAACAAGGGTAATGGAAACACCAAGAAAATTCCTCCATCCATCTGTTGATTTTATAAATATTGTTTGAATCCTGGCACAGAGAGGGGGATGGCAAGTGTGGTTACGACACAGAGGCACATCTGTGGTCCCACAGGTGAGGGGAGGCATAGTTTGGATGGTTGATCTGGTGAAACAGATGGGTCATGAAGGTCTTGGGAGGCATGAAGAGGCATTTGGATCTTGGACTTAGGGCAGTGGGGAGCCATTGAGAGCTTCAAGCAGAAGACTGAGGAGCGTGTGTTATTTGGGAGTGGGGCCGGGGTCACAGAGCCCATTGGAGGGTACAGTGATCCAATGCTACAATAATCCAGAAGAATAATTCCAGCATAGTAACTAGGAGCTTCAGCAGCAGGAGGCTTAGCTGTGTCTCATGAGAGGGGTTGTTGAGGATGTGGCTTGGGGTTGGTGCAAGTGATAAATTTAGTTTGGAAATATTGAAATTGAGGGGCCTGTGGGACTTCCCAGTGTCTGCTTGCATCTGGGGTAGAGGTATAGATTTGGGAGTCACAAGAAAACAGATGGTCATTGATGAAGTATAGGAGTGGCTGAGGTCACCTCGCTAGATGGTATGGAATTGGAGGAGAAGAGGCACTAGGATGGGACTCCCTGAAGAGCAGTACGTCAGGCATGGGCCGAGGAGGAGGAGCTCTTGAGGGAAACTAGAAGAGAGACTAGGGTCTCAACACAGGGTCCCCAACACCAAGGGAAGTGATGACTTAAAGAAAGAGCAGGTCATCATGAGTGTCAAATGTTGGAGAGAATTCATATAAGAACTTTATCTATTAGATTTGGAACAAATAGATCTTTAGTCTCCACATATGGGAGTTTATTTTTTTCAATCAACAAATATTTCCTGAACAACTGCTCACTCACACCAGGCACTGCTCTTGGCTTGAAACTTACATTCTGGTAGGAGAGACAGGCAACCGAGAAGTAAACCAATAACCGGGCAAGGTTATTTCAGACAATGATAAGAGCTATTGAGAAAACAAAACAGGGTGATTGGTAGTGGCAGTGGGTGATTGGTGATGAGTGGGGAGCTCATTTAGATTGGATGGGCAGGGAAGACTGTTTGAGGAGATGACATTTGATCTGAGTCCTGAATAAGAAACATTTGCATAAAGATCCAGGAGGCAGAACATTCCAGGTAGATGGGACAGCTTATGCAAAGGCCCTAAATCAGTGGTTCTCAAGCAGGGGTAATTTTGCCCCTAGGCAAAATTTTGTCCCCTAGGTAATTTTGTCCCCTAGGGGACATTTGGCTACGTCTGGAGACAAAACACAACTGGTGGTGGGGGGAGTGTTACAGACATCTAGGGGGTAGAGGCCAGGGATGCTGGTAAACATCCTATAATGCACAGGACAGGCCCCACAGCAGAGAATTATCCACCCCAAATGTCGTTAGTGCCAAGGATGAGAAATCCTGCCTTAAATTAGGAACAAGTTTGGTTCATTTAAGGAGTAGAAAAGAGGTCAACATCCGGGAAACAGGGGACTTGAGTTAGAGGGGTGAGTAGGGCCAGGTGACAGAGGCCTTGGAAGGAGGGCTTGGTAAGGGATATTTACTATTTCACTTCTGGAAGTGCAATGGAAAACCATTTGAGGGTTGTCAGCAGGGAAATGATTTGATCTGATTTACATTCTGAAATGATACTCTCCTGCTGTAGACACAGGATTGCAGTGGGCAAGAGTGGGAACAGAGAGGCCAAGCAGCCATCCAGGTGAGGAGAAGAGTGGGATATAAGTGGACAACTAGGTAGAGCTGATGGAATTTTTCTGATGGACAGTTTGAAGGTTGAGGGAAAGTGAGGAATCAAAAATTACTTCTAGGGCTTCCCTGGTGGCGCAGTGGTTGAGAGTCCGCCTGCCGATGCAGGGGACACGGGTTCGTGCCCCGGTCCGGGAAGATCCCACATGCCGCGGAGCGGCTGGGCCCGTGAGCCATGGCCGCTGAGCCTGCGCGTCCGGAGCCTGTGCTCCGCAACGGGAGAGGCCACAACGGTGAGAGGCCCGCGTACCGCAAAAAAAAAAAAAAAAAAAAAAATTACTTCTAAGATTTTGGTTTGGACAATAGGATGGCTATATGTACATATAGCTCACTGTGATGAGAAGATGGGGCAAGGTTTATATAGAGAAGATAAAAACTGTTTGAAATGCATGCTAAGGGGATTGTCAAGGTAATGGATGAGGGTTTAATGCTCATGTTTATCACACAGCTGTTTGAAATAGCTGCAATCAGCCTAATTATCCAATTATAGGAGATTAATTAAATAAATTATGGAACCAGTATAAATTAATATAACAGAGTATTTCAATTAACATGGAAATATGGTCACAATGCAATAAATTATTGTAAGATAGTATGTGGAGTATGATACTCTTGGATTCTCATTTCACTTTTTATACCAGAATATGTACTCCATGAGGTCACCATTTAAGTATAGAAGTAAAATTATAAAAATAATAGAAGAAAATAAGGATGAATATTTTTATAACCATGGAGTGGTGAAACCTTGTATAATATATTATTAAAACCAGAAACCATGAGGAAAAGATGGATATACTTGACTATATGAAAAGTTAAAACTCTTGTGGGGAGAAACCAATAGACGAAGTAAAAAAAAAAAAAGAAAGAAAAACTAGGAAAAATTATTTGTGATAAGCACGACAGGGTTAATATCTCTATTAGCTAAAGAAATTTTATAAATCGATAGAAAAGACAAATGGCCCAGCCACAAAACAGACAAAGATGGGTAGGAAATTCCTAGAAGAATAAATGACCAATCAGCATATGAGGAGTTCAGTCTCCCTATGAAAAAAATGCTAACTGAAACAATGAGTTCATTTTTTTTACCTATAAGATTGGCAAAAATTAAAAGACTGATAATATTCATTTTTGGAGAAGGTGAGGGAGAGTACCTAATACAGTCTTTTTAGAGTATAATCTGGTACCATCAGAATGTAAATGTGCTTATTCTTTGACCAAGCAAATCTACTTTTGGTTATTTAGTCTACATGAATAATTAGACAACTATTAAAAGGTATAGGTATAAGATGTGTAGATCTCACTAGTGATAATAAAAACTTTGAAATAACTCAAATGTTTCTCAGCAAGGAGATGCTTAAACAAATTTTGGGCCATAATAAATGATAAAGCAATATTCATCTGTTCAAAGGAGGGAGATCAATTTGTACGTCCTGATTTGGAAAATTGCTCATGACACTGTTAAATGAAAAAAGCAAGTTCCAGAGCAGTCAGCATGATATGGTCTCATTTTGTAAAAATAACTAAATAAAATTATGTATTGATAGATATGGTTCTAAATGTTTAGGAAAAGGTCTGAAAGGCTTACACAAATTTATTCAGTGTTTTCTTTTTCCAGGGAGTCAAATTTTTAGTTCCTATTTTTTTACTTTTCTCTATTGTTTATTTATTTTTAACATAGTGGCATGTGTCTAAAAATGCTCTGTGGTAAAAATTATATATTGGCATATTAGTAAAGGTGGACTTAACACAATTATGAGGGTAAAATATATTCCCTATGTCAAAATCATCTTCTTAAAATTTCCACCATTGTCTCTTCCTATCTTAACACCACAATATATGTACTTAGAAAATAAATGAAATAACAGCTTAATGTTTGATAAAGTGTTAAGTAAACATCACGTCCTTTGGCCCCCACTGTTTTCTGACATGGAAATAGGTGTGCCAAGTTGTCACAGAGTGCCTTTTTTAATAACAGAAGCTAACACTTTCATAAATCTTTGGATAACGCAGAAGCAGCAGGAAACATAAGCTATTGTCATCTCCTATTATCTTGTTTTTGTTTGTTTGTTCTGTAAGCATTCTACTTACACCTGCAAAGTCCTTGTGAAAATACACATGTAATTTGTACATATATGTATGTATTAAGTAGTATATGTATAGTATGAATTCAAGTTTTAAATTAGCATTGTTGTAATAATGAAAAGCTTGAAATAACTCAAATGTTTATGTGCATGTGTGTGTATATTCTCTGTGCATATGTCTCTACATCTGCACATGAACATACACACAGAAGGTAATCTGGGATCTACAGTAACCTACTAACAGTGGTTGGCTTGGTGGGTTTATGGATTTTATTTTTTAATGTTCATTTTAGTTGCTTGAGGTTTCTAATTTTTCTGTAATGAAAATATCTGCTTTATAATAAGAAAAATTATTTTGAGAAAAAAGGAAGAAAAAAATAAAAAGATGTCAGCGGTGACCTTGTCCAGAGATGTCTCTGGGCAGTACGGTAAATGCCCTACCTACGAAACTTCAAGTTGAGAACTTCCAAAGATGCGAACGTGCGTTCTCATGTCCAATCACGTGAGTTAGCACGTGTCTGGCGTAAATTGTCACGTGCAGCTTGCCCTCCGTCTCCTGTTGCTGACCATCCTTCAGCTCTGCCATCTCCCCCCTCCTCTCTCTCCTCCAGTCAGTAGCTCTTCTTGCCTGTTCACTCGATGTCAGCCCCTGTACGCCAGCTGTTGTACTGTACTACTGTATTTTTCAAGGTACTGTACTGTAAAATTAAGAATGTTTCCTTTATTTTTTGTGTTTTTTTAATGTGTTATTTGTGTGAAAAGTATTATAAACCTATTACAGTACAGTACTATATAGCTGACTGTGTTAGTTGGGTACCTAGGCTAACTTTGTTGCACTTATGAACAAGTTGGACTTACGAAGCACTTTAGGAACGGAACTCATTTGTATGTAGGGGACTTACTGTAATGACAGGGCAGAAGCTAGATGGCTATGGGAGATGATGAAGTAGAGGCAGGGAGTGTGAAAAACTCCTTTAATAATCTCGAGTGAGGGAAAGAAGATAAGGTCAAGAGGGAGAAGCTGAAGATACAGGAGAGAGGCTGGAAGTTGATGTAGAGTCAGGGGGAGGTTTCTGCTTCCTCTGTCTAAGCATGTCCATCTCTCTGTCCATGGAACATCAGTGCTCATGCTGAAGTTTTCTTAAAAGCAGTTTTACTCTCGTTTTCCATTGTCCCTTTAAATCTGTTCAGGTTCTGGTCATTTCTTTGGTTCCTTTTTTTTAAAGTTCTGAATCATGTTAGGTTACAATCTCAGTCTCAGTTAGTTAATTTAGAATGTCTGCTCCAAGATAACAGTCAACACTCTGCAGCTGGTTTAATGTTCAATCTTCTCACGTGCACACCACCCCCTCCCCTCCCCCTGCCCCGCCCCAGATGGCCCCTTGATGTGATGGTGGGGGCTGGCATGGCCCTCCTCTCTCCCCCCATCACCCCACACTTTCTCCTCGTTCTCTGCTTGCCAGCTGTGCTTCCCCCGCCAGGGTCAGAGCTAGGAGGAGGGATAAGTGGTGAGGCTGGCTCTCTGGTAGGATGGTGTTGCCTTCTCTGGGGCAGCAGGTGTGTACAGCAGACTCTCGCTGGGCATTTCCATGGGTTCCTTGAAAGTTCACCTGGTGGGGCCTTCCAACTGCAACCCTTCAGCTGGCCTTGTCCTATCCACCTTCAGTTCTTCACCCAAACCCACGCCTACCTCCCAGTACTGTTCACAGTTTCCTGCTCCTGGAGTCCTCTTTTCTGGGAGCCTCTCCCTGAGCAAAATTCTTACAATTTGATCCCCAGGAGTGAAGTTACTTCCCAGACCCAGCCTTCTACCCTGCTGCCTTCCTTGACCTTCTCAGGCATGAGTAGGTCCCAGTCTTTCTAGCACCCAACTGCAGGGGACATGCATTCATCTCTCCAAGCTGTCCCATTAAAGCATCCTCACTAGGCTTGAGAAGAAGGCAGAGATCCCCTTCATCCTTCCATCCTTGGGGTCTGAGACCCACAGCATTCTAATGGCTCTACTCAAGAATCCTCTTCAAACCCCACTCCTTTCACTCTTTAGCCTCCTGCTGAATGAGGGAATTTATTCTACTTTGGTTATTCTACTTTGAAATTGCGCATATGGTCTAGCACATCCTTTGAAATGTAGCTTTTATTATATCCTGGTGCTTCACAGTCCCAGCTTCTAACATAACATTTTGTTATATACAAATGGCGACGAGCCACAGCTAATACAGAGGGAGACTCTGAAGATGCAGGAGAGGGGCCGATGGAGTTGGGGTCCCAAGCCTTGGTGGGGAACTGGCCTAGAGGGAAGAGGGCCTCTTTCCCATTGCGCCAGGAGGGAAGGGAGAAGGCAAGTCTTAGATTAGTGGAGGCAAGCGAGGAACTGATGGAGCGTCCATCTGATGATTTCTGTTTTCTCCATGAAACAGGAGGTCAGAGGTTTACTGGAGCACAGCAAAGAGGAAAAATCCTGATTGAATCAGTCTGAATAATTCGCATGATGGAATTCCGAGGGAGTTTCTAGTCCAACTTAAAGTTGTGAAACCTGCTACAATGGTGTGGGCTGCTGAAAGGGCTGCTGAGTTCCTCCTGCATAAGGAGAAGTTAAGGTTAACACTTCCCCAGCTCGGCCGTGGCTGTTGGCTACCAGGAGAGGAACGATGAGAGAGTACCGATACTAAATAAAGAAGGGTATTACATGACAAAGGAAGATCAGAAAAGCCTAAAGATAGCCAGCCTCCCTGGATTAGAGAGGAAACTTTTATCTTTGCAAATAGACTCAGAGTTCAGGTTTGAATGTCCTGAGTCACAAAAGCCCCAACTACACACTAATCAGCAGCCCCGCTGAATCCTACAGCTCAAAAGAGGAAGGTGGTTTGAAAGAGAAGTCGCGGTGTGGTCTGCAATTACTGACTGGTGGGAGGGAAGAATGAAGTCCTTTGGGCTTATTCAACCTTAGAACCCAGTCTCAGAACCCCTGATTTGTTCAGACCCGGTAGACTCTCTTGATTTTGTTTCAGACGAGCATGTGGATATCCATGATTGACAGTGAAACTTTCTGAAGTCTCAAACACCTTTATCTCATTGAAGTAAGGGTGATTGGGGCTTTATTATTAAGTTGGTATCACATATGACCAAATGCTCCAACAGCACCTTTAACTGTAGGAGATACAATTATAAGAACTGAAACTAATATTTTGGTGGTAATCCAAGGTCAGCGGAAGAGGGAAGAGAAATAGAAAGTGAAGCATATTTTCTGAAAGCTAAATGGCTACTCACAATCAAGGAGAATTAATAGAAATTAACGAGCTACAATTTTAAGTAGGGACCCCTTTGCTGCACTCCCTAAAATAAATCACATGGGCAGGTGCTATTAAGCCTAAGTGATGGGCTAGTCTTATTAATAGTGGGTCTCAAAAAGGGTGCATCTACTGAGGATGGTCACCTTAAATTGTCCCGAAACCTTTCAGGGATTTTCATGGGGCAGTTATGTCACCAAGAAGCCATTGGAAATGTGTACAAAGCCAAAAATTAATTTCTAAAGTGGAACTTTGCTTTTTCTTTGGAACTCCCCATTCTAGACTTGTCACATAGGGGAGGAAGTTGGGATGGGTCCCTGGCACTGTTGCACTGAATGTATGCCTGTGATCTGCATGTGATTTTCTCTAACGGGATCAAAATCTTCAATCTGAACACGGTGCAGTATGTTCTAGGGATTCTTAAAAGCATTGCCACCCATGAGGGCAACTCCTTAAAGGTAGTGGAAATAAAGGAAAGGACACAAGAGGGCTTCCCTGGTGGCGCAGCGGTTGGGAGTCTGCCTGCCGATGCAGGGGACACGGGTTCGTGCCCCGGTCTGGGAAGATCCCACCCGCGGAGCGGCTGGGCCCGTGAGCCATGGCCGCTGAGCCTGCGCGTCTGGAGCCTGTGCTCCGCAACGGGAGAGGCCGCAACAGTGAGAGGCCCGCGCACTGCAAAAAAAAAAAAAAAAAAAAGAAAGGACACAGATTTCCTCAATAAGGATCAAAGCTTTTTGATTGCAATCCCGTTAAACTCTCCAGTGCTAATAATTGCCTGGATTTATTCAGCCTCGAAGCCCCGGAAGTCTACTGGCTTGAGCGTGAGGTACTCCATTTTAATGTTTCAAAACCTCTTAAATAACCACAAAAGCAACTGTTGATCTCAATCTTCCCTTCAAACACCTGCTTACTGACACTCGATTATGTGTTTTGAGGCTTGTGATTGAGAGCTTAACACCTGGCTGATTAGGCCGCTGTTTGATCATGTTTTGAAATGCAACCTTACTGTTCCGTGTGTGGTTCCAGGCTGCAGTGCACTGAGTGGATTTGATGCCTCCAAACTCTTATTGTTGGCTTTAAAAAATAACTGTTACAGAATAATAGCTTGTTTTCATTAAAGAGGAAATGAACTTTAAAATGCTTACCCTCTGATGTGGCCTTGGTCTTTAAGACAGTGGGTTTCAAAGGGTGGGGCTGGAGTGCAGGGCACCTACCTTGATTTCCTAGACCTACTGCAACTGAATCTCTGTAGCGGGGCCCAGGATTGACATTCTGAACTCATTCGCTTTGTTGAGAAATGCTGCTTTAAGAGAAGGCACCTTTCAATTGGATCCTGAATAGGAGCTTTCTGGGTAGAACCTTCTGGTTCCTACCTGTGAAATGCACCTGAACTAGAGCTGAGAGGTTTTGGCTGTTCCCTGGGAGAGCACAGAACATGCGTGTGAGCTGAGGAGTGGGCCCCTGTGCTCAAGAGTCTGAGAGGTGAGGAGATGTGCCCTTAGGACCATGATAGGCGCCCACTTTCCCCCTTCACTTTACAAATGAGAAAACTGAGGCCCGGAAAAGTATAAGGACCGACTGAAGGTCACTCGATGGCGAGCCGAGGCTAGAGCCCAGGATCAGAGTCCCTGCCCATTGCTCTTGTTCCGGGTCAATGAAGTGAGGCCTCTGTAAGAGGCCAGGCCCCTCCGGGACCCCGCCCCATCCTTTCGCCCAGCTCGGTACCCAGGAGGCTGACCTGCTTAGCTTGCAGCGCAAGCGTCCTGCCCTCCGTCTTCTGGCTGGGTTTGGGGACAGGGGGAAGGAGCCCATGGGTGGCCTGAGGGTACCACTTCAATCTGGAGAGGGGAGTAGCCTGTCCAACCCTCCTAGTCTGTCGGGACTGAAGGGTTTCCCAGGACACGGGACTTCCAGTGCTAAAACCCGGACAGTTCCAGGTGAATGGGAGTGGACGAGTGCCTTTAAAATTTGACTAAAGTTTGAGCAGGCTCAGGACTGTGGTTAATAATCACGGAAGTGGAGTTGTTGTTGCCATTTAAAAAATAGCCACATCCTTTACTATCTTTTGATTAAAAAATGAGAGTTTGTGATAGAAAACTAAAACGTTTTAAAGGGGTATGTTGCTAAGTAAGTCCTTCCCACTTTTGGCCTCTGTCAGCTTTCTTCTTCAGAGGCAACTGTGGCCAAGCTTCTTTGTGTATCTTTCCAAAGGTATTTTATGCACATTTAAGTGTAAAAGTATATCATGCAAAGCATCCAATGGTAGCATACAGTGTTCATTACCTTGCTTTTTTCACTTAACAGATTTGAGTGTTCTGCAATAGGTAAGAGCTGCCATATTCTTTTTAGTGGTTGTACAGTGTTCCTTCTTCTGGATTTATTGTCTTTTATAAACTTATCAAGCCACCTCTTAATAGGCTTTCAGTTTGTTTCTAATTCAGTACCATCATTATTTGTTTAAATTTATTATTATTTTTAAAAAATGTATTTATTTATTTATTTTTGGCTGCGTCGGGTCTTCATTGCTGCGCACGGGCTTTCTCTAGTTGCGGCGAGCGGGGGTTACTCTTTGTTGCGGTGCGCGGGCTTCTCATTGCAGTGGCCGGTCTTTATTGCGGAGCACGGGCTCTAGGCACATGGGCTTCAGTAGTTGTGGCACGCGGGCTCAGTAGTTGTGGCTCGCGGGTTCTAGAGCACAGGCTCAGTAGTTGTGGCGCACAGACTTAGTTGCTCTGGGGCATGTGGGATCTTCCCAGACCAGGGCTTGAACCCATGTCCCCTGCATTGGCAGGCGGATTCTTAATCACTGCACCACTAAGGAAGTCCCTCAGTACCATTATTAATACAAATAATGCTGCAATGAATATCCTCGAGTATCCTGGTACAAGGGAATGTGCATTTAAAACAGTGAAAGCCAGTGTCAAATTGGCTTCCATAGAGGCTGTACCAGTTTACACTGCTCCCCTCCGTACAGAAAAGTGCCTGGTCCCCACAGCCCTGCCAGAAGTACACCCTCCAATTCAGCTATGGTCAAGGCCTGGGTAAGCAAATACTGGTTTTTACTAGTAAGTCAGATCCTCTCCCATTTTACTTCCTTGCTGGTCTCTCTCCGGCTACCAAGGCAAAACTATCCTCTAGCCAGAGCCATTTCCTGCCTTTTTTTGCTGCTTTTGCTGTGTCAGCTCATTAGCTTTAATTGTCTTCAAAATGATCTCCAGCTGTGTCATTCTCTCCAGACCTGCAGAGCTTCGGGAAATGCTGTCAAAGCTAGGGTGTGTCTATAGGGATAGAGCGAGGTCTGTGCAACCAGTAGCCAAAGTTGGCAACTGGAGAGTAAATCAGCATTTTTTTTGCTCTGAAAATAGGTCACATGGACAAAGGCGGTGAGGAGCTGGAGAGCGTCATGCCAGGGCAGCCATACCAGAGTTTAGGCTTCCTTTTAACATCTAAAGCTATGTGTGAACGCACAGGACACGTTTGTGGGACAGCTGGCTTTCCTGACCCCAATATCTACCATCCCTACCTCCCATCTCCACATATTTTGTACAGGTGGAGAGCTAATGTGACCTTCTCCAGGTCTCCTCCAGCCAGTAGTGCGTGGGGAGGGGGCGTGGGGACAGGGATCAGATCGTATCAGCATTTGAGAGCCGGCTGGTAAATTTTTAGGGATTTTGTGGGCTGCTTGTTAAATACAGCCATTATTAAAAATTACATAAGTGTACAAGTAAACGTATTTATTAAAAACGAAGGTAATGCTCAAACACATCACTGCCTAATTATTACACACATTTTATTTATGCTTTTGAGTTTTTACATCGATTGTATCTGTCGATTAAAAACTAATCAACAGTTGATCTAAGAAAGAAATGAAAAACTTTATTCAAGCCAAACTGAGGATTATAACTGGGAACAGCCTCTCAGAAAGCTCCGGGAACAGTTTCACCCGTTAGAGGACTAAAGCACAGTTATATAATTTTTTGAGACAGAGGCCGCTACGTTAAATGACATATTATCCACAGTTTATACAATCCAGATCTACGGGACAAAGCAAGTAGTGGGTCATGGGTCATCGCAGCTCCTTACAAGATTAAGAAGCAAGGCTATCTCCTAAGTAGCTGTGACCCTTTATGAGATTAAGAAAGGAAGTTATCTCCTAAAGAGGTCTGGTTAATGCTTTGTACAACACACACTAAAGGGGAAGGAGGAGGCCCTAAAATTTTATGTTTTTCTTGTCTTGCCATAAAATATGAATTTTATTTCAAGCTATACACTGGAAATACTATGTACTAGTGCTGTGTGTCTCTTCTTTACTTGGTGGTTGGTGATGTCATGCTGGTAGCTTGAAATTGTCCACAACGGGAATACGTACAGCAAGGAAATTGGCAAATGCTATAAATCAGGGCTTGATTTATTGCTTTGTTGCTTGTCTAGATTTAAGAAAGTTAAGGAGAAAATAGAATGCAGATTAAACTTAAAAGTCTGAAATGACTAGAGCCGAAGGTGAAAGAGGATTTAGTTCAATGAACAGTTTGTACCAGAGTGAATTTATCAGTAGGTCTTATCATATGTAATGACAATACATTTACTGGGAAAAGAGCAGACTGAGATGCAATTCTATATGTCAAATCATGGTTGAATTGCAACCATGGTTTGACTGCAGATTCAAGAGGAAAATCAACTATATGGGATCTGCAGTAAAGACAACTGTGTATTTTATTACTATCTGTAAATTGTGTATTGTAAATATACATGATTTATATCAGTGAAACTTACAATAGCCTTATGTCTATATATACATACATTCACTTCTTTGGTTTTTTGAGAGCTGGTTGTTAAGTATTTACCTGCATACCACCATCTCCAGCTTCAGAATTCTGTGACTATCTCTTGAGTTTATGCTATTATCTCAGAAGAAATCCTGCCATTTTTATTAGTCTGCTTTCTGTACAGTGGGGATAAGACACCATTTGGCTCCTTTCCTAAGGAGTGAAGCTGGGCCTGAAGAGCATCTTCACCCGGACCTCAGTGTGTTGCTAATGACTAAGATGGGGATTAGGCCTGGAGCTGGGGAGCTTGCCTGGCTTCGAGCCAGGCCCTTTTTGCTGAACCTTCTTTCTGTTCAGTGGCCAGAAGTTTTCTGCATTTCCCTAACTCAGGGGTTGGCAACCGTTCCGAATTAGCAAGCCAAGTCCTCATTTATTCACTCTAAGGTGGCGTGCGCCAGGAATACATTCTAACTTTTAGAAGTTCTCTCTGTTAATCCAGGTTCTGGCCAAAGTCACTATATAGAAGAATTCTTTTATTATGAGAAAACCCACTGAAACATAAACTCCAAAATACACCATTTCTTTAAACTTTTGACATGAACGGAATAGTAATTATTTTGTTCCTCACCTGAGGGAGATTTTCATCTTGCCCACGTGACTGGAGCAGTAGGGCACGTTCCTTGCTCTCACGCCCCCAGGCAATGCTTCAGGGCCCCTCAGAAGCCCTGTTGGCGACTCAAGGGCCAGGGTGAATGGGTCGGTGCCAGGGTTGCTCCTGGGAACGTATCAAGGTTTAGGGGGTGGGGGCCTGTGATAGTTCTTTTACTTGGTGTATCATTCAGAATTCATCAAGGCGATCAAGAGATACTACTTCTGCTTACGAAAGGGGTGAAGAGACTTACTAAAGGGATATCAGATAGGTCAGGTCCCTTCAGAAGGCTATAGAACCAGGTTGGAGGGCAGGCTTGAACAAGAGGCTAGGTGTCAGCTAGGACCACAGCCGCAGTCACATTCTAAACAGCCTGGTGAAGACCCTGCACCTGCTTTTTGCCACCATTGAACACTGGGCACCTCTGCTTAGACCAGCTCTGCTGCTGCCCAGGGCACTGGATGTTCTTGCCCCTAGAAACTCTTTTTGTTGTGTTGTACTAAGGCCTGACTCAAAGTTCAGCGTGTGTGGGTCTAGGCCCCTTGCCTTTGCTGAGCTGCAAGGGAGCCTGGGAAAAAGGCGATTTGGCTTTTTTCAGGATCTCTAGTGGGAAGAAGGCTCTGCTTTCTACTGAAAAGCACAAGGGGGATGTGCTGCACACAAAGGGCAGGGATTGGCTGCTGGGTAGCCACAAAAGGAAAGTCAGATGTCCATGACACTCAGCCACGTGCTCTGCAGATTTCTAGGCTCTCATTATCATCTGGAATGTGCTGGTCTTTTGCTTCATGGGACCACTACGCACTGGGTCTCCTCTTCTCTAAGCGGGATACTCTGGGACCCCTTCTCCTCATCTGTAGGCTCAGGGGTGGGTCTGGAAGAGATGCTGGCACAATGCTATCCTGCTGTGTGCTCTCTTGTCCATCTCGGGACAGCACAACCTGCTCCTCCATGATGTTCTGGGTCATGACGCTTCCCCTGCCCAATCGCCCCTCCTCAGCCTATAACGCGTCTGTAGTCCCATGAAGCAAAAGGGTGTGAGAAACAAGGGGTTGGGTCCTGACACCCTCGTGCTTCCTGGGGAGTCCCCACTGCCCCTGCAGTAGTCCTCTCAAAACCCATGGCCCACATTACCTTGTGTATCACAAGGGGACAATCCCTTGTCCTGGTGTTTCATTTTGAAAAGTGCCTCATCCTCACTTTTGGTTAGATAACTATCAAACGATATATTACATTGGTTCAGTGCTGCAGAGTTTTCAAACAAACATTTTCATGACGATGAACTCCTTTTATTGGCTGGGCTCCCCCATGAAATATCAATAGCTGTTATTATTCCCATCATGGAGTCAAGCCTCTGAGGCCCAAAGGGCCCAAGGTTGCACAGCTGCAAAGGGACAGGGCTGGACTTGATGCCAGTTTTCCTTACACCTCACTTGCTGCTCCATGGACAGTATCACGGTGTTGTGGTCATGTGTGATGACAATGGCATGTGCTGCTGTGATGAAGCAATGACCCAAGAATCAGTGTCCGTGCTGGACAGTCCTGCCTCCGTGGAGTTTGCAGACCCCCGCTGAGCTGTGTCTTGCCTTTGGGGCCAGATCCGGTGAGCTAGTCTCCCCTGACAGTGGCGAGCAGCTGTCAGCAAGAAGAGTCCTGGATTGATTTCCAGCCCCACGTGGCCTGTAGCTCTCACTCACTCTCTACCCAGGATTTTTCTCCTTCCCCACTAGTCATGAACCCTCTGAGAGGCAAGCCAAAAGCAGCTGATGCAGTGGTCACAGCCCTCTAAGAGGAGGCCAGTGGGTGGAATTCTCAACAATCCCAACCCCGAGGTTTGGAAGACAAACGACTTCTGTTTCAGACAAATGGGAGTGTCAAGTTATTCCAGCCTGATGAGATTACAGCTCGGAGGATCACGAGGAATCAGTTCCTCCAGAAGAGGAAAAAAACAGCTGGCATGGGAGCTCTGCAGGGCTTTCTGCTAAGGGTAACGTGGGGTCACAGGCTGGAAGGTTCCAGTTGATGACGGGGTTAGGGCGAGAGGGGACTGGCATGTGAAACGAGCCCAAAATATAGTAAACGATGAACCCAGGGCCCATCAGGAAGGTTCGCAAACAGAAGCATGACTGACGATTCAGAGGCACCAGTTTCTGGGTCCCTTCTCTCTGTCCAGAAGCAGCAAAGGAGAGACAGGAGGAGTTTGGACTCTCACAGGAGAGCAGTAGAAAGGTAGAGGAGACCAGGACGAGGCAAGAGAGGAGAGCGAGGTACTTCCCTTGGTCATAAAATTTAAGGCGGAGCCCCAAATCTCAGAAATCAAGATGAATAATATTTCAAGGCCGTATTTACAAAAATCAAAATGCAAAAACAATCTGTGATGACAAAATACCAAGATGTTAAAGGAAGACTGGGCAGCAGCAGTGCTGTATGGAGCGTATGGGAGCCTTAGGCAAAGGGAAAAATCAATAATATTGATACTGTCTTGACTTAAAATTTTGGCATTTTGTTCATCATGCATTTTTTGCATTCGGTGAAGTACATGTAACTCAAAATTTAAACCATTGTCAAGTGCACAGTTCAGTGGTATTGAATGCATTCACACCGTTATGCAACCACCACCACCATCCACCTCCAGAACTTTCTTCATTTTCTCAAACTGAAATTCTGTATCATTAAACACTAATTCCCCACTCTTTCCTTTCCTGGAAACCACAGTTGTGCTCTCTGTCTTTGCGCATTGGACCGCTCCTGGGCTCCTTCTACAAGTGGAATCACACAGTATTCGTTTTTTATGACTAGCTTACTTCATTTCGCATAATGTCCTCAAGCTTCATCCATGTTGTAGCAGGTGTCAGAATTTCCTTCCTTTTTAAGGCTCAATAATATTCCATTTTGTGTACATACCACATTTTGCTTATTCATTCATCCAGAGATGGACGTTTGGGTTGTTTCTACCTTGGCTGTTGTGAACAATGCTGTGATGAATATGGGGATACAAATAACTGTTCAAGTCTCTGTTTCAATTCCTTTTGGGTATATACCCAGAAGTGGAATTACTGAATCATATGGTAATTTTATGTTTAATTTTTTGAAGGACCACCAAACCATTTTCTATAGAGGCTTTTGCATTAATTCTGATTTTTAAAAATACTGCGTTAGAATTTTATTTATCTGAAGTACTGAATTTTTCAGGACTTGCTTCAGCCCAGTCCTGGCCCTGGAAATACAATCCTTAACGCCTGGTGATTCATCCACGGCAGTGAATGGAGCCACAAAGCTCTTTTCCAGAACCATGGAAAGACCTCTTGGCTGGCCTGTTATTTAGTGTTTTGCCCTTATTTGGGAAGATGATGCTTTGGGTTGTTTTTCTGGTTGTGAGACCAGGTAACATAGACCCACCTGCTACCTTGTGACACTGGCATAGATCTGTGGAGGAGTGGCCAGTGTTGGGGTGCAGTCTGTGACAGATACCATTCTGGTAGATGGGAGGCTAATTGTTCTGAGCAGGAATTGTACCTGCTGGCACTCTTGATCCTAAATTTCATTAGCAGCAATTAATTCTACATTGTCCCCACGGTTTTCTTAAAAACCGTGAGTTTTTAAGTGAGTTTCTCTTCCATTAAACAAACCAACAATATTTTGATCCTTTCTTCAATCTCTTTTTTTTTTTGTAATTGGTAAAAAGAAGAGCGGCCTCCCCACTGGAATAAAACGTGAACTGTGTTCTGACACAACACCCTTGGACAGCCCAAGCACATTCTGGAATTACAGAAACAAAAGTTCATCTGAGAAGCAAAATGGCTCATTTCTATTTGTTTTTCCTGAGAGGAAAGTGGAAGTGCTCACTGATGCCATGGTCCCCAAGTCCTCTGCGAGCCGATAGTGCCTTGGGAGGCTCCAGACATGTGTTCACCATTTGCTTCTTGGGAAGTCTCCCCAACAGGGCAACTCACTCTCTGGCTTTTTGGGTTAAATATGGGGTTTCCAGGTAGTAATTTCCATCCCCATTTTGGAAGGTCTCTTATCCTCTCGATGAGGCTCTGTACTCCATGAAGTTTGGGGGATGGTCTCCTTTGTCTTTATCTCATCCCAGGGTGTGCTTACTCTTCATCTCACACCCTGGGGCTTTCTCTTCTCTCACTTGGTTGGAAACTGGGTAGGGAATGGTTATGGGTACATAGAATGACATTTTTCCATTGACTTGAGGGTAAGTGACTATGAGCCACTCAATAGCTTCGTGCCTCAGTTTCTCCAATGGTTCAACATTAACATCTGACTTCCCACGACCTTTTGTCTCTATTGGGAAGAGTACCTTTGATATGAGAGAAGGAGATGGTGATTAAATATAAGGGTGTATGACTGGCTGGTTGCATGTATTGATTCTACAAATAATTATGGGAGTCCTACTTTGTACCTGGCACCCTTCTAGGCACAAAAGGTAGAGGATTGCTTAAACGTGGCTAGGGTACAGCTGAGGATGTAGATAAGTAAAGGGATTTAATGAGAGTATATGTTTAGAACAGTGGCTAATACAGCTCAACAAATGGTGGTCCCTATTTCTATATTCCCGCCCCCCCCACACACCCCGTCATCACCATGCTAGGCTTTGGGGATATAAAGATGAAAAAGCCTTAATTCTTTCCCTTAATTTGTTAATGATCTAGAGGGCAAGGTAGACATGTGAACTACAATTTATGTGTGTATGAGATTAAAGCTGTCCTACCCATGTGCCTCCTCAGTTACAATAACCCTTTTACAGATTGGAAAACAAAAGCTCGTAACAGTCATGTGATTTCTTTCAAACATGCAAATAGGAAAAGCAAAGCCAAATTTCAAACCCAGGACATTCTTTTTTTTTTTTTTAACATCTTTATTGGAGTGTAATTGCTTTACAATGGTGTGTTAGTTTCTGCTGTATAACAATCAGCTATACATATACATACATCCCCATATCTCCTCCCTCTTGTGTCTCCCTCCCACCCTCCCTATCCCACCCCTCTAGGTGGACACAAAGCGCTGAGCTGATCTCCCTGTGCTATGCAGCTGCTTCCCACTAGCTATTTGACATTTGGTAGTGTATATATTCTCAGTGCCATTCTCTCACTTCGTCCCAGCTTGCCCTTCCCCTCCATGTGTCCTCAAGTCGATTCTCTATGTCTGCGTCTTTATTCCTGTCCTGCCCCAAGGTTCTTCAGAACCATTTTTTTTTTTTTTAGATTCCATATATATGTGTTAGCATATGGTATTTGTTTTTCTCTTTCTGACTTACTTCACTCTGTATGACAGACTCTAGGTCCATCCACCTCACTACAAATAACTCAATTTCATTTCTTTTTATGGCTGAGTAATATTCCATTGTATATATGTACCATATCTTCATTATCCATTCGTCTGTGTCGATGGACACTTAGGTGACTTCCATGTCCTGGCTATTGTAAATAGAACTGCAATGAACATTGTGGTACATGACTCTTTTTGAGTTATGGTTTTCTCAGGGTATATGCCCAGTAGTGGCATTGCTGGGTTGTATGGTAGTTCTATTTTTAGTTTTTTGAGGAACCTCCATAATATTCTCCATAGTGGCTGTATCCATTTACATTCCCACCAACAGTGCAAGAGGGTTCCCTTTCCTCTACACCCTCTCCAGCATTTATTGTTTGTAGATTTTTTGATGATGGCCATTCTGGCCGGTGTAAGTGATACCTCATTGTAGTTTCTATTTGCATTTCTCTAATGATTAGTGATGTTGAGCATCCTTTCATGTGTTTGTTGGCAATATGTATATCTTCTTTGGAGATATGTCTATTTAGGTCTTCTGCCCATTTTTGGATTGGGTTGTTTGTTTCTGTTTCTTTGATATTGAGCTGCATGAGCTGCTTGTATATTTTGGAGATTAATCCTTTTTCAGTTGCTTCGTTTGCAAATATTTTCTCCCATTCTGAGGGTTGTCTTTTCATCTTGTTTATGGTTTCCTTTGCTGTGCAAAAGCTTTGAAGTTTCATCAGGTCCCATTTGTTTATATTTGTTTTTATTTCCATTTCTCTAGGAGGTGGGTCAAAAAGGATCTTGCTGTGATTTGTGTCATAGAGTGTTCTGCCTATGTTTTCCTCTAAGAGTTTGATAGTGTCTGGCCTTACATTTAGGTCTTTAATCCATTTTGAGTTCATTTTTGTGTATGGTGTTAGGGAGTGTTCTAATTTCATTCTTTTACTTGTAGCTGTCCAGTTTTCCCAGCACCACTTATTGAAGAGGCTGTCTTTTCTCCATTGTATATTCTTGCCTCCTTTATCAAAGGTAAGGTGACCATAGGCATGTGGGTTTATCTCTGGGCTTTCTATCCTGTTCCATTGATCTATATTTCTGCTTTTGTGCCAGTACCATACTGTCTTGATTACTGTAGATTTGTAGTATAGTCTGAGGTCAGGGAGCCTGATTCCTCCAGCTCCGTTTTTCTTTCTCAAGATTGCTTTGGCTATTTGGGGTCTTTTGTGTTTCCATACAAATTGTGAAATTTTTTGTTCTAGTTCTGTGAAAAATGCCATTGGTAGTTTGATAGGGATTGCTTTGAATCTGTAGATTGCTTTGGGTAATATTGTCCTTTTCACAATATTGATTCTTCCAATCCAAGAACATGATATACCTCTCCATCTATTTGTATCATCTTTAATTTCTTTCATCAGTGTCTTATAGTTTTCTACATACAGGTCTTTTGTCTCCTTAGGTAGGTCAAACCCAGGACATTCTAATGCCAAAGCCTGAGCTGGTCTGTCTTATGGAGATGATGGTCGATGTTTGTCAAATGAATATTCATTCATGAGATGTATGTGAAAACTCCCAACACAGGCAGAGCAGAGGGCACAAGAGGTGCTTAAAAGATTTTAAAAGAATATCTGGGGCTTCCCTGGTGGCGCAGTGGTTGAGAGTCCGCCTGCTGGTGCAGGGGACACAGGTTCGTGCCCCGGTCCGGGAAGATCCCACATGCTGCGGAGCGGCTGGGCCTGTGAGCCATGGCTGCTGAGCCTGCGCGTCCGGAGCCTGTGCTCCACAACGGGAGAGGCCACGGCATTGGGAGGCCCGTGTACTGCAAAAAAAAAAAAAAAAAAAAAGATCTGAATTTTTTCCCCTCCTGCAATGTGTACATATAAAGAAAAAGGAGTGGAAACAGCAACGAAAAACCATCTTCTGTGAATCAGGAGCAGAGAAAGACACACTCAAAGACTCCAGATTTCTCAGAGGATTAGATTACCAGATGATGATTTCGGAACTGACAGCTGAAAACTGTTTCCTTCTTTCGGGGTGATTTGGATCTATTGTCCTTACTTTTACCCTATACTCTACCGGATAATCTCCTTGTGTTTGTTTTGTATCAAGGACTTGTATTTGGGTGAGTGACAGGGAAGCAGAGGTGGGCAGACAGCGGAGAGAAGAGGAAAAGAGCTGGTGGTTCCTTTCCTTTCTTAAGAGTATTTGATAAAAGCTTTGCACCCTCTGGCTGTCAGGGCTGTCTAAGGACTCATAAAATAGGTTAGTATATTCTGAAGTGACAGTTTTTCCCCCCAAAGGAAAATTGCTTTCTTTAAATTATAAAAATAATCCATGTTCCTTGAAAAAAAAAGACACAGAAAAATATAAAAGAAGATGAACATCATTCATTTTTCTATCACCATGAGACACACATATACACGTACCCTCACATATTATATTACAAAAATGGGATCACACTGGTAATAGGTACCACTTGGGTACATGCACAATAATTCTTCTTACTCTGGGAACATCCCAATAATCAGAGTTGGGTGGGTCTTATATAAACATAAAATAACATGTTTATGTTATTTGATGAACCAAAGCTGATTGGTTTTAGTGCAGACATCTGAGCCAATCTAGACCAATCTAAAAATTTTGTAAATTTTTTTTCTGCTGAGGTTCCTGAAACTATGTGGGTTCATATCCTTTCTTTGTTTTTAGTTGTTTTAGGCTTTCTTCATCCATGAAATAGCCCAGCAAATTTCCAGTAAATTCCCCCCTCCCTCCTCTCCCCTCCTCCCATCCTCTTCCCTTCCCTTCCTTTCCTCGCCTTCCTTCTTCTGTCTCTCTGCTTATGCTGGTCAGAATCAGTTCCTCTTGCATACAACCTGAAGAAACTTAATTAATACAATATTATATTTACTGCTTTCTAACCTTTTCCACCTAATAATGTGTTTTGGGCATTTTCCCATGTCTATAAATACAGAGTCAAATGTTTGTGTGTAATGGCGGCGTGGTATTCCACTGTACAGATGTACCACAACTTATGTAACTAAAAGGAAACAGTTTTCAGCTGTCAATTTTGAATCTAAAAATCAACAACAAAAACAGCAAAAAAGGACTCAAAATCCTTTATATTTGGACATTGAGAATATTCTCCTAAATAATTCATGCATCAAATAAGAAAAATCACAATAAAAATTTTAAAGTATTTTGAACTGGATCATAATGAAAATACAACAGATCAAAACTTTGTGGATGCAGTTGAAGCCTTGCTTAAAGGAAAATTTATGGCACTAACATGTACATTTAAAAAAAGAAGCCTAAAAAGCCGTAAGCTGAGCACCCACCTCAAGACGTTGGAAGCAGCAGCAGTGGCAGCAAACACAAATATTCACTAAAGATACCTGCAGGGTCATCTTCAATGAAGATTTTGTGTTTGTTTATTTTCTTGCTGTCTTCTTATCTAGAGTTTTATAATTATTGTTGACGCTTCCACCTGGCCTTTCAGGCTCTCAGTCCAGAATCAAGCCTCATGATGGTATTTTGGGGTTCCTGCTCCATGGAAATATTGGGGATGATACAGATGATACAGCTTAATTCCTGATCATGAGGTTCTGGCTTTGTCCCAGGCAGCAGGTCCATGGCCTTTTTTCTCAGCTTCTTTTCACAAAGCAGGAAATTCTCATCTCCTCCTTCCCCAAGTCCCTTCCCCAAACCGGCTTCCAACAGTGAATGTGAGGCCAATCCCCTCTGCTATGGCCTGAATGTTTGTGTACCCCCTCCAAAGTCCTATGTTGAAGCTTAGCCCCCAGTGTGGCTTACTTAGAGACGGGGCCTCCAAGTAGCAGGTTAAATGAGGTCATAATGGTGGAACCCTTATAAGAAGAGATGCTAGGGAGCTCTCTCTTGTCTCTTTCCCTCTCTCTTCATGCACAGAGGAAGGACCCTGTGAGGACTCAGTGGAAAGGTGGCTGAATACAAGTCAGGAAGAGACTCCTCACCAGAAACTGCCCTGTTGGACTTTGATGTGGGTCTTTCAGCCTCTAGAACTGTGGGGAAATAGCCTTCTGTTGTTCAAGCCACCCAGTCTATGGTACTTTGTAATGGCAGCCCGAGCAGGCTGCCACAGCTTCCTTCAGAGTGACTGGACCACGTGCGGCCCCTGCCTGCTTTGTGGCTCAGTGGTCTGTATCCATTCTTTAGGCCTGATCGCTTTGCTTTGCAACTGCTCCACAGAGGTGTTTATCTTCTTTTTGAGTCCAACTATGACATTCAGTTTTTTTGTTTGTGTGTTTCACATATTTTATCTGCTGTGAGGTGAGTTCACAAAGCGTGGGTATACTGTTTAAGATCCTTCATGTATTATAATAAGAAAGAATCGCAAGGAGACAGACGCGCCATTTAATTTTGCCCTAAACATTAGTGAGAGGCGATGGCTTTACTACATTACTTTTTTTCTTTTATGGGCACAAGTGTTTGGAATCAACCAGTTACTCCTTCATAGTGACTAAATAGTCTGAGGTTCACTATGATCCAGTATTTTCCAGATCATTCTCGGGGGGAGGGCTGTCAGCCATTCCTTCCCATCTCCTCACCTCCCAGTCCGCTAATCCCAGCGTCTCTCCAACCACAGCTCACTCCAGCTCTTTGTGTTTCTCTTCCCACGTTACCACCAACTCCAAGGTCCACCCTCCCAAGCAAAAGTGGCAAAGTTGCATCTTTATGTACCTAAATGAGATGCAAGTTGGGAAACAAAGCTACAGTGACGTTTGTGATGAATGTCTGTGTGTACATGGGTGTTTTCTTAACATCAGTGCTTTCGAAGCGTGAGGGGATGGTATGGATTCTGCCCACGTAGGGCAGATGCACCTGGACAGGATATGTATCTGTTGGTCCCCTCCCTCTGCTCACCCATTGGTGGCTTCTTAGCTTGTAGATACAAACTGTTACTTGCAGGCCCTGTAGTCATTTGTGGTTCTGCCTTTCAGACTTAAAGCAGAACTGGAGCCTTTTCTTAACATTACCTTCTTTCTCAGCACTGCAGGATTACATAGATGTGTCTGTGGTTTTCAGCACGTGGTGTTAAAAGTTTGACAACCAAGAATCAAATGGAACAAATGGCTTCAGATGCGATTCTTTTGAGTCCCAGGGGGCTATGTAAGAAGGTGGAAATATGATGGACTTTTGTGTTGGTCAAATCTTATTCATCCATCCATTAGCTGTGTGGCCTTGGACAAGGTCTGTGAGCTTAACCTCTGTGAGTTCGCTTGTAACAGGACCCTTATACTGCATACCCCACAAGGTTACTGTGAGCGTTAAATGTATGTCAAGCGCCCAGCCTGTGCCTGGAGATGCTCAAAGTGTATTACTTTTCTTTCCTCCCTCCCCTGGTCTTTCAATAGCTAGATACCAGCCCTCAGCACAGTCATCCCATCCCCCACACCTCGTCTTTCTAGGCGTCAGTGTAAGACATGTGAACCCAGCAGCTTGACTACAGTGATGTCCTTCTGGTTACATAATGGTGTGGCTGCCGTCCGACAGCTGTTGATCAGGCTGTGTAGGTGGTTCGTCTGGTTTGCCCCCTCCTCCCAGGGGAGCTAAGGAGCCCTGCAGTTGTTTATGACTATAGTGATTAGGAGAAGAGAAGGGGTCATTTCAAAAAGGCTTAAAGGGAAAGGGGGTTGGGTTAGAACCTGTCAGGAGAGGATGTGACACTTGAAATTGCTGAACACAGCAATGGGGACATCCCTTCTCCACGCCAGAAGGCCGACTGAGCAAGTGAATCTCTGCTCTTGGCGATCTTGATTTCCCAGGTATCAACCCTGGGAAAACTACAGAAAAGTTGGATTCTGTCCTTGACACAATGCCCCTTCCTCATTTTGTGTCCTTCCTCCCCTCCCCTTCATTCTGTACTCTGTGGTACCCCAATAGGCCTGGCTTCCTCAGTTCTCACAAAAATTACCTCTTCTTCCCTCAAATTAAGTATTCTCTCAGTACCCAGTTGTCAGGCTTCCCACAGAGGAAGGAGATCTGAGAAATCAATTCCCAACTAGGTTCCTCTCTATAGTGTTATTTATAAACTCTTCCAGAGGCATTTACGTATTTAAAGAACTGCTTCTTAATGGAATGTTATATTTCACTGGGCTAGGCCATACTAATTGTGAAAGGAATTAATAGTATGATGTGATTTACCTTAAGAAGGCTGCATTAATATAAACACAATGTGAATCAGGAAAGAGGAGTAAATCCCAACCTAATTCCATGGGAATCAGACTTCTCTTGGAATTGTTACATATGGTCTTGGACTCCTTGCTGTGAGAAACACCTAGACATAATGGGATACGTTTGGATCAGTGAAGAGTAGAGAGATTCAGCAAGCCCTGGAGAACTGCCTTCCACTCTCGTGAAGGATGGACCTGTTCAATAGCATGTTGCCAAGAGGTAGAACAAGGACCATTGGGTGAAACATACAGAGAGATGTGTTCCCCCACCCCCCAGTGTGAAGTTGGCTGGGTTTTTTTTTGCATCAAAACTGCCCAAAGAGGCAATGGGCTGTGAGAAGGGTCAGGGAGGTCCCAGCCCAGATGAGTGATCTGACCCGTTCTCATTCCCAGCTCTTCCAACCCAAATCATCAAGGCTCTCTTTGAGTGAGATCCTGGAGATCAGCCTGTGGATGGCGTAAAGTTTTGGCCTGGGGAAGATTCCTTCCCAGGGATAGATGTCATTTTCTCCAGGCAAGTGCAAGGCTGAGCCTTGAACAGGGCTGGTGTCATCTAGAAGAGAGGAAAGAAGTGACTGCCAGGGGCAAGGATTTTACTTCCCGCATTCATATAAGAACCCAGCTGTGGGAAAAGGACATTTCATTTATTTGCGTTGGTGGCAACTCTCTGTAGGCTGCTGAATGTTTATGAGTATGAATCATTTTTATTTCATCTCTGTGGACTGAGTCCCTAGCAAGAAAAGAAGACATCTTGACAAATCTAGATGTGCTGTTTAGGTGATGGAATAAATTTAAATTTTTTGAGGATTGAGTTATTTTTACTTTTGACCCCAGACAAACTCTCTCTTCCAAAGAAAATTAATCTGAAAGATTTATATAAGGTATTCAAGGTTCTTTGGATCTTATGTAAGCCTGAGTCAGTCTTACCCAGGTGAGTTTGTAGGTATAGTAGAACTTTGAGAATAACATTTTCTGTGAATTAGCAAGAAATGAGAGAAAGCAGTACTTGATATGCACTTGGAACTCTCACAGTCCAGAAACTTAAAGCCAGTGTCGTTTTATGGGCAATGTCTCAAGCTCTGTATATACAATTGTGTTCTTTTCCTTTTTTCTCTCTTATTAGAACTCTTTCTTTCAAGAATTTAAATTAGTATTTAATAAACCATTATTTATCAGAATGAAGCTTTCTGAAGTGCTTATGACTCAAATTAACCAGACAATACATTACTTAAAATCACATAAGAGCAAACACATAGATGTCGTTACAATTGAAAATTCCTACTTGACTTTTCTGCCATCCCTAAGTCCTATAAATAATACTGAAAATACTGAAAATTAAATATCTTTTATGAGTAACAGAAGTTCTTCCTAATACAAATTTTTTATGATTTACTGATGGAAATTAAGAATATATAAGGATAGAACAATAGACGCATGAAATCAATATCCATCATAATGAAAACTCTTAGCAAACCAGGAACAGAAAAGAACTTCTTCAACCTATTAAAAACCTGTATAGGGCTTCCCTGGCGGCGCAGTGGTTGAGAGTCCGCCTGCCGATGCAGGGGACACGGGTTTGTGCCCCGGTCCGGGAGGATCCCACATGCCACGGAGCGGCTGGGCCCGTGAGCCATGGCCGCTGAGCCTGCGCGTCCGGAGCCTGTGCTCCGCAACGTGGGAGGCCACAACAGTGAGAGGCCCGCGTACCGCAAAAAAAAAAAAAAAAAAAACAAACCTGTATATACATCTATCAAAATAAAAAAACAAAAAAAACCCTGTATATACATCTATATACATCTATAGATGTATATACATCTATAGCTAACATCATACTTAGTGATGAAAGACTGAATGCTTTCTCCTTAAGATAGGGAACAAGGCTGATGTCTGCTCTCACCATTCCTATTTAACAACGTACTAGAGGTTCTAGCTGGTACAGTATGGAAAGTAAAAGAAATAAAAGGCAGACAGATTAGATGAAGAAGTAAAATAGTTTTTACTCACAGGTAAAGTCATCCTTTATGTAGGAAACCCCAAGAATCTCCAAAAAAAGCTACTAGAACTAATATCTTGTATTTGCAGGATAGAAGACTGATAAAAAAGGTAATTGTATTTCTGTATTCTAGCAATTGGACATTGAAATTTTTAAAAATGTCATTAATAGCATCAGAAGTATAAAGTATTTAGGAGCAATTTTGACACAAGATGTAAAGCACGAACACGCTGAAAACTATAAAACATTGCTGTGAAAGATTAAAGAACCCCTAAGTAAATGGAGAGAGATGTCATGTTTATGAATTAGAAGTACCAATATAGTTAAGATGTCGATTCTCCCAAATTGACTTATAGATCCAAAGCAAACCTAATTAAAATCCCAGCAGCCTTCTTTTTTGGGTAGAAATTGACAAGGTAATTCTAAAAATTATAAGGAAATTCAAAGACTATAGAATAGTCAAAACAACTTTCACAAAGAAGAACAAAGTTGGAGGACTCACACTAGCTGATTTCAAGACTTATAAAGTATAATAATAAAGACAGTACGGAATTGGCATAAAATAGACATGTAGATCAATGCAACAGAACTGAGTCCAGAAATAGACCCACACATTTGTCAATACCATATGGTCAACTGATTTTCAACAAAGATGCCAAGACAATTCAATTGGGAAACAATAATCTTTTCAACAAATGGTGCTGGAAAAATTGGATAGCCATATGCAGAAAACCAAACCAAACAATCAAAAAGACACCTTAACCCCTGCCTTACACAATCTGCAAAAAGTAACTTGACAGTCATCATAAACCCTAATATAAGAACTGAAACTATAACATTTCCAGAAGAAAACATATGTGAGAATCTTAGTGACTGAGTTTGGCAATGATTTCTCAAATAGGGCACACATAAAAATAATCAATTAATTGGACATACTCAAGATATGCTTATCTTTCAAAAGACACTGTTGTGGAAATAAAAAGGCTCATCATATATAGAGAGATATTTGCAAAACATATACAAAGAATATATATCTTATAAATCAGTTGTAAAGAGGCAAGTGACCCAATTTAAAAATAGAAAGTTTAAACAGACTCTTCACGAAAGAAGATGTACAGATGGCAAATAAGCACAAGAAAAGACACTGAACATCATTAGTTGCTATGGAAGTGCAAATTAAAATCACAAGGAGATTCCCTTATATACCCACTAGCTGGTTAAAATTAAGACTGAATATGCCTTGTGCTGGTGAGGATATGGAACAACTGAAACTCTCGTACATTGCTGGAGGCAGTGGAAAATAGTATAGCTACTTTGGAAGACAGTTTAGCAGTTTCTTAAAAAGTTAAACACGTCTACCAAAATACATAGCCATACATTTCTTTTTACTCCTAGATATTTATTCAAGAGAAATGAAGGCATATGTCCACCCAAAGACTTGTACACAAATGTTCATAATAGCTTTATTTGTTTTTTAAATTGAAGTATAGTTGATTTACATGTTAATTACTGTTGTACAGCAAAGTGACTCAGTTATACATATATATATGCATTCTTTTTTATATTATTTTCCATTATGGTTTATCATAGGATATTGAATATAATTCTCTGTGCTATACAGTAGGACCTTGTTGTTTACCCCTTCTATATATAAAAGCTTGCATCTGCTAACCTCAACCTCCCACTCCACCCCGCCCCCAATCCCCTCCCCCTTGGCAACCACCAGTCTGTTCTCTATGTCCCTGATTCTGTTTCTGTTTCATAGATAGGTTCATTTGTGTCATCTTTTAGATTCCACATATAAGTGATATCCTTTGGTATTTGTCTTTCTCTTTTTGACTTACTTCACTTAGTATGATAATCTTTAGGTCCATCCATGTTGCTGCACATGGTGTTATTTCATTCTTTTCATTATTTCATGCATTTCATTCTTTTTTATTTTCTCACAGATCTGGAGCCTAGACATCCAGTATCAGGGTGTCAGCATAGTTGGGTTCTAATGAGGACTATTTTCCTGTCTTTCAAATGGCTGCCTTCTCTCTGTGTGCTCACATGACCTCTTTGTTGTGCATGCGTAGAGAGAGAGAGAACAAGCCCTCTGTAGTCTCTTCTTAGAAGGACACTAATCCCATCAGACCAGGACCCCACCCTCGTGACCTCATCTAACCCTAATTACCTCCCAAAGACCTTGTCTCCAAAGATTGTCACTTTGTGGGTTAGGGCCTCAACATATGAGTTTTGGGGAGGCACATTTAGTCTGTAGCAGTTGGTGTTCAGTAGTGCTTTTATTTTTTTATTTTATTTTTTTTAAATTAATGTGTATCCCTTAGAGTTTTTGTGTTTTTTTTTAGATGTTGGGGGTAGGAGTTTATTAATTAATTAATTTATTTTTGCTGTGTTGGGTCTTCGTTTCTGTGTGAGGGCCTTCTTCAGTTGTGGCAAGCGGGGGCCACTCTTCATCACGGTGCGCGGGCCTCTCACTATCGCGGCCTCTCTTGTTGCAGAGCACAGGCTCCAGACGTGCAGGCTCAGTAGTTGTGGCTCACGGGCCTAGTTGCTCTGCGGCATGTGGGATCCTCCCAGACCAGGGCTCGAACACGTGTCCCCTGCATTAGCAGGCAGATTCTCAACCACTGCACCACCAGGGAAGCCCCAATAGTGCTTTTAAATTGAATATATACTGAGTAATCAAAACAGACTAAACATACCTTTAGGAAGACCTGTGTATAAGACAACTTATTCCATCTAAAGATATTGTTTGATGCACAAATGGATTTTGAATAACTCCTTGGACCTAAGTCAAGCCCAGACGCTGGGAGCCACTACAGTCTTTGCTCCGTTCCATCAGTGGAGCAGCACCCAGCTACTATGCACCTACTCATCGTGGGTGCACTGAGAATTATGTACCAGAGACACAAAGGTGAATAGGCCATGGCTGTTGCCCTTAAAGAGTTCACATCCTGCACAGGGAGCCCCTGGAAGGCAGGTGTTGCACCTGGTTTATCTCTGTGCCACGATAGAGCCTCAGCACAGAGCCTCACACAGCATCGCTGCTCTGTTGACATTTATTGAATGAATACCTCTAAAATATGGCAGTTCCTACTGTTTGACCAAGACCTCTTTCTCAAGCAAAGGAAAAACCTTCTCCCAATCTTTTGTGATTCCCTCACTGGCTTAAGGTTATATTTTGTGAGTCAAATAATCCAGAAAATTTGGGAATAAGGGTCAGAATCCAGGCAAGCAAGTAAATGGGGAAATTTCCCTAATTTCCATCCTCCTTTTCTGTGTCTTATCCTGCAGACCTTTATTCATCTAAGGCGAGAGTCAGTAAGTATTTTTTGTAAACCATTAGGTAGTAAGTAAATTAGACTTTCTGGGCAATTGGGTCTCCTTTGAAACTACTCTGCCCTGCTGCTATAGTGCCAAAGCAGCCATTGACACTACAGAAACAAAGGAACATGTCTGTGTGCCAGTAAACTCTATTTATAAGAACTAGCATTGGGCTGAATTTGGCCTACGAGCCATAGCTTGCTGACTTCTGCCCTAGGGTTTGGATCTATTAGCTAGCATTTGTTGAAGTCATGGAAGCTACACTTTAGCCTTTAGGTAATAGAACTGATATTCAGTAGAGGCCATCTGGTTTTCTGAAGAAATTTCTTGAGCCATATCTTGAATCATACATGAAAGTACATGATCCAGATGGTTGGAAAGCCATGCTGGGACTGACCACACTGATACTCAGGGTGGTCCTGAGTATCATGATACCCAACTCCCACAACTCATGTGTGTTGTTTGATACAGATGTCCAGTAAGCACTGTTTCAGTGGAGTGGTATGGATGGAAGCTGGGTTGCATTTGGTAGCAGTGTAAATGGGAGGTGACACCAAAATGGGAGGCAGGTATAGACCATGTGTCTGGGGTCCCCAAGGCTCCCACGTTCAGAGGTATGTTAGAAGCACAGGCTGCCCGGACGTGACTTCTAGGCTCCTATTGTTTTTATGTTGCTGCTTGTATGAAAAAATCTGAACTATCTGTCTACTTCCTATTTTACTGAGGAGGTCAAGGCCATGTTATTTTCTTAATCTCATTTACTTATCTCATTCCACCATTCCCTTCATCTCTCTTGACTCAGAATAGAGCGTCCCTCTTTCTGTGGAAGGTTGATGCCACTGCCTGTGTCCTAGATCCCATCATCTAACCCTCCCCTCCGTCTCTAGGCTCTTGCTCCATCACTTAGCTCCCCTCTCCTATATTCAACCTCCCCTTCCTTACTGGCTTTTGTACCCTTAGCACACAAACATACTGTATTTAAGTCTTTCCCATCGTTAAAAACATGCTCAAACAAAACCTTCCTGTGACCTCTTTAGCTGCTGTTCTTTCTCCTTCCATTCTCATTCAAACTTCTTGAAAGACTTATTTTTTAATCATCTCCTCCTCATTATACCATTTTTTAATCATCTCTTCCCCGATTCGATTTTCATTATACCACAATTTGACTTCTACCTACACAGTTCTATTGAATGTTAGGAGCCTCTGAGCACCTAATTGCTAAATCCAACGGGTACTTTCCATTCATTATCTTCCTTGACCTCTCTGCTAAATCTAACACCATTAATCATTCCTGCTTCCTGGAAACTTTTATGTTCCCTTGGCTTCCCTGACATAGCGAAAAATGTCCTGTTCTCATCATCTCTATTTGACTATCCCGTTGTGGGCTCCACTTTCTTTACCTACCATCTAATTGGTGTACCCCAAGATTTTATCTGTTGTGCATTCATCTTCTTCTTATATGTATTCTCTCTGAGCAGTCTAACCACTATCTGGATACTGACAAATCCCCAATTTATACCCTCAGTACAGACATCTCTCCCAAGCTCCAGACCCGTATATTCATCTCCATCTGGATATTCCAGGAGAACCTCAAATTCATCTTATCCATAACTGAACTAATCATTCTCTAGTTCTGGAATTCTCTACCTCAGTTATTGACACTGCCACTCACTAATGCATTAGATAGAAGTCATCAAGTCATCTTTATTTTTTCCTTTATTCACATGTTCCATCTCTTCAATCACCAAGTCCTATTGACTCTGCTTCCTAAATGTTTCTCAACCCATTATCTCTTCATCTCTGTTACCAATACCTTAGTTTAGGCTTCCTCTGTTCTTGTCTGATGATTCCAAAAGCTTTCTGATAGGTCTCCTTGGCACCCATCTTACCTCCAGCAAATCCATTCAGTCAAAACATTTATAGAGCACCTACCATATGTACTACTGGGGTTGGGGATTTACTGGGAAACAGAATAGAGCATGTGTTGGAGTGATATGTAGGTCACTATATAATTAAATCTATTATACACTAAATAAATCTACATTAAATAATTCCAGATACTAGTAAGTGCTCCAAAGACAAAATAATAGAATAGAAGCTAACTGATGCGTTGAACGAAATTTGGATATTCAGAGTAGCCTTGTCTGGGTGGGTAACATGTGAGCAGAGACCTGAATGATGAAAAAGAACCTGTCTCTGGAATACCTGGAGAATGAGGATTCTGGGTAGACAGAACAGCAAGTAGAAGGGCTCTGAGGCAGGTCCACGTTTGGCGTGGCTGGAGGATGTCAGGTGAAGGGAAGAATAGTCTCGGATGAGGTAGGATTGTGTTGGGCCATATAGGCCATGGGTAGGTTTAGGGATTTAGGATGTAAGGGGGAACCATTGGAGGATTTTCATCAGGAGAGTAACCTGATCTGATTTACCTTCAAAGCAGATTACTCTAGCTGCTGCATGGAAATAGGTTATAGGAGCACAGTTAGAAGTAGTTAGGAGGTGATTGAATTATTCCAGGTCAGAAATGATGGCTGCCCTAAGGGACTAGCAGAGGAGATGGAAAGAAGTGGATGCAATTGAAATATAATTCGGATGCAGAATCAATAGGACTTGAAAAGGAAAGAATCAAGGATGTCTCCTCCAACCTCCATCAGTGGCTCCAGAGTGATTGTCTAAACACAGCTTAAGCCATATGGCTTCCACATGCAATAACCCTTAGGGTTTCCTTGCCGCTTATCAGAAAAATTCTAAACACTGTAACCAGAGATATTGATACAAAGCCATCCCTGGTTTTTTCCTCCTTTTCTCTCCAGAAGACTTCCTTGGCATCCCTCCCTCCCTAGCTATTAGATATCTCTTCTTGGTGCCCCAGAGTCTGGGTATTTGGTGTCTCTATTGTACCACCAACATTGTATTGAAATTTCCTATGTGCCTGTTTATAATCCTAAGGTACAAAGACTTTGTCTTTCTTGATCATTTTATTTCTGTTGTCAGCTCTTTGCTTCTTGAAGTCTGGTCCTTGGACCAGTTGCATTGACATCACCTGGGAGCTTGTTTGAATCTGCATTTTAGCAAGGAGATGCCCAGGGGACTCTTATGTACCTTACAGTTGGAGAAGCCGGCTGTTTCCTGGAAACAGTAGGCACTCACTGAATGTTGAAATTGATGGAACCAGTGATGCAACGAAGACTCCTCAGAGCACGGCAATGATTTCCTTTCGCTGAAATAGATCCAAGTCACACAGTTAATGTCAATGAGGTGGATTAAGTCCTACTAGGTGCTATGGATGTATTGAAAATGTCTGTCACCACATGGCAGAAAACATCTGTTTAAAGTAGCATAGGACCTGTGGTTACATTTACTTCAAGAGGAACTTGAGTATCAGCCATTTTAGACTGCATTGACTTAAATGTACTTTCTTATAAAATATTCTGTAATTTTTTGTAAAGTCACCCATATAATCTAACACCTAACTTTTTCCTTTGAATAGTTAATACTCTATTTAATTAAGTGTCTAGAACAAACTTCTAAGTACGAAAGGCAGGTACGCTGGTCCCATATGAACTATGAACAAACAATGCGCAAGTGTTAATTAGCTCATTAACACTTCACTGTTATTCTTTGAGATGCTCTCAATTATTTTCCAGCCTGAATAAATCCAGAAGGTCAGAAGTTCCCAGTTTTGCCTTGTCTTTCTTGTAAACTTGGAAAAGTTGTTGAACCTCCTCTGCCACAAACCACAAAATGGGAGTCACAGTCCATTCCCTACCCAGCTCCCCAAGCCCTCAGGGTGATGAAGATTTAGGGCCCTTACAGGCAGAGATTCTGATGTGCTTCCCAGGCCGCCAACGTGGGTAGCCTGAGGATAGTTGTGCCAGGTTAGCTTGTAGTAGAAGAAGGGGCAGGGCCCTTATCTCCTCAGCATTATAGGGGCTCAGGGAATTCAGTACTGCTTGAACTCAGAGGTGTCTCTTAGATATTAACTCTTAAGACTCCAGCAACCTGAACTAACCCTGCAGTGGACTGAATGCTTATGATTCTGCAACGTTCATACGTTGAAATCCCAACCCCCAGTGTGATGTTTTTAGAGGTGGGGCCTTTGGGAGGTAATATGGTAATGAGGGTGGAGCCCTCTTGAATGGGATTAGTGCCCTTATAAAAAGGATCCCAGAGAGACCTCTTGTCCCATTTCCACCATGTGAGGACACAATGGGAAGTCTGCAGTCTGCAATATGGAAGAGGGTTCTCTCCAGAGCCTGACTGTGCTGGCACCCTGATCGCAGATTTCCAACCTTCAGAACCATAACAAATAAATGTCTGCTGTTTATAAGCCACCCAGTCTATGGTGCTGTGCCACAGCAGCCCGACTGACTAAGACCACTGCCTGGAGGCCAATGCTTCACCTGCTCGGAACAGCTCTCACTCCCCATCTGGAAATCTCACGCGAAGCAGGAAGTGGCTCTTTTCCATGAAACGCTTAGGAAATTCTTGACCCACCTGCTTCTTAGCTTGAGGAAAGTCATGGTGGAAATCAAGTGTTTCATTTTTAAGATGGGAAAATTTACTTCCTTAACAATGGAGTGAAAGCAATGACTGTCTTTTGCTTGTTTTTTTGGAGTCTGTTTGGGACTTTGCAAAGAATGGTGACCTGGAGATGAGGGATCTGGGTCTTGTCCTCTTTGTCTGTAACTGGCAGTGTGACATTCCTGTCACCTCTCTTGGCCACAATATTTTCACTAGGTGACCTCTAGCATCCCTTCCAATCCCAACATTTTAGGACTCTCTGTTTCTATCTTTGCTGGTCTTTTCTGTAGAGAATTTAAAAATAAAATAGCTCAAGCCTTGACCCTTTCTGAATGTCTATAAAATCCCAAGAGTTCAACAACAAGCTTGATGTGCTGGTGAATGTTTAAAAACTGGCACTGATCTGTCGTATCTGCCAATTTCTGTGGTGTAAATCATCTCACCATGGCTGATTTCCAGCTATCATGGTGATATCAACCTGCTCACAAAATTATTGAAAATTTAACAGTCACCTCTTACGAGCTGCACACCATTGTGAACAAGCCTCCTTGTCCATTATTCTGAGAGGAGCAGGACTTACACAGTAAGGGGCAGAGATGCTCACTCACTCTTGGCTGCATGCCTGGCTATTGGGAAAAGTCAGTGTGGACATCATAAAATTATAGAAGATTGGCATTGAAATGTGTGGTCAAACACTGAAAATGGGAATGATTCCTACTTATCAGGATGTCTGACAATTCTCCTGGGGCTTTCTGCCAGAAAGTCATTGTGTCTTTATGCTTGCAGAAGGGCACACAATGACACTCAGAAATTGGATTGCCAATAAGAATTGTTCCAAGTTGAGAGATGGCATCTTTTCCCAAGTGCCGGGTGGAAGAAAGGTTGGAAGTCAGGTGGGGCTCGATATTATGCTCCGTGGAGCCTCACTTATTTAGTCTTATACTCATAAACTGAAATCAACTTTCTATTCTGGGCGGGCATTTATTTTCCTATATATATGCATTCCTTTCTTGTTGCTATTTCTGAGGGCTGGTGCTCTAATTTTACTGTCTTTGTTTAAAAAAAAAAAATTAGTTCCCAGGATATGCTCAGGGAAGGCCTCATATTTCCCTCTTATTTAACTGTAACCAGAAGCATAATGGAGGTCTTATTTCCAATTCAGCAGCCAGTGAGTTATACTGAGAACAACCTTGTCCCCTGGCCATGGATGTGATGTTTAACTGAAAGAACTTGAAGTAGAAAGGGTGTTCCATACATACTCTGTCTCCTAATGGGGACACATGTGTCAGGTGGGGCCCTGTCCTCAGCAAACCAGAGCTTAGCAGACCTGTAATGTCAAGAAAGAGCTCAGTTTGCAGATGCTAAACACTGACGTGAATGTTTTTGTGACAACTGGGGAGGACGTCTTATTTAATCCAGAGCCCTGCAGTTCTTTGTTCCCTTACCAGGGTAGCATGGAGCAACCATTAAGGTTCATGGTCAAGGCATACTGAAAACTAAGCAGGTGAATTACGAGTCCATATCTGGGTTGATTAGGAGGCAAGGAACAGGGACCCTAATCTGAAAACAAGAAAGCTTTGACATAACCTCGACCATCCATCTTATACATAAATGTTGTTGGTTTCAAGGAAGATATGGCAAGATGGTAAACTGGCTCAATGAGTCCCATCTTCTTACTGGACAGACAAACACACCCCTCAAACAAAAGTACTCTTTCTCTCTTTTCCAGACTATGAGTGAGGACTCCAGGAATAATCTGTGTAGGAAGGATAGTACACTACTGAGGATTTGCCTAAAAGATAGAGATGAAAATTAGCTTGTGTGTGAAGAAGTGTTTCAATGAGAAGGGGAGTTTACAAAATGGTGCCTGTGTTAGGATTATAATAATTGCAAATATTTACACACATGGATAAAATTTGGAAGAGGATGCACAGAAATGAAAGTGAAGGTGGGCTGGTAAGATTGAATATTTTACAACATTTTCTTTCCTGATTTTGTCATGTTATTTGAATATATTTAAATCTTTTGTGAGAAGGATTTTCTATCTTCAGAGAGAAAAAATGAGCTGGAATTTCCCTGGAGAATTTGAAATCAGATGTAAGAAAAAATTTCTTTGTGGGATGTTTAGACCCTGGGAAGTACTTATAGGAGAGTTGAGAAACACCTTCAAGAATGGAATTCCTCCTTCGCCTTGTGGAAAGCGTGGTGGTCCCTGGCATGGGGGATAAACCAGATTGCTGCTGGAGGATTCTCCCATCTGGAGAGTCTTACACTATTCCCATTTCACAGATGGGGTCCTGATATGTAGCATTAACTGAGATGCAGATGTGACTCGGTGAATTGATGTCAGAGCTATTAACAAGCAAATTTATGAGCTATGGAAAGACCACCTCTGATAACTGCTTTAGAGTGGCTCAAGCTACATCCCCCATTCCTGTAAATGATCTAGATCCTCCCAGCAGCCACAGCAGTGAGGAACCAGATTAAGCAATCCCTCCCCACTAGGTCAGTCTAACATGAGAGATTTGCAGAGACTCTTGCAGTTATAAATATTTTAAACAACCTAAAGGGACACCTCTTGGGTGCAGGGAAAGACATTAGGAGCAGCTTTCTAGGGTGGGAAAGTTTTTTTTTCTTCCACCACAGGGGGAGGGGGCTACCGCCTCTGTACCCTCCCACTCAGGCCGTTCATCTGCTCCAAGTTCAGTGCTCCCCAGTATAAATAAACTCCTTTTTTTTCCAGATAGGAAAGTTGTTTTTGTTGTCCATATGTACTATGGACATATCTGGTTAGAAACATGTTACTTTCCTGAGATATAAAGCTCCCTTGGAGTTCAAGGGCACTTGTCTTCCCATAAGGCACATTTGTGTAACAAAAGTTCATGTCTGAGCTTCGGATATGACAGACTCGATTTGAGGCTGAGCCTCACCACTTGCAATCTCTCAGAGCCTCAGTTTTCTCATTTGCAAAGTAAGGATATCAGTACCTACCACACAGGGTTTTGGAGGTGAAGTGTGCGAATAAAGTGCCTGGCATGTAATAGGCTCTCACTAAATGTTCGTTTCTTGAATGCTGTAAGTGTCAACAGAGAGGAGTTACACATTTGGTGCCCCTGCACTGCTTCCTGTACTCAATCATGACTCATTCTCAATACCCAGAAGGTGTCAAACAACAGACCTCGCCAGCTCCACATGTTTGGGGTGACTGGCACCCTTCTCCATGACCCTTGGGTCTAACCACAGATATCACCAAAGACTGTTTCAAATTAACTGTGGGGCCTCCTCCCCAAGAGCCCCTGTGAAATCCCGTGAATGCATCTGTTCCTGGTCCTCAGTCAGTCTCCACCAGGGCCCAGTGTTGGCTCTGAGCGCTTGGCACACCCTTGGGACAAGACGGCTATTTTAAACTTTCAGGGCCAGAGCTCGCCGGCCCTTGCCTGCTGGTGGATGAGGGCTGGCAGCCTCAATGCTGCTTAACCCTGCCCAGGAGCCCAGGGTACGGACGCCGGTGAGTGGGAGAGCATGGAAGGCTGCATTTCTGAAGCTGAAGCTCACCTGGATCTTCTCTTTGTTGGGTTGGGAAGGACAAACGAGTCCATCAGAGCAGAGCAGGCAAGGACAGCCCAAGAGGTTGACTATCCCAGATTGATGTAAGACCCCAAAATAGTCATCTTTCAGGAATAGTGATTAAAACATAGGCTTTGACACCAAATGGACTCCAGTTGAATACTTGGCCATTTCCTAGGTATGGGACGTTGAACAAGCTACTTAACCATTTAAACCATGAGACTGGATGATCTGACAAGGGAGAAAGGGTGAATGGAAAAGATGAGAGATTGTCTAAGGGTGAACTGCAGGGTTCGCCAACATTTATAGAAAAAAATCCAGATGAAAGAGGCCTTTAGGGGCCACGCTCCTTTGGGACCTCCAAGTTACATGCTTTAGCTGAGCAGTTATTGTTGTTAGTCAGGCCAAGAGTAATTTTTAAAAAGTTTCGTGTTGACTTAACATAACCACAACTCCTAGACTCTCTCCTTGGTGTCTTGACTACCAGACTTTGCTTGTACCTGTCTCATGGCTGGAGTGGGTCATGGGGGCGCAGACAGTGCAGGCCACATAGAGTCTTGCAGTCTGAGACCTGGCTTAGCTTTGCCAGAGAGTGTACTGAACACTCATAGCTATGAAGCTGCCTGTCTCTGTCAGGGACCAGTGAGTCTTCAAGTCTCTGGAGACCAGCCTCAGTGGTTGTGTTAACGCAGAGGGAAACTGTAAGTGTTGCTACAGGCCCCAAGAGGCCCCTGAAGCCACCGTTTACACGTGGCCCAAACCTGCGGGCAGAGGCCTGCAGAGGCCACTCTGTGAAGTGGCAAACTGAGATGACTGGAGTCAACTTGGAGATGCGGGCGGGGGTTGGTTGCAGCAAGCTCTGGTTTTGATCCCCAAGAGGAAACCTGCCCTTTTGCAGGAAGGGCCTCTTTTGGTTTCAGAGCTTTGAAGAACAGAGATAAACAGTTTGAAACCAAAACAGGGTTTAGTGTTCTTGTCCAGTCTTAGGCCCGGTGGGGTCTAAAGGCGCTTAGTGCTTTTCTTTACATAGACACGGGCCACCTGGTCGTGCTGAAGACTTGCTGGCGAGTGGGATGCGGGCTCTGTGTCCTTTCGGTGTGGCAGTTTTAAGAGGAAGCTGGTAGAATGGTTGGGCGTGGGGTGGAGGGGGTGCACTGAGGTGGCATCTTATAACCTCAACTCATGGAGACAATTAGTCCCTGCAGATCTCTTTCAGTCTTCTTGGTTACATCAAAAGAGTTATCAGGGCGCTGGCCTTTCACACCTCTCTAACTTTGCTAGTCCTCCTTCTTCATGCAGAGGGAGGCTCCAGGATCAGAGCCTTGGGAAGCCAACAGGAGCCATTCAGGACTTGAAATCATCGCTTTTGTTTTTTAAAATTATTTTATTTTCATATTTGCCTTTTACTTTATCACAAAAGATAAAAGTAAGAAAACGTGACTTAATTTAAGGAAGAAATGGATAAAAAACAGTACAAGCCATTTGTGGTTGTGGCAAACCCGTGGCGGTAGAAGGTGGGGGGCTGAACCCGGGTGGAGGAGAACAACGCCGCAGTAAAATCTCACATCTGGGTGTGTGCGGCACAAGTGCCTTTAAAAACAGAAAAGATTTCTAGGGCAGAAACTGTTGTCCCGAACTAGTCTGAAGACATTACTCCATTGTCCACCGGCTTCCAGAGTTGCTGGGGAAAAGTCAGAAGTCACCCGGACTCCAGACCCTTTGTATGTGATTTTGTGTTCCTCTCTTTGGAAGCTTGTAGGATCTTCTGTCAGTCCACAGTGGTCTGAAGATTCCATGATGATGTGCCTTGGTATGAGCCCAGCTTACCTGTGTCAGCTCTGGGATATTTTCTTTACTTTTTTAAAATTTGAGATTTATTTGCCATACAACATTGTGTAAGTTTAAGGCGTACTACATACTGATTTGACACATTTATATTGCAATGTGATTGCCATTGTAACGTTAGCTAACACCTCTGTTGCATCACATTATGATCATTTCTTCTAGGGCTGGGAACAATTCAGATCTAGCCTCTAAGCAAGTTTAATGATTATAGTACAGTTTTATTCTCTCTAATCACTGTACTGTGTATAGATATTCCTTGACTTACGATGGGGTTGCCTCCTGATAAACACATGGTAAACTGAAAATATCATTAGTCGAAAATTACTTTAATATATCTAACCTACTAAACAGCATAGTTTAGCCCAGCCTACCTTAGACGTGCTCAGAACACTTATGTAAGCTGCCAGTTGGGCAACACAAAGCCTATTTTATAATAAAGTGTTGAAAATCTCAGGTAATTTATCAAATACTGGGCTGAAGGTGAAAAGCAGAATGGTGGTCTGGGTACAGAATGGCTGTAACTATATTGATTGTTTACCTTTGTGTTCACATGTCTGACTGGGAGCTGCGGCTACTGAATGCATATTGCTTTTGCACCATCATTAAGTCAAAAAATTGTAAGTCAAATCATCGTAAGTTGGGGACTAGCTGTGTAAGGTCTCCGGGATTTATTTATCTATTAGTTGCAAGTACGTACCCTAAACAACAGCTCTCCCATTTCCAGCTACCCCCCTCACCCTCCAGACCCTGGTAACCACCACTTCACTCTCTGCTTTTACAATTTTAGGTTTTTTAAGATTTCACGTATAAAAAAATATCATAGAGTAGTTGTCTTTCTCTGACTTATCTCACTTAGCCTAAGTCCTCTAGGTCCGTAGACGTTCTTGCAAACGGCAGGATTTTCTTCTTTCTTATGGCTGAACAATATTCCATTGTATATATATACCATGTCATCTTTATCCATTCATCCACTGATAGACACTGAGGTTGTTTCCGTATCTTGGCTGTTGGGAATAATGCTGCAACAACATGGGAGTGCATACCTGTCTCTTGGGTAACCTGTTTTCATTTCCTTTGGATGTATACCCAGCGGTGGGATTGCTGGATCATACGGCAATTTTATTTTTAAGTTCTTGAGGAACCTCCATATGGTGCTTCATGGTGGCTGACCCAGTTTATAACCTCACCAACAGTGTGCAAGGGTTCTGGGAAATTTTCTTGATTGTAATAACAATTTATTTTCTGTTATTATTTATGTTATTTTATTAATCTTTTTGTTATTTTATTTTCTGTTTCCCCTCTCCTCTATAGAGCTTCTATTTGCTCAGATGCTACCTCTCCTCTTCAGGGTTTCTATTTTTATTCTCTTTCCCCCCTATTTTCATCTCTTTGTCTTTCTATTTTCTGGGTGATTTCCTCAACTTTTAAAATGTTTATTCATTGAGCATTTTATTTCTGCCCTTATACATTTATTTCCTAAGAACTACTTTTTTTGTGCTCTCTGAAAGTTCCATTTTTAGAGCATACTATTCATATTTTATAGATGCAGTGTCTTCTTTTTATCACAGTTTTTCTGTGATAAAAACTGCTTTTCACAGTTTTTTTTTGCTTTGTTTTCTTCTCTCGGGGTAGTCTTTGTTTCCTCCAAGTTTCTTTTTTTTTTCTGTTTGTGTTTTGTCCTTCATTATAACTGCTTTCCTCAAATGTCTGGCGATCCTTGGTTGTCACTTCATGACTATGAAGAATTAAAAAGTGATTGGAATACCCAAAAGAATTGAAAAGACGACTCAGGGCTTCCCTGGTGGCGCAGTGGTTGAGAGTCCGCCTGCCGATGCAGGGGACGCGGGTTCGTGCCCCGGTCCGGGAAGATCCCACATGCCGCGGAGCGGCTGGGCCCGTGAGCCATGGCCGCTGAGCCTGCGCGTCCGGAGCCTGTGCTCCGCAGCGGGAGAGGCCACAACAGTGAGAGGCCCGCGTACCGCAAAAAAAAAAAAAAAAAAAAGAAAAGACGATTCAGATGCTTGCATACCAGTGTTCACTGCAGCATTATTCATAATAGCCAAAAAGTGGAAACAGCCTAAGTGTCCAACGACAGATTAATGGATAAACAAAATGGGGTATGTACTTACAATGGAATATTATTCCGCCATAAAAGGAATGAAATTCTGATACATGCTACAACATGGATGAAACTTGAAAACATTATACTAAGGGAAATAAGCCAGAAACAGAAGGACAAATATTGTATGATTTCACTTATATGAAATATTGAGAATAGGCAAATTCCATAGAGACAGAAAGTAGAATAGAGTTTACTAGGGGCTGAGGGGCAGTGGGGAGTGGGAATTATTGCTTAATGAGTACAGTGTTTCTGTTTGGAGTGATGAAAATTGTGGAAATAGATAGTGGTGGTGATTGTATAACATTGTGAATGTACTTAATGCCTGTAAACTTAAAGTTTACTGAACCGTAAACTTAAAACTGGTTAAAATGGCATATTTTATGTAATATATAATTTACCACGATAAGAAAATAAAAAAGGTGATTGGCAGCCCTGAGCCCATTAGTAGGGCTTATTGACTGTCAGGGTCACTGTAACGGGTTCTGGCTGGGCCAGTTCCTGGGGGACCCTGAATTTCAGAATCCTTAGGTTGAGATTTGCCAGTGAAGCCTCTTTCAAGGTCTTGCCTGAAGCATAGAAACCTGGCTACTGGCATTTTGAGAGTCCTGGAAGACCGCTAGGGCTGAGAGGAGAGAGTGTCAATATTCAGTACAAGTTTGACTGAATCTGCTGTTTTCAGTATTAGAACCTTCAGCCATGCCTAGTGTTCCCTGGGCCAGAGACCCACCGCCTTACTGTCTCCAGCAAATGCACATCCTCCCGGGCTGTTGGACAGGAGGAGATGGGAGGGGCAGTCACTGGCTGAGCGGAGGGAAGGTACGCTGAGGGCTACATGCTTCCTAAACCCACTTTCAGTCAGTCCTCCTATTTGCAGACCTTTCTCCATCCTTGCTTCCTGGTTCCCATAATGTCTAGATCTTTTGGGAGTCCTGAAGTCAAAAATAGGCTGTTTCTCACTTTTTCCCCACTGCAGCTTAGGAATTAGACTTTGTGGATAAATATATAATCAGTTTTTTGTTTTAATGAGACTTAACTTTCTTTAACCCATGACTTATTTATGAGCACATTAGTTTAAAATAAGTTCCAACCATCTTTTTATGTTTTTTGGGCCGATTTTGGATTTAATTGCGTTATGGTCAACGATGTGGTCTCTTTATGGAGTCCCTGAAATTTTAGGGAATTTCTTTGTGATCTACTATGTGTTCACCTTTTATAAATGTTCTCTTAGGTAATAGACCCTTTGATGTAGGCAAGACGGAATTATTATCCCCTTCTTATAAGCAGGTAATCAGGGCCCAGAGAATTTTAAAGAGTCGCCCAAAGTTTCTCAGTCAGGTTGGACCAGAACTGAGGAATGTGAAGGAAGGGGAGCCTAACGGTTAAGCGCATGGACTCCATTCCATGTACCTGGGTTGCATCCAGGCTCTGCTAGTTCCTAGCCATCTGCCGACCGGGGATTATAATTGTTCTTGCTTCATAGGGTTCTTGGGAGGTTTACATACATGGCACACGGTAAACACTCAATAAAAGCTATTACTATTATTACTCTTTTTTACTTTTTATCTAGGATTCATGGTGCACCTTGTACAGAGGAGTTATTCCATTAAGGATCGCATCCTTAGAAACGTTTACAGCTATTCCTCAGCGCAGCAATTTACTTTATCGTCTGGCCACTGTGCCTCAGAGATTATGGCCAGAAGTACCACCATGTCAGTAGAAAAGCTTCCTGGACGTTATGCACTGAGGGCACGCAAGTCCTTTTTTGAGAGCCTACTACGTGTTGGTGCTCCATTCCTAGCCGAGAGGTATTTTCTATCTTCTGGGACTTCTTTATGCCTTAATCAAGGTAGGTACTCAAAAAAGCCTTTGTAAAATGAACAACAGCAAGGACAGAAGTGCTTAGAAGCCCAGAGTTGAAAGATGGAGAGTTGGGTGTGGGAGAGAGGGCTTGGCCACCCACTTTACGGCAGATTGTCCTAAATAAACAGAATTATCTGGGCCTCCCAGACCGTCAGGTGCTAATCCCCACGATAATCAGGCTCGAAGCCCTCAGAGCCACAGAACCAACCAGCTGGGAGGGAGAGCGACCACAGGGCTGTTCACGTGGAAGCAGCGTCCCCTCTTTCTCTTTTGTGGACACAAACAGCTGACAGTCTTAAAATAAAGGCGCCTGGCCCGCCTCTGAGCTGGACACCTGGAAATAGGCCAGCGCTCAGCTCCCTTATTGCGGATTCTGTGCTCCACATCAGTCTCCATGAAATTAGCTTTTAAATCTGTCTTTCGCTTTGAATCTTTCCGTTTCCTGGCTCCCTCTCTCCTCCTGTTGGGTGGAAGAACTGTGCAGTTACTCCCTTCTGCACCATCGCCCCACCCCGCCCCCCAAAGGAAACATGGGCGATGATTTAGTTCTCTATTCCCACCACTATTGCAAGGTATGGGATGCGAAGGGACATTTAGAGAAACTTTTAATTTTGAAACTGTATTAGAGAAAAGTTGCAAAAAGAGCACAGAGCATTTCAGATATGCTTTACCCAGCTGCCCTAATGTTGACATCTTATCCAGCCATAGGACAATGATCAAAACCAAGAAATTAACATTGATACAACACAAATAACTATAGACTTTATTCAGATTTAACCCGTTTCTCTGTTACTGTCTTTTTCCTGTTACAGGATTCAATCCCAGATCCCATGTTGCACTGAAAGGTCCTCAAATCCTTCAACCTATGACAGTTCCTCAGTCTTTCTTTGTCTTTTATGACCTTGATGTGTTTGAAGAGTACTGGTCAGTAGTTTCACAGACAATGTGCGTTTGTCTAATGGTTTTTCATGGATAGATTGTGGTTAGACATTTCTGGAAAATGCTGTGGATGGAATTGTCTCCCCTCCAAATTCATATGTTGAAGCCATACCCACTGTGACTGTGTTTGGAGATAGGGCTTTTAGGAGGTAATTAAGGTTAAATGAGGTCAGAAGGGTGGGGCCCTGATCTGATGCCAGGGTGACATGACCTCAATAAATTTTATGACTAGTGCTTTTTCCTCAATCCCTGATTTAAGGTATGTCTGAAGGGTGTTTCCACTGTAAAGTTACTGTATTTCCTTTTGTAATTAATTAATGTCTTGGGGGGATACTTTTAGACTATGCAAATATTGTTTATCTCAAGCTTTTGCCCAATAATTTTAGCATCCATTGGTGATTTTTTGCCTGCAGTAATTATTACTAACGGGGATTTTATATTTCCTTCTACGTTTATTCATTGGAATTTTTTTCTAAGAGCTATACCTTCTTGCCAATTTACTTATTTGTTCAATTACTTTAAAATATGAGAATAGACTCATGTATGTTTACTTTAGTCTATGGATTACAATTAAATATTGTTATTCATTTTATTGTTCAGAATGTGCCGGCTTTGGCCATTGGGAATACTTTCATGCTGGTTTCTATGCTCTTTCATCCTTTCTGAGCACATTCTTACCTTCTGGCACCACAGGATGCTCCAGGATCATCTCGTGTTTCTCTTGCCTAGACCTGGAATCAGCTACTTCTTCAAGGAGCCCTGGTCCCTTTGGTCGGAGACTCGTATTTAGAAACCAAGATCTGGGTGCTGGGCATGCTTGCCGCTACTGGGGTGCCAGTGATAAACAGACATGGTTTTCTTCTAAAAATGTTTGTCTTTGTTCCCATTTGCCATAGTGCCTAGAATTCTGAGTCTTCTAGAAACCTGTGTGATTGAAAATAAGGTATCCTGCTATATTCCAGCTACCTTAGGGATGAACTGTTGAGTCTGGAAGGTTCTTCAGTCCCCAGTTAAAATGCAAACATCCCTGGATTACATGATGGTATGATGATGTAACACTAGGTGAAAGCAGATTCCTTGTGAAGGAGGCCCAGCAGCAGCCCATGGCTGAGGGCACCTGTGACACCAGGAGCAGGAGATGGATGTTGAAGAGGAAGTGTGTGTTCACCTTGGGCCATTACAGTTTATGCACTTCCGGAAGGCCAAATCTACTCTTCATCCCAGCTTTTCACATTCCCAAAACAGAGAGTAGGTCTCCTTCACTCTTTTGGGAATGTGCAAAGTATTTTGAGTATTTGTTGGTCAGAAAGTTGCTGAGAACTAGCAAAAATATCTAGGGAACCCTTCGATAACGCTTTGAACTTATCTTTGTTCCTCTATAGGTAAGGTATTTTTTCCCTCTGGCTTCTTTCGGAATTTTTTCTTTATCTTTGATTTTCTGCAATTTGAAAATGATACGCCTAGGTGCAGTTTTTTCTTTTTTTTTTTTTTGCACTTATCCTACTTGGTGTGCGACCTCTGTGCTTCCTAAATTAGTGGTTTGATGTCTGATATTTGGGGAAATTCTCAGTCATTATTGTTTCAAATATGTCTTCTGTTCCTTTCTCTTTCTTCTTCTTCTGATATTCCCATTATGTGTGTATTACACCTTCTGTAGTTGTCCCCTAGTCGTTGGATATTCTGTTTTTGTTTTTTCTTTCCGTCTTTGTTTTTTTCCTTTCTGGTTTGAAGATTCTATTGATATAGGCGCTAGCACCAAGATTATTTTCTCAGCTGTGTCCAATCTACTAATGAGCCTATCAAAGGCATTCTTCATTTCTGTTACAGTGGTTTTTTTATCTCTTGCATTTCTTTTCTGGTTCCTCCTTAGGATTTCCATCTCTCTGCTTACACTGACCATCTGTTCTTGCATGCTGTCTGTTTGATCAATTAGGATGCTTAGTGTAATAATTAGAGTTGTTTTAATTGCTAATTAAAACACTGCCTGATAATTCCAACACTCCTGCCATATCTGGTTCTGTTGCTTGCTCTGTCCCTTCAAATTGTGTTTTTTGCCTTTTGGTATGCCTTGTAATTTTTTCTTGATAGCTGGACATGATATACCAGGTAAAAGGAAGTACTGGAGATAGGCCTTCAGTAATGTGGCGGTGAGGTGTGAGCGGAGGGGAAGCATTCTCTAGTCCTATAAGTAGGTCTCCATGTTTTAGGGAGCCTGTGCCTCTGAACTGCGAACTTCACAAGTGTTTCTCAGTTTTATCCTCCCTTCTTAGGTGGGACGTGAAGGCTAGAGTGGGCCGGAGCTGGGCATTTCTGTTCTTCCACGTGGAAGAGCCAGCTGGAGCTGGGTATATTTCCCTTCCCCAGGTCAATTAGGCTCCGATAATAATAGCCCAGCGGGTCGGGCTCTGGTTAACTGGCTTCACCTGCGGGCAGGCCTTGTTGAGAAGCACAGCAGCTCCGGTCAATTTAAAAATGGTTCCTTTGCCCCTCCCTCTGCGGGAAGCTCGCGGGCATTTTTCTCATATATTTGCTGCGGGAAGCTGGTTGAGCTCCTGGCGGGAAGTCTCCCCGTATGTTGTGGGCCCACCGTGACTTGGTCATCCTGAAGTTTTCAACTGTCAGAGTTGTCTACACTGAGCCTCCGGCAACTCGCTCATTGCACGCGTCCTACCTGGGCACTAGTTCCTGCTGTTTCTTCTCCCGAGTCTCGCTCTGGTAAGTTGTGACTCCTGTATTCACCCGTCTGTCTTAAGGGCAGTGGTTTGCCCTGTGTCCCCTGCTCTTGTACCGATGCAAGAAGTATTGTTGATTTTTTTCAGTCTGTTCAGCGTTTTACTTGCTGTTAGGATTGCTGACTTAAAAAATATTCACAACCTAAATGTTGAGAGTTACGTTTTATTCAGCGGGAATTTTTCGGACTTCAAGCCTGGGAGGCAGCATCTCAGTAACCCTGAGAAAACTGCTCCGGGGAGGCGAGGGGGGAGCCAGGTTATAGAGAGGTTTTGCAACAAAGGGCAGGTAGTCTGACCGTCAAAAGATGATTGTTAATGAAAGAAAACCGGATATCTCAAGTTAAGGAATTTAGCGCTTTTCTATGTATGGGAAGATGCAGGAGTCTGGGCTCACTGAAATCATACCTTTGACAGGCATCTCAGCTACCTGGGGCCAGTATCCCTGTGTTTTCACATCCTGAGTTTCTCCAGGGCTCACTGGCTCATGTTGGAGGGCAGCAATCACTGCTGACCATGACATCTTTGTTTACCGATATGGCAGGTAATATTCCATTTCTCAGAATGGAGTGGTGACTTCTAAGCTCCTTACATACGGACCTGGAAACTGGAAGTTCCCCTCTTTCTTCTTTGGCTTCTAATTACTTTCCAAGGTTGGATTCCCCACACTGCACCTCTCCTCCCCCCCCCCCCGTCCTAACGCTCTAAACATCCAGTGGACGATCAGAGGATTTGTAACCTGAGGGTACGGCCCAGGAAATAGCGATCTCGCTGTCAGAGAGGCTAAGTCACATGCTTTGGAGAATGTGGGTAGAAGAGGTGGTGGAAGAGGGGCAATGGTTGGCTGACAGAGTTGGAACAGCAGTAATGTTCCTCTGGGCGCCTTCCCTCGCTCTGTCCCTCAGAGTCACATGGTGGTCCCTGCAGGCTCTCTGGGTGTAGCATCTTGGAGGTCTGGACAACTTCCTTGCTGAGCAGAGGTCTCCCACCTGCAAAGGCTTGGGCTGTTTGAAAAGCCCACTGCACAGCTCTTATCACCTGAAGATTTGTGACAGCTCGTTCGCCTGCCTGCCTCTGTTGGAAGGAGTTGGCACTTTGAATTATCAAGCACCACTATGAATAGGAGAGGACAGGAACTCCCCCACTTGGCATTTGTAGTGGCAAATCATGTCTTGGAAAACTTTCAAGATTCTCAGCACTGGCAAAATCCTGGGGAAAGGGGATCAGTCAACTATCATTTATTTATGCTTTCAAAGGGCTCTGGAAACACAGGTAACAATGGGGTAGAAGAACAAGCCCTATTGTGTATTATTAAACACGAAGTCATAACAGGGAGGAAGACTCCCCTCTTGGATGGGTCATGGGGGACTAATAAGGCTCCCTGAGGCTCCAGGCTGGGGCCCTTCTATTGACTTCTTAGGCTACTGGAGAAAGAGAATGGCATTTCCCCCTCTTCAGCCACTTTTGTCTGAAGAACTTTAAGGTATTTCATTAGTAATTTCTTTAAAAGGAGGCAGATACTGCTTTACTTAGGATGGACCCAGAACAGATATACCTGGAGGCTGGATTTTTAAAATGAATTAAGTAAAATATTTATTGAAAGTTTATGAAATGCTAGACATGGTGTGAGGCATTGGGACACAAAGATTAACACGGTGCCCGGCATGTTGCTCACAGCCTACCCAAGGGCAAAGCAGGTGTAAAGGCTACTAGATCAATTAATCTATGAGTACTTTTAGAGTATCTGTATGCTCAGGGGAGGTAAATTGCATAGCCCATTTCTCCAGGTGCTTCTGAATTGCTAGGGGAAACAATGAAATCTACTTGGTAGAGTAAAAGGATACTTTAGTGGAATCAGGGGCAGCAGGACTTTGAAGAAGGGAGAAGTCAGTGTAGATTGGAGTTTAGAAAAGGTGAGGAAGAAATAGTGGGAGATACATCTGTAAAGGGAGGATGATGTGGGAAAGGGCCTCAGGAGCCAGGCCAAAGAATCGCACTTGATATAATAAAGCAATAGGAAGCCACTGAAGGTTTTAGAAGGGAAGGGGGTTGTATTAGTCTCCTAGGGCTGCTGTCTCAAAGTAGAACAAACTGGTTCACTTAACACAACAGAAATCTATTGTCTCATAGTTCTGGCGGCTAGGGATCAAGGTGTCAGCAGGGCCATGCTCCCTCCGAGACCCTGGGTAGAATCATTCCTCGTCCCTTCCTAGCTTCAGGTGGCGGCCATCCATCCTGGGCTTGTGGCCGCCTCACTCCAATCTCTGCCTCCATCTTCAAGTGGTGTCCTCCCCTCATAGCTAAGCATCTTGTAAGGGCACCAGTCATATTGGATTAAGGGACCATCCTACTCCAGTATGACCTCATCTTAATTAATTACATCTGCAACCCTTTTGCCCAAGAAAGTCATATTCTGAGGTACTGGGGCTTAGGACTTTAGCATTTACCTTTTTGGGGAACACAATTCAGCCCATAAGAGGGATGAATTGGTAGAAGTGGGATAATGATAAAGTTAGTCTAAATGTAGTGTGTTAATTGATTGGAGAGGGAGGGCCTTTCTGCTGGGGGTTGTGACAGTATCCGGACCTTCAAGGGGAGGGGGCAGGGGCACTAATGTGAATGGAGAGTTAAGCTTGGCCATGGAGGGTTTTCAGGGAAGAAATGACTACAAGAGAAGCTGAAACTAAGGGTGTGTAATCAAGCAATTTTGATGAGGTTTTGAATCTACATGATTTAAAAAATGATATTGTGATATATACTCAATTAATTGATTTTCATAAACGTATTTAGCAGGAATGAAATGTTTTCTTTTTGCGGGTGGGTGGGCAGTGAGGATCATAGGTTTAGTTGTGGATGTAGAAAGTAGTTGGAGGTCGGGGCCCAGAGCCTGGGTGAGATTTCAAGAAAGATGTGGATGTGGGAGTCATTCTCCTGGTGAGGGCACTCCTGGAGCTCTTGAGTTCTTGTCTGTACCCCTGAGCTGGCTCTGGGGTTGCTGTTTCTTGTTTTGATATTAAACATCTGTGTAAGGAACTCTTCTAGTTGGGTACAGCTTCTCTCTGCAACAGGGTGGAGAGTCCTGGCATAACAAGTGAACGCTAGGTACCTTGGGTTGATGGTGTGCTGGGCTTTTTGTGGAGATGTCTCCTTGAGAATGAGATGAGATGTTAGGAGTTATGACACAGAAGGGCTCTATCAAGTTGGCCTGAAACTCTTATTTCCAGGGTATTTCTTGTTCATGCCTCCATGCTCCTGGAACCCTCCCTGTTGGGATTGGAAACAGGATGTTTTCAAATCTCCTAAAACCTCACACAACTGCTTTCTCAGAATACATTGTCTGTCTTTAAACATCTTGAATCATTTCATAACCATCTTGTACTGCAAAACTGGCATTCTACCAGGGCTCTCAGTGCCGCCTTCCTGCTTGATCACCCACACGTTTGACTTCATTAGTCAATCAAGTTTAAATCTGGCGGTACTGCTCCTCAGCTGTTTACGTTAGTCCTTGGAGGCCTGGGGGGAGGGGTCTTTTCTTTTCTTTTTAAAAATTTTTTAAAAATCTATTTTGTTTATTTATTTTTGGCTGTGTTGGGTCTTTGTTGCTGTGCATGGGCTTTCTCTAGTTGTGGCGAGCGGGAGCTACACTTCGTTGCGGCACGTGGGCTTCTCATTGCGGTGGCTTCTCTTGTTGCAGAACACGGGCTGTAGCCACGTAGGCTTCAGTAGTTGTGGCTCTCGGGCTCTAGAGCGCAGGCTCAGTAGTTGTGGCGCACGGGCTTAGCTGCTCTGTGGCATGTGGGATCTTCCTGGACCAGGGCTCGAACCCGTGTCCCCTGTATTGGCAGGAGGATTCTTAACCACTGCGCCACCAGGGAAGCCTCAGCCTGGGTGGTCTTAATGGATCCTTGTTAGACCCATTAAGCATCATCAAGGGAGGAAGCAGGATTGGGCAATGAGGACCTCTTAATTCAATTTTGGTTGGATGGATTTACTTATGGACACAAGGAACTTGGTTTATCATTGGCGTGAGAACTGTGTCTGAGTTCCTGGTAATCACATTTCAGCTCAGCCGGGTGTGAGCTCCTGGACAAGTTTATCTAGGATGCAAGTCATCTGTATGTTGTCTCAACCTGTGCAGGAAAGGACAAAACACAGTGTGAGCAAAGGAAGTGTTTCTCCATGGGGGTCTGCTTGAGTTCATCCTCAGGCAGCCCCTTATCCTATACCTGGAATCTGCTTCTCATTGACATGTTAGCCAATAGGCTTGTGAAAGCATGTTTCTTCCTCCTTAACAAGAAGACAACAACATCAAAGAGAATGACTGGGGCCAAAAGTATGGGTGTGATTTTTGTCAAAAAAAGATTGTCAAGTTAATTTATGACATGGCAAAGCTCCAAACATAATTCTTTCCTAAAATGTCAGGAAGCACAAGGTAGTATAACTCAAATAACTGTGGCAGGAGAGAAATCATAATAAAGATATTTTCCCTTTGTTCAACACTCCACAGTTTAGGAGGCATGTGAAGTCGCTCTTATAATAGTGAATATCTCAGAAAAAAGGAAATTTAATCAAATGAAAACGTTCTGGGCAGCAGTTTTAGATTTTTAACAAATCCCTAATATTTAATCAGTAAGACCTTTTAATATATATATATATAATTGAAGTACAGTTAAATACTATAGTTAATTTTTAATGTTTTAATTTCTGCTGTATAGCAAAGTGATTCAGTTATACCTACATTCTTTTTTTATATTCTTTTCCATTATGGTTGATCGTAGGATACTGAATATAGTTCTCTGTGCTATACGGTAGGACCTTGTTGTTTATTCTGTATATAATAGCTTACAACTGCTAATGCCAACCTCCCACGCCACCCCTCCCCCAACCCCCTCCCCCTTGGCAACTACAAGTCTGTTCTCTATAAGACCTCCTTTTAAAACACACACCTTTAATCTTAAATGAGGGAGTTTAAATTTTTAAAATGGAATCCACTGGGTCACACAACCAAAATATACGCAGTTGGTTTGCTTATCCTCAGGAAGAATTCCCTTTTTTGTTCCACGTCGTCCAACCTCAGCCATACCTCCTGGGTGAGTGGTTCGGTTGTCTGTGGCAACTGGGTGGCAGATGTCCAGGTTTTAACTGGGGTTTGTGTTGATTCTTATCATCATGAAAAGAATTGCTGATAATGACGTGAAACAAGATTTAAGCTCACAGCTACCGAAATGAGATGAACACAGGATTTATGTAATGGTTCATTCAAAATGAAAAGGGGGTAAGAGAAAGATGACAAGCAACTCTCTAGCATTTTGTGCTTAGTGTGAGGAGGAGATATTAGAAAGCCCATCCTCCTTGAGGTGACAAAGCCTGGGGACCTCGTTCCTATTTTGTAAAGCAAGCCAAGCACTGGTCGACCTCTCCCTGGACTTGGAAGCATTAGTAGCTCCCTACAGAGAGCGCTGAGCTTCTGTCTCGCGCGTGGTCCCATTAGGGCAATCTAGTTAGAGAGCTTGGGCAGGGCCCTGCTGCTGCTGCTGCTTGATCAGTGAGCACACACAGCGCAGAGAGATGGCCTTGGAGAACTGCTGCCCTGCCTGCCCTGCAGGCAGGGTCATTAGTGGGGTGCCAGGCGATCCCCCCCACCACCAGAGGGCCAGCTCAACGTCTTGTCTGGTCTCAGCGCTGCTGCCATTCGCCACCTCCCTCCCATGTCTTAGCCTGCATCGATATTACCCGACACAATAAACTGAAATGCGGAAAAAATCTAACCACGTGGAGCTTTACTTACCTGAGGCCAAAACATTTCCCTCGAAGGTATAAACACCTTGAACGTCAGAAACCAGTAAGACGTAGGCGAGCCAGGAGGTCCTCCAGCACCCTACCGTGTGTGCCCTAGCCCAGCTTGTCCACTTTCTTCCAGCACATGTCAGCATCTGTACTGGTTTTATTTAGGGAGTAGCCGTTGTCTTTTCTCTCCTCCTAGGATGTAAGCCCTATCTGGGTAGGAGTCACGTCCGTAGTGTTGACTGTTATCACTACAGTGCCCACAGCGGGGCCTGACATATATAGATCCGCAATAAGTATTTGTTGAATGAACCAATGAACTCACAATTTAGAGAACTGACTCTGCTCACTACCTCCCTTTTTGCCCCTGGAACCCAAGGCATTTTAGCTTCTGGAGCCGCTGTGGCTGGTTTGGGTCTTAGCAAGGCTGCTTTGAAACGATTCCACAGGTCTTGACTGAGAGAAAGAGAGTGCTGGGAGGTGATAAACAATTAAGGGTGAGGGACCTTTTGCTGCTGTTGCCATTCCGGATGCAGCTGCCATGCCCACACCCTGCTGGCCATGCTTGAGGGCCCCCTTGCCTTCATGTCTGGCAGGAAGGCCAGCACTGGCTCACCTGGCGGTTAGCGTGGGAATCACAGATGAGAGTCTCAGCCCTTGTGGCTCTTCTTTATTTCATGCCGTGCTGCCCCCTTTTTCCACCCCCTCCCCATACTATTTAAGCTGTTACTTCGCCATAAAGCCGCTAGCTTGGCACGGGTGTTTGGCTCATACCAGCAAATCCCCATTAGCCTTTGACTCCTCCAAGAGGCAAAAGGAAAAACCTACCAGGATGCAGGAGACACTTTCTCTGTCTGGGCAGATAGAAAGGGATAAAAAGGATTCTGTAGAAACACAAGAGTTTATTTATAGCACTTAACCTTTCCTAGACAGAAAGCCAAAGGTTTTTGCTTTTAACTTATTTTTCTCTTCTTCAAGAATCTGAAAGAAAAGGAAATCCTGGGCCCTTCGTTGTATTTGTTTGTATCTCGCAGGTGTGTATATTTTAAAAATTCACTTTCTTTTTAATTAGACATGTCTTCTTGCCCCCAGGTACTGCTCCTGAGCCCTCATCAGTAGATTTCCTTCATCTAGGGTGTTGCATCAGGTGTCTCTTGCTGCATAAAAATACCCCAAAGCCTAGTGGCTTAAAACAACCACTGTGTATTTGTCCATGATTCTGCAGTCTGAGCTGGGTGTAGCTGGTGGTTCTTCGGATCTCACCTGGGGTCACTTGCGGCTGCAGTTATGTGGGGGCTCAGCTGGTGTTGGATAGTTCAAGATGGCTTCACGCACCTGTCTGGCGGGTAGCTGGGACTGTGGACTGGGACACCTCAGTTCCTCATGTGGTCTCTCCTGAGATATAACTCTGGGCTTGTTTCCATGCTGAGACCTAAGGGGGCATGCCCCAACAAGGAAGCACCTGTTCATGCTTCTGCTGGCTTCATGTTTGCTGTCCCATTTGGCCCTGGTAGGTCACATGGCCAAGCCCAAGAGTCAGTTTGGGAAGGGGTTGCACAAGGGCCCGGATACCCAGGCATGATTCACTGGGGATCATTACTGTAACAATCTACCCTAGGTATGAAGAGAGGTGCATTATTTATAGGCTTGGCTTTTAAGTTGCTTCAATTAACAGGTTACATTCTCCCATGACTTGCTCATCACTCTCTAATTAGGTCCTGGCCAATCCTACAGAGTTTTCCTCAACCTATCCCAACTAAACATCTATATCACGAGTTGGCAAGCTTTTTCTGTGAAGGGCCAGAGAGTAAATATTTTAGGCTTTGTGAGCCATAAAGTCTCTGTTGCAACTACTCACCTCTGCTAATGAAGTAGAAGTAGCCGTAGATCATATGTAAGAGAATGGGTATAAGCTGTGTTCCAATAAAACTTTATTTATAAAAAACAGGTGATAGGGCAGGTTAGAGCTGTGGGCCATAGTTTGCTGATTCTTGATCTATATCATAATAATTCTAGACTGCCAAAATATATTACATTCAAGTATTTCTATTTCTCAAACTGAAAACTAAATTTCATCTCTGCAGAATTTGATTTCATCATAAGAAGTAATTGATCAAGGCATGTTACATGATATTTTTCATCTAATTGCTTAAAATCATAAACAAACTCATAAAATTTTTGCTAAGTATCTTTTTAAGAACTTGGAAAACACTGCATTTACTGAATAAAATGTCATAGGTTGGTTCAGTGAGAGTTGGAGAGGCAATATAAGGTGCAGAGAGCACAAACTTCAGAGTCAGACTGAGTTTAAATCCAGACTACCACTAACTGGCTGTGTGACCACATGCAAGTTACCCGACTTCTCTGAGCTTTAGTTTTCTCATTTGAAAACAGATAACAATAGTCCTACCTCATAGGGTTTTTATGAAGATTAAATGAGTCAGTTCACATGAAATACTTGGCATGATGCCCAGACCACAATAGATGATCAGTTAAAATGGTGATCTAACTCCCTTAAAGAGTAATTTTTGATAAGCCTGGGTATATGATAGGGTTTCCAGGTTCATAGTGTTACAGTTTAATTTCAAGAACTTAATTTTAATTTGTTAGAACTAATAGGCAATTTCAGTAAAGTCAAAGGACACGAAAATCAACCTACAAAAACTAGCTGCATTTCTATACACAAACAACTATCCAAAAAGGAAATTAAGGGGAATTCCATGGCGGTCTGGTGGTTAGGAATCTGCACTCTCACTGCTGAAGGCCCAGGTTCAATCCTGAGTCAGGGAACTAGGATCCCACAAACCACATGGGTGGCCACAAACAAACCAACCAAAAGGAAATTAAGAAAATTCCATTTACAATAGTGTAAAAAAAAAGAATATAATACTTAGGAATAAAATTAACCAAAATGGTGATAGACCTGTACACTAAAACCTAGAAAACAGTGACTAAAGAAATAAAGACAGATGGAACGATGTCCCGTGTTCATGGATAGGAAGAATTAATATTGTTAAAACGTCAGTATTTACCAAAGTGATCTATAGATTCAGTGTAATCCTTATCAAAATCCCAATGACATTTTTACAGGAATAGAAAAACAATCTTAAAAATTCATTTGGAACCATAAAAACCCCAAATAGCCAAAGCAATTCTGAGCAAGAAGAACAAAGCTGAAATGCTCCCTCATTTTAAAATGTATTACAAAGCTACTGTAATCAAAAACAGTATAGTACTAGCATAAAAGCAGACAGACTATGAAAAAGAATAAAAGAGACCAGAAATAAACCCTGGCATATATGTATGGTCAACTAATATTGGACAAGGGAGCCAAGAAGACTCAATGGGGAAAAGATAGTCTCTTCAATAAATGGTGTGGGGAAAACTGGATATCCACATGTAAAAGAATAAAATTGGATTATCTCACACCATATACAAAAATCAACTCAAAATGGATCAAAGACTTAAACACAAACCCTGAAACAATAAGACTAAGAAAACGTAGGGAAAAAGCTTCTGACATTGAACTGTACAATGATTTCTTTGATATGGCATCAAAAGCACAGGCAACAAAAGCAAAACAAGACAAGTGGGACTACATAAAACTAAAAAGCTTCTGCACAGCAAAAGAAACCATCAAAATGAAAAGGCAACCTACGCAAGAGGAGAAAATATTTGCAGACTATATATCTGACAAGGAGTTAATATTCAAATATATAAGGAACACCTATAATTCAATAGCCAAAAAAGTCCCCAAATAACTCGATTAAAAGATGGGCAAAGGACCTGAATAGATGTTTCTCCAAATAAGACATACAAATGGCCAACAGATGAATGAAAAGGAGCTCAATGTCACTAATCATCAGGGAAATGCAAATCAAAAGCATGAGATACCACCTCACGCCTGTTAGACCAGGGAACTTGATAGAAATGCCCAGCAATCCGTGTTGTAATAAATGTTGGCAAGGATGTGGAGAAAAGGGAACACTCGTACTTTGTGGTAATGTAAATTGGTGCAGCTACTATGGAAAACAATATGGAGGTTCCTCAAAAGATTAAAAATAGAATTACCATTTGATCCAGTGATCCCTTTTCCGGGTATATAGCCAACAGAAGTGAAATCTAGATCTCAAAGAGATAGTTGATAGTTGAACACACTCCCACGTTCCTTGCAGCATTATTCGTGATCACCAAGGCATGGAAACAAATGTCCATTGATATACAAATGGATAAAGAAAATGTGGTATGTACATAAGGTGTAATATTATTTAGCCTTGGAAAAAGAAGGGAATTCTGCCATTTGCAACAACATAGATGGACCTTGAGGGCATTATGCTAAGTGAAATAAGCCAGAAAAAGAAGTTATGTGTGGAATCTAAAATAGTCAAACTCATAGAAGCAGAGACAGAATGGGGATTGCCAAAGCCTGGGGGAGGGGAACATGGGGAGGTGTTGGTTAAAGGTTACCAAGTTTCAGTTATGCAAAATAAGTTTTGGAGATCTATTGCTAAGAGGGAAAAAAAAAGGGCACCAGGGCTGCAGAGCCTCTCTGAGCTTTCTGCAAGGGAGTAGGTATGAGCATTGGTTTTGGATATATGGGTGAGAACAGCTTTTACTCTTCATTTAATTTGAAGGAATATGGGCTCTAAAATCAGGAATGTGGGCTCTAAAATCGGACAGAACTAAATAGTACCATTCATGAGCTGTTTACTGCAAGTTTTTTAACCTTAGTCTTTTTTTTTAAACATATGATTATTGTGAAAATTGAATAATGTAATGTGGTAAAAAGTTCTCAGCACAACTAGCTGTAATACAATAACTATTTAAAAATTTTAGTAGTAAAATTAATATAAGTTAACTTAGATCTGAGTACTTTCAAGCCTACTGAAATTAGACTAGCAAATCACCAGCAGTGGCACATAGCTAGACTTGGTGGCCTGCCACAGGGGATTTGCATAAACACATGGGACATTACTAGATATCCGGAGAAGGATATACAGATACATTCTCAGATTTGTTAGTAAAACTTTAGTAAAACACAGTTTCTTTAAAAAAGAAAAAAGTTATCTAGTAATAATATCAGCATCCAGTTGCTAGGAATTGTCTATGCATTATTTTCCTTTGTGTGATAAGATGCTGTTGCCAGACATGTGACCCATCATTCTATCCAAATGGTGTGAATAAGAATACCCTTGCTGCTGCAGCTGCTGAATGCATAGAAGTTGCTGGGGTGACCAGACAGTCCTTTGTGTTGCTACTCTATTTACAGCTGTGCTTTAGTATATGCCACAAATAGCTCAGTGACCTGCATTTGACCCCATGGTCAGCGTTTCCTCAGTGAATCTTTGTGACTGTGATATTTGTCTCTACTTCATTGATTTGGGTTTGAAATTTCAGTAGTACTTTTGAGGCTGCTTGGCCAATATTTGAGTACAGTGACACTTAGGTGTAGCCCCATGGTCCCAAAAGCCAGTAATCCTTTAGCCAGGATTTACTAAAACAAAGCTTACCTCGCATTTGACTGTATAATGGTTTGACATTAGTTCAGAACAAATACGGTGAATGTCTGCCATGTATCAGGTGCCATTAAAGATGATAAATTCTATTTTCAATCAGTAATTATATTGCAATGAAGTAAAAGCCTTGAAGAAGGATATCCTATGGCTGATGTGTGATTATCCCGTTAGTGTCTGGGGAAGATGGTAAATTTAAAACAGGAAATGGTTCGCTGGCACAAAGGTGGCTGTTTCTGAGCCAGTGGTGCACCCACTGCAGTGGAGGATCCATGTTTAAGGCACTAATGCCAGCCCAGGGAAGCAGAGTTGAAAGCAGCAACTGGTCTCCCAAAGGGCTCTCCTGCTGTAGGACTAGCTAGGCAGAAGCCGCCAGGGGCACAGCTAAGTGATTAGAGCCCTGCCAGTGACCCATAGTATGCTCAGCATGAAATAAGGAGGTTCATGACATTATCTCCCCAATGTCCTTGCATGCTTCCCTCACTCCACTTTGGAACTCAAAGGACTTGGGCAAGGCTCAAGCCTCAGCAATTCAGCTATGGGGACTGTAACACCATAGCTGGGGACTGTGGAAATACTGTCCATGGCAATTGATGGGACATCCTTCAGGGAAAAATCCCTAATAATGAAGGGTCATTCTTTTTTTTTTTTTTTTTGCGGTACGCGGGCCTCTCACCGCTGTGGCCTCTCCCGTTGCGGAGCACAGGCTCCGGACGCGCAGGCTCAGTGGCCGTGGCTCACGGGCCCAGCTGCTCCGCGGCATATGGGATCTTCCCGGACTGGGACATGAAACCGTGTCCCCTGCATCGGCAGGCGGACTCTCAACCACTGCGCCACCAGGGAAGCCCCGTGAAGGGTCATTCTTACCAGTGTTACATTTTTGGAGCCACTGTTACATCTTAACCCGACTTCTTTTGCCCAGAACGTAGCTTTGAAGTTCATCTTAAGATTTTCTTGGGTGTCCAGAGTTTTGCTGTCTCATGTGTTACAGCTTCCATTTACTCTCTAGAAAGCCACCCTTGATGACATCCTATTTAGAAGCTTTTTGACTATTTCTTTTTCTCTTAATTGTCTCGTACAAATCTGTGTGCATCAGAATCACCTGGAGGCTTTATTACAACACGGATTGCTGGGCATTTCTATCAAGTTCCCTGGTCATGGTTGCTCGTCTAGAGACCACATTTTGAGAATCACTGGTCTTAACAGGAAGAGGAAAAAAAGATCTAACAGTCTGATACACTGTGCTACGTGAAAGTTCTGCGATAGCTTAAATGAGCATATGAAAGGATTAAAGAGGTTTACTGTGACCCTGTTTTCTTTAACACCTATTAAGATCCTGACACTCTCGTATTTCCTAGCTACAGCTTGCTCCTAGTAACTACTCAACATTTATTACAGGCAAACAATTTGTATCAGGCAACTGTGAGAAGAGCAAAACCTCTAGATGAGATAAGTAATATAGTTTATTTCTATTGAATCTTTCCTATGTCCTATTTTCTTTCCACTTATTTTTTTCCAGAAGTGGGATAGAGGGGGAAAATTCAGATTAATTAAAAGTTTGAGTCAAAGCACCGATACAGTTGTAGAGAAGACTGGAGGAGGAAGGCGATAGTAACGGAGTGAGGTAAACGCTGACACGCTGGCTGTAGCACAATTCAAGTTTATTCCATTTGTTCTTGCAACACAAAACTTCAACACAATATTATTTAGCATTCTGATGTACGTGAACTAGGATAATATGAGAAACCCAATTGTGTCAAACGCATTACATTGTGGAAAAAATGAACTCAAATATATCAAAATGCACAAAGCACTAGTCTTCCTCCATTACTGCTTAGAAAGATATGATTGTTTCTCCATTTACAAAATAGAATCAGGACAATTTAAATTTTTTAAAATTTTGCATGCAAAACACTGCAGTTACTTATGCAGGAGGGCACCCTCACCAGCTTCTTCTATACACAATCGAGTATACAGTATTGCATGGAAGAAAACAGCAGCTCAGTTGAAGATTTAGGGAAAAAAAATCAAATAGGTACATATAGATTTGAAATCCATTATTTGGGGGAAAGAAATCAATGAATCAAGGGTGTACTTGCTGGCAGCTTCCACTCACTGCACCCACCTACCTCTCCTTCATGCCCCACTGGGTTTAGAAGGTGAGCTGTGAACTACTGCATCGATTCTCGTGCCGTAGCTCAACTGTAAGTCTACAGATACCAGTCTGAAGCTGCAAGGGGGAATCTGTTAGTATACTAATGTAGACAGGTAAACCACCTGTTTTCACTTGATACAGTGCATACGATATGACTGACTTAATACAAAACTACAGAACATGCAAGATTTTTTCTGAGATGTTAAATATTACTTCAGTGGAGAACAAAACTTACTTAATCTTTTACTAATGCATGTAGTACCAAAAAGCAGACAAGGTTTTAGCTTCCTTTAGTCAAAATATGAACATTAAGTGTTGTGAATTTCTCTGCCAAGTGGTTCAGAAATACATTATAAATAACCTAGTTAAAAAAAAGAAACTAAACCATCTTGGTCAGTCTATTCTGTTTATCTGTTATTTTCTCAAGCAACTGCTTCATAATTATGGGGTTTACAAAATGGCTGAGAAAGAAGAGGGAAGGCAGAGTAGCCTCTACTGCATTACGAGGAACATGAGGATAAACTGTACACAGAATCACATGGTCTCCAGACCAGGTGACTGTGGAAGCAGACCAGGTTTAGGAATGACAGGACAGTGCACTCTCTGCAGCAGCCAACTACAAAAAATACTTTGAGAGTAAAGGTAAAACTGCGTAGAGAGTAAAATCCAAGCCTTTTAAACAGCAGTATGCCAAGAAGTGGAAACAAGAGATATCAAAACAGCTTGTCACTACGCTGACAGTTACAGTCTGATAGAGTGCCCTCCATCTTCAGTGAGGATAGCTCTGTGTTTCAGTTCAGTGATGTTATGAAGTACTGATTACCGACTTTTAATCCAACTCTAATAAATAGGCTGCATTAAGACAGCAGAATTAGCCAAATGTATCAAAGTATTTAAACCAGCATTTTGTGATTGTTTTCTTGGATGCAGGAAAATTACAGGGTTAGGCTAGTTTTAAGTGAAAAAGCCACAGGATAAAAAAAGGGTTCATGGGGAAAAATACACACACACAAACCCACACACCAACCAACCAATCAGCAAGTGGTCAGTAAGACTTGTTGGCCAGGCTGACTTGGTACTAGTTTAACCCTGCTGTAGAATGCTACATTGCCTTAAAAAATCATCATTAATTCTTTGTTATCCACAATCTGAATACAAGTCCCTCACCCACCCTCCCCCGTTTTAAAAATTTGAGGTACATTCAATTATTGCATGACATGGCTAAGGAAAAACCCTTATATTTTTAGTAAGCTTATATGGATGGCAAGTCAAGGGAATCTTAGTATTTTATATGCAGGACAGCAAATTTAAGGGTATATGTTTTAATTAGCTGTACTGCTCATGAAATAAACATTAGAAAATGTGTCTAAATATTTTCTGCAGGTCCCAAGAACACCATTTTAGGGCACTGTATTTTAAGAACACAGAATACAATTTGAAGTTCTCACATTTTATGCAATGCATAATATAGAAAAGAAAAAATATATATTATGCAGGTGGGTTGGCATACATTCAGCAGAAGCCTATCAACACCTCAGGGAAACTTGGTAACACGCATATTTTTAAGGGATGGGGTTAAGTTTGTCCAAAGAGTAAATCTCACCCCAGTGATAGCTTTGGTGCAATAAGTAATCAGCATCCAGGATGGGTCTGAGAGAGGCATTCCAAAGAATGTTCCTTGATTCTCCAAACACAACTGAGGCCAATCCATTCAAATAGCAAATGAAGAAAATCCATAGGTACTAAGACAACTGTTCTCTCTTTATGATACTAACAGGCTTATGGCTATGATTCTATTTTTAAATCCCCTTTTACTACCAGCAGGAGTTTGAAAGTGTTTTCAATGTTCTATAAATGTCTGAATCTAGAGGAAAAAAAATATGCATACTGGAATGATTTCTCCTTTAGACTTCCAAAATTTCGAGATTTTATAAATAAAACTAGTCAGTTTTATCTAAAGATACATGAAATCCATGTGAAGGGGGAGAGGAAACCCAAAGTTCAGCCGCCCAGCAGTTTAGGAGTGTGCCCCTCCTCGCCTTAAATGAGCTTTCACATAAAGCTGGAAGTCACCGAGGGAAGATTTGGTCACCAACCACAGGCAGCGCTCTTAACTATGCCGGGAGATCCCCACTAGAGTGAATCTTAAGGCAGAAGGCTAGAGCTAATTGCTTATCTCAGCACCCTAAGTTACGTCACAGCAGCCACTACTGCTCGCACAGATGGGGCTACCAAATGTATAGTTGGTCTTGGTAGAGTCAGACCCTCAACGCAATCTAATTAATAAATTAACCAGGGAGCTGAAAAGGTCAAACATTAATGGTATATTTTGTCTTTGCTCTCCCATGGGTATAAGCTGTGTTTTTTTTACTGGAAATGGAAAAGAGGCTAACCTGATCAGGAATCCTAGTAAAAGCCTGATCTTGTTTTTCTCCTCTCCTCCCAAACATTGTTTTTTTCTGGTAGTCTGATTTGTTATGAATTTCTCTCTCCCCTCACCCCTCTAGAAGTATTTTAGCTGAAGAAGCTGGCAGATAGAGTGACAGACAGACAGGCAGCAGTGTGAGGCCACAGGAGAGTCATTCTTCCAGAGCTGTTAGCCCATCCGTCCATCACTGAAGAAGGGCTTTGATTGCCTGGTTGTCAGTGGCTTCAAAGGCAGTCAGTCCATCTGGACCTTTCACAGTCTTATCAGCACCCTGGAAAAGAGGAAAGAGCCTTTATCATTAAACGACGCCCACAACCAGGAGAAGAGAGTGAAAGCCAGGGCGCTTGGCAGAGGCAAAACTCCTTTACTACCGGAGTCCATTCTAGTGAAGGAAAAGCCCCGAACAGCTGGCAAGGTTAGAGACTAAGCTGTAAAAACACCAGATTATTTTTCAGGCACTAGAAATGTAAACTAGGAACACAACTTGCCAATAACATAGGCAATGACTGACTTTTATTTATACTATCATATATTTACTCAATTAAGCTTTAAAAAAGAAGATCCCTATGTAGTATAAAACAGGGAGGGTTGGGAAGGAAATCACTTTTGCTAAAGAAGAAAGTATTACTGCGACAAAATTATCTTTTTTTCTTCCTTGCAACACTTTTTGGAGAGTGCATAAGTAATACACACATTTGTAAAATCTAGAACTTACAAACCTTTTATTTTAGACAAATTCCTAAAGAACATGTACAATATTGGTCATTATACTTACAAAAACTTAGCAGTAAATGGCTGGGATGTGGGCTAGGAAAGGAGGGTATCTGCTATCATCTAGGGAAATTCTCTCCAGCTTGCTCTCAATGCTTCATGCAGAGAGTGCTGTCATGGAACATTTTACTTGCAACATGGCACTCTAGTTTCGAGCATGTGTACGCATACCTTTGTGTCTATTGTTTTTATCTGTCTTCCCTTATTAGAGTAAAAACTCAGTGGGAGTAGAAATCTTGTTCATATTATCCACTATTGTGTCCCCAGTATCTAAAAAAGTACCTAGTGCATGGTGGGTGAATTTGCTCCCAAACCAAGTCTGAACCTCTCTAACTTCCACAGATAGCAACACTCCACCATGGAAAGGTTCTCTGCTAGCTCCAGCCCAACCCGTATTTATTCACCAAATAACCTCTTGTGTCCTGTCCTCCTCCCATTGCCAAGTCTCACTCATTCTTCTGTTCCTGAGGCCTATGGAATTGTCTAAACTTGGCATGCATGGTCCTGTAGAGACAAACTCTAGTCAAATTCACCAGTCTCTTTTCCCATTAATCTTTCAATACTCTAATCCTCTGGAATGTCACCATTCCTCAATGTACCAGGTGCCATGACTTTACACTTGTTGGAATATGGAATGCCCTGCCCCCTTTCTGCTGGCAAATCCATTCACTCATTCAACAAATATTTACTGAATGTTTGATGCATAGACACAAAACAAGATAGAGCCTGCCAGTTTGGCTGGTGTGAGAGACAGACAAGTCAACCAGTATGACACAGTGGGATGAGAACAATAGCGTTATGCACAGTGATGAGTGGTCTGTAAACCATAATGGGATGTGGTTAGGAGAGTGTAAGAAAGTCCTTCTGGATGAGGTTATGCTTGAGCTGAGCCTTGAGTAAGTACAAGTTGATTAGGTAAACCAAGAAGGAGATGACAGACATTTTAGCAAGTGTTAAATTATCACAAAGTCCTCCTCAATATGACTATAAAAGTCTGTTTTCTCTTTTTCTAACTGAATTTAACTGCATTATGGAACATATGGAACTTACAGTTAAGTGAGAGAGAAATCTGTGAGTGAGAACTTCAGTGTGGTGAGTACTCCAACACAGGTTAAGTGACAATAATTGGGACCATTGTATCCAAAACAAATTTTAAAATTTATTTTTTATTGAATTACAATGTTGTGTTAATTACTGCTATACAGCAAAAGTGACTCAGCTATATACATATACAGTATATATTCTTTTTCATATTCTTTTCCATTATGGTTTATCACAGGATATTGAATACAGTTCCCTGTGCTATACAGTAGGACCTTGTTTTTACCCATTCTATACATAGTAGTTTACATCTGCTAATCCCACATTCCCACTCCTACCCTCTCCCACTGCCCCCCCCACCCCCCTGCCCTGGGGCAACCACCAGTCTATTCTCTATGTCCCTGATTCTGTTTCATAGATAGGTTCATTTGTATCATATTTTAGATTCCACATATAAATCATATGGTATTTGTCCTTCTCTATCATACTAAGTTAAGTAAGTCAGAAAATCTCTAGGTCCATCCATGTTGCTGCAAATGGCATTATTTTGTTCTTTTTTATGGCCGAGTAGTATTCCATTGTATATAGGTACCACATCTTCTTTATTCATTCATCTGTTGATGGACATTTAGGTTGTTTCCATGTCTTGGCTATTGTGAACAGTGCTGCTATGAGCATAGGGGTGGCATGTATCTTTTTGAATTATAATTTTGTCTGGATATATGCCCAGGAGTGGGACTGCTGGATCATATGGTAATTCTATTTTTAGCAAAACATATTATTTCTTATTCAATATTGATAACTGTTTTTATGACTAACATTGTAAACTGTAATTCTGCATTAACAAAAAGTTAAATATCATAGTGAATATCTGTTGCTTTTTAGCTGCCAGACTTCCCTTCTTTTGATAACAGCACCCTAATTTCATTCGGGGTAATCATTTGTCCCCATTGTGTGGACTCCTAGAACTGTAACTTAAGGTGCCATGTACTTTCCTTGCCAGGCATCAAAGCAGGACGCTCACTTCTGGATTTTGAATCTTGATTAGAGAGAACAAAAGAAAGACAACAAGAAGTCAGAGCTCATTTATTTCTGTGTTATCACCCAGAAGAGACAGTTGAGAAGTTCCTGCCATCTAGAGTCTTACAGCTACCATAGCTCTGGCCTCTTCTGAGCCTGGTCCTCCAGCTTTCCTATTGATTCTCTGACTAGTCCAACATCTTCAAAAATTCCTTTTCTACTTGTTAGAGTCAACTTCTGCTATATGCAACCCCAAAAATCTGATAAAAGTATTAAAAATTTTATATAAATCATCTTTTTTTTCTAATTGTAATACAAACTAATCACAGAACTCAGAATACACACCAAAAAACTCGCGGTAAAAAGAATTCCATTGATAATAGCATTAAAAAGAATAAAATGTTAGGAATAAAGTTAATGAACTCAAACCAGTTCTTCTAAAAAAGATAAACCAATTTTGTCAACGTGGAAAAGGATATTAAAAGAAAATAATTTTTTGATACTTGATGCAGTTATTGGAGAACTTAAGTATATCTGGCCTCACCCCTCTCCTGAGGAAACCATTTTCAGTAGTTATTAGTTCTAGTGATTATTTCCGTGGCTCTAAGTACTATACTCATGCCACTATTTGAGTTATTAACTTCAGAGATTACCTTCTGACTCCCTGCTGCATGGATGCTGCCCTAGCAGGGAGCACATCCCTTTCCCACATCCTCCCCATGTCTTATACTTCAAATAGCAGTTTCTGTTTCTTTGTAAATATGTTTGTATTTAAAACCTGTTTCTTGTTCCATCAAATTCCTCTACTTTATAAGATACTTTCTCTACCTTCCCATTACTCCCTCTACCTCTTAAATTGCCAGCTTCTCTATTTTGTCAAGATTAACTTTTATATTCGGTTCTGTAAAAACTGTTGTTTATTGATTGATTTTTTCCTCCTAGTCACCATACTGTATATTATATCCCCAAGACTTACTTATCTTATAAATGGAAGTTTCTACCTTTTGACCACCTTTACCCATTCCTCGCCCCCCCCCATCTGTTTTCTGTCACCTGTGAATTTTGAGACTCTTCATATAAGTGAGATAATACAGTATTTGTCTTTCTCTGATTTATCTCACTTAGCATAATGCCCTCAAGGTCATCCATGTTGTTGCAAATGGCAGGACTTTCTTCTTTTTTTAATAGCTAAATAATAATCCACTGCATTATGTGTGCATATGTGTGTGTGTATATACACACCCACATACCCACCCCATTTTATTTATCCATGCATTTGTTGATAGACACTTAGGTTATTTTCCTGTCTTGGCTACAGTAAATAATGCTGCAGTGAACACAAGGTGTAGATAACTTTTTGAGTTAGGATTTTTGTTTCCTTCAGATAAACCCCCAGAAGTAAAATTGCTGGATCACATGGCAGTCCTATTTTTAATTTCTTAAGGAACCTCCATACTGTCTTCCACAGAGACTGCACCAATTTATATCCCCTCCAATAGTGCACGAGGGTTCCCTTTATTCCACATCCTTGCCAACACTTATTATTTCTTATATCTTTGATAGCAGCCATTCTCATAGGTAAGAGGTGACAATTCATTGTGGTTTTGATTTGTATTTGCCTGATGATTAGTGACGTTGAGGAACCTTTTTATGTATCTGTTGGCCATCTGTATATCTTCTTTGTATAAATAAATGTCTATTCAGATCCTCTGCCCATTTTAAAATCAGATTTTTTTTTCTACTGAGTTTTTTTTTTCTATTGAGTTATATGAATTCATTATATATTTTGGGTATTATCCCCTTATCAGATACATGGTTTGCAAATATTTTTCTCCCATTCTATAGGTGGCCTTTTCATTTTGTTGATGGTTTCCTTTGCCTTTAGTGTCCAATTCAAAAACTCATCACCAAGACGAATGTCGAAGAGCTTACTATCTATGTTTTTCTCTAGGAGTTCCACGGTTTCAGGTCTTATTTTAAAGTCTTTAATTCATTTTGAGTCGATTTTTGTGTATGGTGTAAGATAGTGGTCCAGTTTCATTCTTTTGCATGTGCCTGTCCACTTTTCTCAACAGTATTTCCCTATTATATATTCTTGGCTGCTTTGTGGTAAATTAATTGACTGTCTGTGTGTGTGTGTGTGTGTGTGTGTGTGTGTATGGGTTTATTTCTGGATTCTCTATTCCATTGATCTATGTACCTGTTTTCACATCAATACTATACTGTTTTGATTCCTACATATTTGTAATATCATTTGGAATCAGGAAATGTGATGCTGCTAGCTTTGTTCTCTTTTCTCAGGATTCCTTTGGCTATTCAGGATCTGCTGTGGTTCCTAAAAATTTTAGCATTGTTTAATCTAGTTCTGTGAAAAATGCCATTGGAATTTTGATGGAAACTGCATTAAAGCTTGCTTTGGGCAGTATGGACATTTTAACAATATTGATGCTGCCAATCCATGAGCACAGAGTATCTTTCCATTTATTAGCGTCTTTAATATATTTCATCAATGTTGTACAGTTGTCAGCATAAGAGTCTTTTGCCTCCTTGGTTAAATTTCTTTCTAGGTATTTTATTCTTTTTGATGCAGTTTTATGTAGAATTAAAAAAAATTCTCTTCTAATTTGTTATTAGTGTATAGAAACACAACTGATTTTTGTATATTGATTTTGTATCCTGCAAGTTTACTGAATTAGTTGAACAGTTCTAACAGTTTTTTTTTTTTTTTTTTTTGCTGTATGCGGGCCTCTCTGTCGTGGCCTCTCCCGTTGCGGAGCACAGGCTCTGGACGCGCAGGCTCGGCAGCCATGGCTCACGGGCCCAGCTGCTCTGTGGCATGTGGGATCTTCCCAGACCTGGGCACAACCCGTGTCCCCTGCATTGGCAGGCGGACTCTCAACCACTGCGCTACCAGGGAAGCCCCTAACAGTTTTTTAGTGGAGTCTTGAGGGTTTTCTATATGGAGTATCCTGTCACCTGCAAACAGAGAACATTTTACTTCTTCCCTTCTAACTTGGATGCTTTTTATTTCTTTTCTTGCCTAACTGCTCTGGCTAGGGACTTCCAGTACTATGTTAAATAAGTGGTGAGAGTGGGCAACCTCATCTTGTTCATTATGTTAGGGGAAAAACTTTTCAGTTTTTCACTGTTGATTATGACGTATAGCTTGTGGCCATAGTATGGCCTTCATTATGCCGAGGCATGTTCCCTCTACAGCCACTTTGTTGAGTGTTTTTATTATGAATGAACGTTAAATTATGTCAAATGCTTTTTCTGCATCTACTGAGATGATCATATGATTTTTATCCTTCATTTTGTTATTGTGGTGTTCACACTGATTGATTGATCTGCAGATGCTGAATCATCCTTGCGTCCCCAGAATAAATCCCAGTTGATCATGGAGTATGATCCTTTTAATGTATTGCTGAATTTGATTTGCTAACATATAGTTGAGGACTTTTGCATCTATGTTCATCAGGGATATTGGTCTGCAATTTTCTTGTGGCATCCTTGTCTGGTTTTGGTATAGGGGTAATGCTGGCCTTGTAAAATGAGTTTGGAAGCGGTCCCATCTGTACTGATGTTTTTGGGAAGACTTTGAGAAGGACTGGTATTAATTCTTCATTAAATGTTTGGTAGAACTCACCAGTAAAGCGATCTGGTCCTGGATATTGATAGATTTTTACAGTTAAAATATATAAACAGTGCTTAAATTACTTCTGGGTAAACACTGCTCACTGTGGCACCTAGCAGACAACTATGATCAGTTTTATTTCTATCGTTCCAAAATCAAAACCCTGTGCAACTCTCCCAAGTGACAGAATCGGGAGATCCACACCCAAGTTTTCCCCACTCCTGTTCATTCATTTACAAATAACAACTTTTGACCCAATTTGTTATGGTTTGGCTAAACTGCTATAACAAAGAGAGGCTAAAACACAATGTATTAAACTAAGTTAATTTATTTCTCTCTCATAAAACAGTCTACTGCTAAGTGTGCTCACCTCCACATGTGCTTCCAGCCTGCTGGATGTGGGGGTGAAAGTCCCCAGTAAGTGGCTTCACATTTTAGGTGATGATCTAGAAGTGGCACACATCATTTGTGCACATCCCATCAGCCCAAACTTAGACACAAAGTCATATCCACTGCAAGGCAAACTGAGATACAAGGACTAGCTAGGCTGCAATGTATGCACCCAGTTAAAACCTGGGGTTCCCCTTCTAAAAGAAAGAGTAAAAAATGGACACAGAAGGCAATTTATAGTCTAATCTATGCTGTCCTGAAAATGCTTTAGAATATTATCTCCAAGTTCTGTCTGTCTAGCCTGCCTCTCCTTCCTGCACCCACTACTTCCACTCCACCCTCCTCCCCTTTACTTTCTCTCTGCTTTGTTTAAATGCTGGATTCTCCATGGTTCTGGTCTTTGGCACTCTTCGCTTTTTGCCTGATCTCATACATGTTACAATTTAAGTTCCAACCTTTATACTCATTTTGAATATCTACCCTGATCTTTAAACCCATATATATATAAACACATATACATGCCACTGAGACTTATCTACTTTAAGTCCCAGAAATACCGCAAACTCTACGATTCCTAAAGTGAATCCATGATCTTTTCCTACAAACTTGTTTCTTTTTCTGGAGTAGTCACTATCATGGTAAGAACCACCTTCCAGGAACTGTGGAGACACTATGCAGTTCTTCTTGTTTACTTCACATGTTATCAGTCACCAAATCTTTAGACCATAATGTTCCTAACATTTTCCACCTGTCCTTGCTACCACTACTTTCTTAGTTCAAGATTTTCATATGAAAATTCTAATGCAAGCTAGCCTCATCCACTGGAGGGCAGAGAGCAGAAGCAAGAAGAACTGCAATTCTGCAGCCTGTAGAATGAAAACCACATTAACAGGAAGACAGACAGAATGAAAAGGCAGAGGACTATGTACCAGATGAAGGAACAAGATAAAACCCCAGAAAAGCAACTAAAAGAAGTGGAGATAGATAGGCAACCTTCCAGAAAAAGAATTCAGAATGATGGTAGTGAATATGATCCAGGACCTCGGAAAAAGAACGGAGGCAAAGACTGAGAAGATGCAAGAAATGTTTAACAAAGACCTAGAAGAATTAAAGAACAAACAAACAGAGATGAGCAATACAATAAATGAAAAATACACTAGAAGGAATCAATAGCAGAATAACTGAGGCAGAAGAACGGATAAGTGACCTGGAAGACGGAATGGTGGAATTCACTGCCATGGAACAGAATAAAGAAAAAAGAGTGAAAAGAAATGAAGACAGCCTAAGAGACCTCTGGGACAACATTAAATGCACAAACATTCACATTATAGGGGTCCCAGAAGGAGAAGAAAGAGAGAAAGGACCAGAGAAAATAGCTGAAGAGATTATAGTTGAAAACTTCCCTAACATAGGAAAGGAAATAGCCACCCAAGTCCAGAAAGCACAGAGTCCCAGTCAGGATAAACCCAAGGAGAAACACACTGAGACACAGAGTAATCAAATTGACGAAAATTAAAGACAAAGAAAAATTATTAAAAGCAACAAAGGGAAAACGACAAATAACATACAAGGGAACTCCCATAAGGTTAACGGCTGATTTCTCAGCAGAAACTCTACAAGCCAGAAGGGAGTGGCATGATACACTTAAAGTGATGAAAGGGAAGAACCTACAACCAAGATTACTCTACCCTGCCAGGATCTCATTCAGATCCGATGGAGAAATCAAAAGCTTTACAGACAAGCAAAAGCTAAGAGAATTCAGCACCACCAAATTAGCTCTACAATAAAGGCTAAAGGAACTTCTCTGAGTGGGAAACACAAGAGAAGGACCTACAAAAACAAACCCAAAACAATTAAGAAAATGGTAATAGCAACATACATATCAATAATTATTTTAAATGTGAATGGATTAAATGCTCCAACCAAAGGCACAGGCTTGCTGAATGGATACAAAAACAAGACCAATATACATGCTGTCTACAAGAGACCCACTTCAGACCTAGGGACACATACAGACTGAAAGTGAGGGGATGGAAAAAGATATTCCATGCAAATGGAAAGTGAAAGAAAGCTGGAGTAGCAATACTCATATTGGATAAAATAGACTTTAAAATAATGTTACAAGAGACAAGGAAGGATACTACATAATGATCAAGGGATCAATCCAAGAAGAAGATATAACAATTATAAATATATATGCACCTCATAGGAGCACCTCAATACGTACGGCAAATGCTAACAGCTATAAAAGAGGAAATCGACAGTAACACAATAACACAATAATAGTGGGGGACTTTAACACCTCACTTACACCAATGGACAGATCATCCAAAATGAAAATAAATAAGGAAACACAAGCTTTAAATAACACAATAGACCAGATTTAATTGATATTTATAGGACATTCCATTAGAAAACAGCAGATTACACTTTCTTCTCAAGTGCACATGGAACATTCTCTAGGCTAGATCACATCTTGGGTCACAAATCAAGCCTCGGAAAATTTTAAAAATGGCAATCGTATCAAGCATCTTTTCTGACCACAATGCTATGAGACTGGAAAGCAATTACAGGAAAAAAAAAAACTGTAAAAAACCATGAATACATGGAGGCTAAACGGTGCACTACTAAATAACCAAGAGATCACTGAAGAAATTAAAGAAGAAATAAAAAAATACATAGAAACAAATGACAACAAAAACACAATGACCCAAACCCTCTGGGACACAGCAAAAGCAGTTCTAAGAAGGAAGTTTATAGCAATACAATCTCACCTCAAGAAGCAAGAAAAATTTCAAACAATCTAACACGACACCTAAAGCAACTAGAGAAAGAAGAACAAAGAAAACCCAGTCAGTACAAGGAAAGAAATCATAAAGATCAGAGCAGAAATAAATGAAATAGAAATGAAGAAAACAATAGCAAAAATCAATAAAACTACTAAAAGCTGTTTCTTTGAAAGCTGGTTCTTTCTTGCCTCTGCAACCTTCTCACATTGCTGCTTCTGCTTGGAAAGGTACTCCAGTTCTCTATTAGATTCTTGGACACTACGTTGCTAAGATTCAACTCAAGTGTCAACTGCTTTTTGAAGTTATATTTGTGGTACCTAAAGTTGTAATGACATCCTTATTTATAACACACTATGCCCTTGACTCCCAGGACCACACGTGACCTCTTCTTCCTTTAGGTGTCTGCTGTTACATAAACTCCTGCCACAGCAATCACAACACTTTGTGCACTCGTTTTACATTTTACTAAATATGGTGACAGCAGTAACCATGTTTATCAGTCTCTGAAATCACAAGGCCTTGCAGTGTCAATAACAGGCTATCAAATGATATTAGAAAAATTAAATGTTTTTTAAAATTAATTGATATAGACAGGGACTGTACACATACAATAAAGGACTAGGCTCACCTGCTTATAGTTACAGCGTGATTCTGATTGTGATAGTTTCCTGGAGGAGGAAAAGGTTGCTACAGCCAAGTTAAGTGGCCCAAGTAGAGAGACAGGCCATTTGTCATTTGTCATTCTAGGGAGTAAAAAAGCTTTAAAACCTCACCAGTAATTTCTTCATTTTCAAAAGTTACCGTTTTAGACAATCAAGTATTATTTGATAGTTAAGTTGTAGAATATGGGGAATGTTTAAAAAAATTCATCATACTATCTCTGCCCTTGAATAGAATAGTTTACAATGTAGCTAGAAAGATATACTGGCATGAAACAAGAGTGCATCTTTATCTACTTCTTACTTCAGATAGCTCAATGCTGCTTTATACCACCAGGTTTTTTTTGTGTGTTTTTTTAAAAATTACCACCAGTTCTTAATCTGGACAAATAGGCCAGAAAACTGGATTAGTAACATTTTAAGAATGAAACTCTTAAACTTGTACTCAGGTTATCTGACATTATCTTGACAGAAGGCTTTCGTGGCAAAGATGATAATTATAATTATACTAATCAATTGTTAAAACACTACGCAGCTTTGTTTCAGTGCAAAATTTATCAAATCAATTAAAAAATTAGCATTTAGATACACACATGACATCTTGGCGGACATTTCTGTATTATGTTGCTAGATACTGTTTCACAACCTTGGAATATAACCACTATCTCAGCAATAAAAATTTAGCAACCATGGTTTGGTATATTCAACTCACTTTTGGAAAGAAAGTGGGTTAGAATCAAGTACAAAAGGAATGCCTGAATAAATATATCTGATATTAAATGTCCCAACAAGGACTCTTAAAATGTAAAGGAACAAAGCAATTCTTTGTGCTCTCCCTTTAACCACTTGATTAACTCTTATTCAGTTGTTTCCGTGAAGCCCTTCTGGAGTTTCCAGGACAGCTGGCTCCCTCTCTTCCTGTATGCCCCCTGGCACGTTGCTGATCATACTTCAAGGTGTATACTGGGTTGGTCAAAAAGTTTGTTCGGTTTTAAGTAAAAATAAAAGACACATTTTTCATTTTCACCAAGAACTTTATTGAATGGATTCATTAACCAAATGAACTTTTTGGCCAACCCAGTACTACAGCTTGGCTCATCCAAAGTCTAGCGCAAACCCCTTTTTTCTGTGCTTTCCTCTCCTATAGAGGCTGAAAAGGCACTGAATCCCCAGACTCCCTTAAAGCTACAGGTGGCCATCTGGCACAAAGCTGGCATCTCGTGGATAGCTTTCCTTTTCCAATAAAGCCTCAGGGAGGAGAGTGTCCTTAACTGTTTCCCTTCTCCCTGCCCCAAACAGACACAACGCCTGGAGGTTCAGCAGTCATCTTGCAACCGTAAGGAGTGGGGAAGACAGGGGAGAAGAGAGTGTGGGGTACTGAGGACAAGTGGAGCCAGCTATTCAGCCCTGGACTGCTTACCTTCAGGCATTTCATTAAGAGCCACTTGTTTTTTTTCTAAGTTGAGATATAATTGACATAGACCATTATATTAGTTTTAGTTTTACAACATGACGATATGATATATGTATATATTGCAAAATTCACCACAATAAGGTTAGTTAACATCCATCACTGTAGAGTTACAATTTTTTTTTCCTTCTGATGAGAGCTTTTAAGCCTTACTGTCTTCCCAGCTTTCAGGTATATAATACAGTACTAAGGATAGCTACCGTGCCGTTGTTGCATCACCAGGACTGACTTACCTGATAATTCTAGGCCTCTAACCTTTTGACCCCACACACCCTCCACCCAGCCGCCTGCCTCTAGCAACCATCAATCTAATCTGTTCTCTGTATCTGAGTTTGTTTCGTTTTTGTTGTAGATTCCATATATAAGTGAGATCATACAGTATTTTTCTCTGACGTATTTCATTTAGCGTAATGCCTTCAAGGTCCATCCATGTTGTCACCTAGAGATTATCATACTAAGTGAAGTCAAAGACAAATTTATGGTTTCACTTTTATGTGGAATCTAAAAAACAGTACAAATGAACTTATTTACAAAGCAGAAACAGACTCACAGACTTAGAAAACAAACTTATGGTTACCAAAGGGGAAGGGTGAGGAGGGATAAATTGGGAGTATGGGATTAACAGATGCACCTACCATATATAAAATAGATAAATAACAAGGATGTATGTATAGAACAGGGAACTATATTCAATATCTTGTAAGGGAAAAGAATTTCTGAAAGTATATAGATATACACACACATATATATGTATAACCAGATCACTTTGCTGTACACCTGAAACTAACACAATATTGTAAATCAACTATACTTCAATTTAAAAAAATTGTGAATCACTATATTGTATACCTGTAACTTATATAATATTGTACATCAACTACACTTCAAGATAAGAAAAAGCAGGTGGTGTGGTTCAAGGACATACTGAACCTGGCCACCCAATTTTACCACAAATTAGCTGTGTAACTTTAGGCAAGTACCTTAACCTTTCTGTGCTACTTTCTGCAAATAAAATGGTAAACCTAACATGATTTCAGCAGTAACTCCTAGATCAAAAATTCTCTTAATCTCTCTTAAAAATAAGAACTAATTATACAATGGAATATTATTCAGCCACAAAAAAGAAGAGCCACTTTCTTGTTTAAATCTCTGTAGTAGGAGTTTTTGTTACAGTTGAACCCTACTTCCCTTACAGCACTTGTCATAGTCCTTTATTATCTGTTAACTGTGCTTCATTGGATATGAAACCATAGGACCAGGTGTTAAATCTTGCTTTCCTAACTTCAATGCCATGCTCCTCATCTGCACCCCCTCTGCCTCTCTAAACAACATGCTAACCATGCAACAGGGAATGACATGTATTCTACATTTCTCTTCATTTTATTTCTCCTTTGGAGACAGTGACTACAGTTCATTTTCAGTTGCATATATAATGGTCTTAGATTTGTTCTTATGTTACCCCTTGTGAAAATATGATTTTTAACATCTCCACTGTAGTCATATCTAGCAAAAACAGAAAGATCATTTCAAGGTTTCAGAGAGAAATTCATCATGGAAATACAAGGGATGGGAGAAAGTATAAATGAGCCTTCAAATTACTTCTCTCCAAAGACATTCAGATAGTGAGCCAATATATTACCTATGATGTGGTACACTGTAAGTTTTGGATGAAAAGTTTGTTTATATTTGAAACAGTCATTTTCATAAAGCTTGCTTTTCAGGGAACCCTCATTCTTGCAGCAAGTCTTCCCTTTTCTGAGAAATACATCAAAGTCATCTGCATCAATCCTAACTGGTCTTAGTATTTACTGAGAATTTATGATGAGCTCAGTATTGCTGTCAATGACTTGCATACAGTGTCTCTTCTAACTACTTGGCTACACTGAGAGGCAGTGTAATGTAGTGGTTACAGACACAAGCTCTGGAGCCAAAGTGATGGGGTTTGAATCCTAACTCTCCTCCTATCGAGCTATGTGATCCTGGGAAAGCTTCCTAATGCCCTGGGCCTCAGTTTCCCCAATGGTAAAATGGGGGATAAAAATCGTACCTACTTCATAGGATTACTGTGATGATTAAGTGAATTAATATATGTAAAGCACTTAAATGACATTTCCTATGTATAAGTACTATTTTAACTATGAGCTAATTTACCTGCTCATCAACTCTATGTGATGAGTACTGGCCCCATGTTGCAGAAGAGGATGCTTAGACTGAGATGATAAGGAATTTATTCAAAGCCCCAAAGGTATTAGGAAGGAGAACTCAGAACCAAACTTGGGGGTGTGTGATGTCACAACACACAGTTTATGTCACTAACAGAAACTATCTAAAATAATGATGCACTCCAGTCTAAAAGAGCTAAATAGGTAAAAAAACAGTGAGCTTACAATGGGCATACTTGTGGATGAGATTTGTGAGATATATCAAAACAGCATAACAACTGGTTTCTTCAGTTATTTAGGGGGGTAAGTTTTCTAGCTGTATCAATTCTGCTAGTCCTTCTCTAACACAGTTTCTTAAACTAAGGCAATTCAGAAAGGCATTGCTCAGTTCTTTGCAGGTCATCTGTCCTAAAATTTTTTTGAAACCAAACCTGCCCATGTTATATGGAGAACTCTGGGGATTCCAAGTAATCATAAAATGTGTGCTTGAGAATGTGTGAAACTGTTTAGATTTTACTGGGAGTGGAACAGTGAGTAATTTGAGTAAAAAAATGTTTCTACCTACCAGCACACCTACTTATTTAGGCTGAAAGGGTTGACTTCTAAGTCCTTATATCTTACGCACTTGATTCTCAATTCAAGCAGCAAAATCTGTACCGTACATCCTTCTTGAGGATTTGACAATGCTGGTATTTGAGAGGGGTATTCAAATTTTATTATTAACTGGCCGCTTGATTTTTTAAAATACAGCACGGAAAATACATGGGGCAAAATCATCAGTGTTATCAGATAAGGTGGTTTTCTATATTTTCTTAACAGACTGATTTTTAGTACTTTTTCTTCTCTACAGCAATTGTACATAAGACGTTAATCATTTTGACTTTCTTTTTATAAAAGGAAGGTTGTTGAGTAAACCTTTGTTTCTCACTCATTTGTCCCACACAGTGAATGTACAGAGTGGTCTGAAACAGCTGTGCCTCACTAACATCAGAGTTGCACAAGCATCAGTGGTTACATATTTCCGTTGTAAGGTTACAGCAGATATCCTAAGGAGGTAAATTCTTCTTTTTTTTTTTTAACATCTTTATTGGGGTATAATTGCTTTACAATGGTGTGTTAGTTTCTGCTTTATAACAAAGTGAATCAGTCATACATAAACATATGTTCCCATATGTCTTCCCTCTTGCGTCTCCCTCCCTCCCACCCTCCCTATCCCACCCCTCCAGGCTGTCACAAAGCACTGAGCTAAGGAGGTAAATTCTTTGACACAGTATAAAGCAGAGAAATGATGGAAAACAAAAAAGCAAAGTTTCTTTTGGACTTTTCTCTCTCAGATATAGCTTCGTATTATCACTAACAACAAATGGGTTTATAATAACAAGTATACTGTCAGTTTGTTTCTGTAATCTAAGAATAAAACAGTAATTATAATGTTTTAAAAACTTTCATTAAATTTTCAGTTCATGAGATCTGTGATTCTCTCATGCTGGGGTAATTTTTCTATTTATTTGTTTAAAAGAATTCTTGTTTTAATAGGAGGTTGACTGGTCATTTTTAATATATAGTATATAAAGGACAGAGTATAAACCACACTAGAGTAAATGACTGAAAGCTTACCTGTCTGAATTCTAAATGATAGCGAACTTAAAGGTTAACTTGTATTATCTTTTAAAGATGTTAAGTATTTCCCCTTTCCCCACAATATCCTTTAGTGGATTATTTAGAAACAGTTTTCCTTAGAAAATAAGGATACTTCTTAAAATCCTTTATTATCAAAGGGATTACATAGATTATAAAGAATTTTAATAAGTATAAATATTATAGAAATTTGGTATATATTAAATACTATATATACTGTACTGTTAAAGGAAATGTCTAACATGATAGTGTATTAATGCTACAGGTAAACTATTATTTCTCTTAGAGAACTGTTTCTTTAACTACACAGAAACTAGATGATTTCAAATTATATGTAACTGAAAAATAAATGAATTTTGGACTTATGAACATCCATTGATTATAACATTATAGTTCAAGAGTACCACTTCAAGATTAACTCTCTTCTAAATAATGTGTTCATGCAACGCTGCTATTATTCAGGTATCTGAGATTCTAATCAGGAAGATCAGTTCAGTAATATTTTTATACATCTTTTAAATATCTCTTTTATTCCAAAAATTTCCTGTTAAGATTTTTCTAGGGCAAAGAAGGAGGAACCTTATTCAACCGTGAGATAATTATGATTCAAAATGACAGGTGCTTACACCGTCTGTTTTTGCTTTCATAACATCAGGCTGAAGTCTGTTAGGCTTGGCCTTCTTAATGACTGCTGTGCAGCTGCCACTTCTTCTGTTTCATACTCTCACTTGGGCTTCTTACTCCCTGGGACCACTCAATTACCCAGGATGCTTCTCGAGCCTGCATTTTTTACCTGCTTCATCAGTTTCCTTTCACCAGTTTTACTAATGTTTCTCATGTACTCTGGATTTGGTGAGAATACCAGGAGTTTTGTTCATTTCCCTTGCTTCTTGTTAAGTTATTATTTAACAGTTCTATAGTTTTAGCTTAATTAATTAATCTATCTATTTATTGGCTGCATTGGGTCTTCATTGCTGCGCGTGGGCTTTTCTCTAGTTGCGGCGAGTGGGTGCTACTCTTTGTTGCAGTGCAAGGGCTTCTCATTGTGGTGGTTTCTCTTGTTGCAGAGCATGGGCTTCAGTAGTTGTGGCTCGCGGGCTTAGCTGCTCTGTGGCATGTGGGATCCTCCCAGACCAGGGCTCGAACCCGTGTCCCTTGCATTGGCAGGCGGATTCTTAACCACTGCACCACCAGGGGAGCCTTGTTTTAGCTTATTTTAAATGTTCATGTTTGTTTTGTATTTCAATATTTGTTTAGATTTATTCACATACTGACTTCTTGCATACCTCCTTCAGTCTTCACCTCTGGGTCTCATTTGTTTCTTCCTGAAAGCACATCCAACTCTTCACTCATCTGTTCCTCAAGGGTACTGACCACTTCTGGGCTTCAAGCTGCCTTGGATCAACTCCTACCTTTCACCAACAGTCCTCTCATGCTCGTGTTTGGGAATGTTTTCTTCTTCAACTTCATCCTACCTGCCTTCTGTCTCTCAAGGCTTCATTATAATTTCTTGTCTAATGAACCCTGCTGTCTTATGGTCTAAAACAGATGTTGATTCATTCATTTTAAAAACATCTTTTCTGTCATCAGAGGGCAAAAAGGAGATACCATGGCATGTGCTCAGACCTCAGGCTTCAAGTGGAAGTCCCACAAGTGTTGATCGCTACATTTTTTTCATTCATGAATGTATCAATTAAAAATCAGGCCAAATATCTTTTACCTGCGGAAATATACATAATCATTTCTCATAGCTATCCCTGACAGTAAGTCTGAAAGCCACTCTCAAGTAGTAGAAAGAACATGGGTTTTTGAGTCATATAACTTGGAGCAAATCTTGATTTCATTATATTCTATTAGACTTCAGGTAGTTATTTAACCTCCTCAGGACAGATGGTCACCTCATCCATAAAATGGAGATGATTATACTTATGTATTTGGAGATTATATAAACAAAGATTATATTAGATTTCCCACAGATGTTACTTTCCTCTTTTGCTATATGGACAATAAAGAATTAAATGTTTTAAATTTTTACTTGTGTCATAAACTTCATCTTCCATCGCATTAAAGTTTTTTTAAAAAGTCCAGTAAGTAATACAGCATATAGCATAGAGTTTGATTTTATACATTCTACCATTCTTTTGTTTTCTGTAATTTTTGTGTTTCTCTATTAGTTGTGATCATATTGAGTTTTAAAATTTATTGTTTTGGCTTTTTTCCTATGCTAACGATATACCAGTGGAATAATGTAGTCGACCCTTGAACAGCGTGGTGGGGGGAGGTTAAGGGCGCTGACCCTCTCTGTAGTTGAAAATCCACTTGTAACTTACAGTCGGCCTTTCATATCTGCAGTTCCTCCACATATGTGGATTCAACCAACCATGCATCGTGCAGTATATGCAGCATTTACTACTGAATAAAATCTGTGTGTAAGTGGACTGGTTCAATACAAACCTTTGCTGTTCACGGATCAGTTGTACATTAGAGATGTCAATGAATGTGGAAAACTTCTAAACTACATACAATAGTAATTGATAAAGATTCTACTTTTGATAAAAGACAGAATAAACCAGATTTCATAATACAAACATTGACTGCACTTTAAAAAAGTGCACTGGAATAGCCTTATTTTAGCAATTAAGGATTTTTTAAAGAGCACAGTTTCCCCCCTCAAAAATTTGGTTAACAGAACTATAGGGTACACATTAAAGGAGCTTATGCAAAAATAAAATTGAAGTAATTAATTTTGAAAAAAGAACTAAATTTTATGTTGCTTTCAAAAAGGTAAAAAAAAAAACCTTTCATCTAAAATCAATAACAGCTCTACATGGTTACAAATGGTCTGCCATCAATACAGCCATCTCTGAATGTCACTTGTTTAGCTATAAAAATTAAGGATCAGACACAAATGAAAGAATATTATGGGCACAAGTAAAATTAAAAAACTACTTAAAGTCAGGAAACTCAACTTATAACCAGTAATTCAGCAACACAGCACATATTTATAAAGACCCTTCTGGGATAACATATCAGGGGCCTAATGTACATTCAAATCAAGCCAGCTTTTCATGAACTTATTTTATGTAGAAGATTCTATCTTAACAGTGGAATCTTATAGCCACAAGGTCTCGGTCACCTAGAGCATCATGTTTTGGGAATAAGAAATATGGAACAACGGTTTTGGCTCTATCATAAGAATAATTACATCTTGTTCTGTTTGTCCTAGGAGGAAAGAGAAGCTTATCAGAAAGAAATACAGCTCTGACCTACAGTTTGAGATCTGGCTAGGAGGGAGGAGCTTGCTTAGGGGCATTTCATTTAGTAAATGACCAGAGCCCTAAGCTAAAAAGGATCCCATGGAGTTTTTTATTTTCAGAGAAGAAAACCCTTGGCTAGATAGAAAAGGTCAGGGAAAGAGGGAGAAAGAAGGGGAAGGAAGGAACCATTCATTTCTTGTTTGTTTTAATTCTGACTTATGAATTTATTAATTTGTAATTGATATAGCTGACATATAATACTATTAGTTTAAGGTATACAACATAATGATTTGATATGTTTATATACTGTGAAATGATTACCACAATAAGTTTAATTAATATCACTTCACATAGTTTAAAAATTGTTTTCCTTTGATGAGAACTTTAAAGATCTACCCTATTAGCAACTTTCAAATATATCAATAATACAGTATTAACTGTTTCTTTTGCTCTACACTTAGCAGATAGATTGAGGCCAAGGGAATTAAGTCAACACTGAGGAAGAGCTGAGAAATATCCAAAAGAGAAGTCAGATGCTGGTCACGTGACTTATGCCCATGGACAAGCTGTGCCTCGACTGTAGACCTATGTGAGTCAACACGATCTCTTTAATGCTTAAGCCTGTGTGAGCCGGGTTTAGTTACTTGCAATACAGGGTCCTAACCAACAAAATACTGAAATTATAAAAATCTTTCATGAAATGTAAATTTATATCTGTAGCCTTCGACAACGAGTTTTTAACATTAATATGCAAAAATATTCCCCCAGGGATGAAATTATCCAGTAGTTTTCAAAGGTACTTTTTAATCTTTTCATGGGTGTTGTGGAGGAATAGACAGTAAGGAGAAAGACAGTGGCTGGAAATCTTTGTGAGTACATCCTACCACAGATCCTGGATCCATTACAGTGGCAAAGAATAATATCCCCCTTTATTTTGGCTTTTCATATCAGTACGGTGTATAATATGGAAAAACTCCTGTTGCCATATGCCAAAACCTCCCAACCCCTCCCCCGGTGGTTTTTCAAAAACCACCACCACCACACATTTAAAGGAATCCGGTAGTTGTGTTTAACATGAAGGTATGGGTAAACCCCCTAGTTTTAGAGGACCTGAATTAACTGCTTTCAGACAGTATCTTTGAAAAGTGAAGTGTTGAGACAAATGTGCTACTTTCTCAATGTTCTCCAAATCTTACTGAAGTTCAATTTATGAAGCATAAAATCCTCTTTAGTCGTAGAGGTAATAAGAGCTACTATTTATTGAGTACTTATTATGTGTCAGATACTGTGGCAAAATGCTTCATATACATTTACTCATTTAATTTCTAATTCTTCTTTTAGCAGGGCTTATTTTTAAAATTCCAAATGAAATGTTATGAACAGCACTTTCCAGAGTATGGCCATGAAATGATAACCTTGGGATTGATACTGGTGCCTTATTTTATGAAGATTTCTTGTCTTCCAAGATTTGCAGGTCCCATCTTATACACCTAGAATGGCTGCAACTGACTGGTTAATTTCTGAGGCTGGACATTGAACTTCATCTAAGAGCTTGTAATAGCAAAGGTAAAACACTGGAAAACTACAAATTTACCATGATCTCAATCACATCAAGAAACCAGATGACTTGGAGAGCCCTTACAGCAATCTGCCTCTAATAATCTTGCTCAGTACGTACTACAGAAAATGAAGTTTATACAAATTTCAAACCGTGGTATGTGAATATGGTACCAGTCTGCAAACTGTTACTAGCATGGGACAACATTTTCTATATTACTGATTATTAACTACAATGCCTAGTTTGGCTAACTTTTTTTAAATAGCAAGATATTCTTGATGAAGGAGAGACTGTGTTGACTTATTTTCTAGCCCAACCTCTTTACCCACCATGAACTGGTAACAAACAGCCTGTGGACCAGCTGTTTTGAGCAACACTGCTCTAGACCTCAATTTTGGATATTACCTCTAGTTTTTCTGTCCCTGATGCCACACAAAATTTAAGTAAATTAACAACCAAATACTTAGCTTAAACAGTTACATAGTAATGGAAAAAGCAATAAAAATCAGCAATTGACCTCACCTTTGACAGAAGCAATTTCACACAGGAAACATGACCTTCATAGACGGCAGACAGAAGAGGTGTAATATGATGTTTATCTGGAGCCTATGAAATAATAAAGATATAGATCACCTCATCCATTTTTCATTTATTCCTTCCTTCTAGATCTAATTAGGGAATGCTCATAAATATTTCAAAATCAGTGTTTACCCATTTTTAGCCTCTTAGGAGCTGCTAGAGGCCCAAGCCCACACGCAGTTTCTCCTTGGGAGTCAGCCTAGTGAAACAGATGGAGCAGGGCTTTGACCCCATCTCAAATCTGGGCTCTGCCACTTACTGCATGACTAATTACTTAACCCCTCTGAGCCTCAACTCCACATTACTGTAGACGTGCCAATGTGGTGCAGGAAGGGAATCTCGAGAGGGGTGGAACATAGCCAATGAAGAGGTAAAAGATTGCCACAATTGGGCCACGTGACATGGTATCCCCTGAGATGTGAAAAGTTCATCTCACTTGCTGTCATGGTTACTTAAACATTTTTCTAAAACTCTGAAATGCAACAGCTACAAAAGGCAAGAGTCAAGAGATGACTGCTGTCTGACTTTTGTCCAAAAATCCAGTTTAGATTTCTCATGACTGCAGAGCCCTATGCTCCATTGGGTGATAGCTATTTGCCACCTACAGATAGTGCTAACTCTCACATTGCTTTAGAACTTGAAAAGGAAACATCTACCCCCCAGTTTTATCAGTTAAAAAAAAATCAACTTGTTCTGCTTATTTTAAAAAAATCACAACTATGTATTTCTAAGTTACAGAAATTTGGTATAATTTCAGACTATATTCTTACTTCATATGAGGTTTCCACCAGTAACTATTTTATAAATCTACAGAAAACAATTACCCAAAAGCATACAAGAATTTTTTCTAGAATGACAGTGTTCTTTACATACATTAATATCTGCTCCTTTCAGCAGCAGAAATTCCAGGATTTCAAGCTGCCCACAATCTGCTGCATAATGAAGAGGCTTCCTTCCACCTTCTAGTGTCCGGTTGACGTCTTCTCCCTTATAAAAGAAGCCAAATGAAAACAATATTCATAAGGATGGTAGACTGAAGAAGGGAACTGAGGCACCTGCTATTTTTACTTTCTTAAAGCTGCAAGGGTTTCATGAAAGAATTACATTTCTTGCAACGTGAAATAAGTAACCAAGAACTTTAAATTCTGTACAAATAGCACACAGCATGACAGCAATTCAAATCATGATTAGTCAAGCTGAAAACAATAAAAAAATGCTAAATGTAATGAAATCTATTATTGTGCTCTATTTCTAAGGAGTTCAATCAGCACGATGTCAAGATGTGGCCACCAAAGACTGATGAGTTCAAATACTTAGATTTTACACAGATCATATGACATGTATTTTAATACTTCAGAGAAAGCATCACTACTTTGATGGAGGCAGACATCATCACAAGGTAATGAGTATTAGCTATTAAGAATTCATTTCATTCATTCAGCATTTAAGCGCTATTGTATGGCCGGCTCTGTGCACACAGGGGACCATAGTGAGCAAAATCAGAAATGGATGCTGACTGCACGGAGCTTACCATCCAGTGTGGGAGGCAGATTTTAATCAAATAATCACATGACTAAACATAATGACGATAACAATACCTACATCTAATGGAGTTGTGGTGAGGGTTAAACTAAATGATCCATGTAGAGCACTTAAGATATTATAGCTAATATTAATAGAAATATGATTAGCTATTATTATAAGTTACCTATGTACATATGAGATATACTCAAATTCTGAATGAAATCCATTACTCAGTCTTTTCTTTTTAATGTTAAGGGTCACTATAAAGATAATGCATCAGTTTTTCAAACAACAATTTGAAATCTTTAAATATATAGAGGTATTTTTTTTTTCCGTTAAGGAAAAAGTTTAACTCCAGGGTTTTACATCCTCCAGTAAGTATCAGAGTGAGCTATATTATCTTACTTATTATTCAAGGGCTGGTACGTTAAAAAAAAAAAAAGCATTCCAAGAGGTGAGATCACGTGCCTGTCACAACAATCAGTGGAGGCATCAGAGCTTTAAGTCAGGAAACGAAATTACACAGTGTTCCCGAGTTCCAGGCCAGATGTATATTTCAAATATATTGTCTCTGTGGAGGATCAAGAATTTCATCAAAAATAATTGTCCTCTTTTGAATTAATGATAAAACAACCCTTTTCTGTTAAGAGTACTTGAGTAATTCACAGCAGTAACTTCTAATGGGTTGTTTATTCAAGTCAACATGTGATATTTACAGTAAAATAGGGCCTCTTATAAAGTATATGAATATAGAAGAAAGGTGTATAACATACTTAAGATCAACGAAGGCTGGGTTAGAGCTCCAATTCTACCAGTCAGTTGTAGGACCTTAGACTAGTTATTTTCTAAATCTTTGTTTTCTTATCTGTAAAATGGGACTAAAAATAAACCTCATGGGGTTTTAGTGTATCATCAAATGAGATAATCCATGTAAAGTATCTAACACACTACCTCACAGGGTAATATGTTTAATAGAGGTTAAGTATTATTGCTGTGCATTCCTAATGTTGGTTTATACTGGTTCTAAAAGATTATCCAAAATTAGGTTAATGCAGGTTTCTGCATAATGGTTGAAATACAAAGATATGATTTATTATACTTTATATTCAGAAACAAATTTAAACGTAAGGGTGACTTGGTGTACCACCTTAGTCTTTATTCACAACTGTAGAAATGTGAGGCTTTGAGGCAAAGAGGTACTCCTTCAAATGATTTGGATAAAACTAGTTTTCCTTTCATTATTATTTCCTTTCCATTATTTACATTAACTGGAGAGGATTAACTGAAGAGGATTAACTGGATAGGCCTTTTCAGTGAAACAAAGTAAAGAAATAACTGCAGTAAGTATTCAATAAGATAGCTTTGTCAAAAAGGTATTTTCCTGGGTTTCCCTGGTGGTGCAGTGGTTGAGAGTCCGCCTGCCGATGCGGGGGACACGGGTTCGTGCCCCGGTCGGGGAGGATCCCACATGCCACGGAGCAGCTGGGCCCGTGAGCCATGGCCGCTGAGCCTGCGCGTCCGGAGCCTGTGCTCCGCGACAGGAGAGGCCACAACGGTGGGAGGCCCGCGTACCGCAGAGAAAAAAAAAAAAAAAAGATATTTTCCTGAGTTAAAATATGCAATATCTTCCTTCCTTACTTAGTACAAGCATGCAAAATGCATATGAAAAGGAACTGTTGTGAGTTTAAACTTTCTCCTTTATCCCTGCAGATGCTGCTTTACAATTCTTATTTTAGCAGACAAAAGTGACAATACTGGAAAGGCTTTGTGTGAATGACAGGAAAGAAAGGATTTTCTTCTGCAGGCCTTTGCAAAAGCAGTACTTACTGAGAAATTTATAGTACTAAATGCCTGTATTGGAAACGTAGAAAGGCCTCAAATTAACGATCTTTGTACTTCTACCTTAAGAAACTAGGGGGAGGGCTTCCCTGGTGGCGCAGTGGTTGAGAGTCCGCCTGCCGATGCAGGGAACACGGGTTCGTGCCCCGGTCTGGGAAGATCCCACATGCTGCAGAGCAGCTGGGCCCGTGAGCCATGGCCACTGAGCCTGCGCGTCTGGAGCCTGTGCTCCGCAACGGGAGAGGCCACAACAGTGAGAGGCCCGTGTACCGCAAAAAAAAAAAAAAGAAACTAGGGGGAGAAATGACATATGGAAATCTCTGTACCTTGCTCAGTTTTGCTATGAACCTAAAAAATGCTCTAAAAAAATTAAGTCTATTAAAAAATTAAGTTCAAAATAAGCAGAAATCAATGAAATGAAAACAGGAAAATAATAGAAATCAAAATCTGATTCTCTGAGATCAATACAACTGATAAATCTCTAGCCAGAATGATCAGGAAAAAAAAAATGACAGAAAGTGCTAATATTAGACTTCACAGACTATCTTCCCACAAAGAAACTCCTATGCCCCAGGTGGCTACACTGGTAAATTTTTACCAAACATTTAAGGAAAAAAAGAGTAATACCAATTCTACATGCTCTTCCAGAAAACAGAAAGCACCCAAACTCATTCTATGGGGTGAGCATTACTCTGATTCTAAAACGAGACAAAGACTTACAAGAAAAGAACACCACAGGCTAATGTCCCTCACGAACACAAATTCTAAACAAAATTTGAGCAAACTGAATCCAACAATATATAGAAAGTATAATAGACCATGACCAAGTAGTGTTTACCCAGGAATACAAGGTTGGTTGAATATTTGAAAAAGTCAATCAACATAATTCACTATTTTAACATCTAAACAAAGAAAAATCATATAATCATCTCAAAAAGTATCTGACAAAATCCAACATCCTTTACTGATAAAAACTCAGTAAACTAGGAAAAGGAGGACACTTCCCTGGCCTAATAAGGGGCTTCTACAAAAAAAGTACAATTAACATCATACTTAATTTATGACAGATTGAATGCTTTTTTCCTAAAATCAGGAACAAGACAAGATGTCAGTTTCTACCTTCTATTCCACACTGTGCTGGAGGTTCTAACCAGTGCAACTAGGGAACAAACAAACAAATCCCATCTCTTTTGAAAAGGAAGCAGTATAACTGTCTTTATTTGCAGATGGTGTGACTGTCTATGCAGAAAGTCCAATGGAATCTACCAAAGAGCTACTAGAATAAGTAATTTTAGCAATGCTGAAGGACAAAAGATCAATATACCAAATCAACTGCATTTTTGTATAGCACTAGCAATTAATAATTGCAAATCAAAACTAAAACCAATGTTATTTACAATAGCATACAAATTTATGAAATACTTAGTAAGTCTAACAAAAAATGTACAATATCTATATACTGAAAACTACCAAACACTGTTGAAGAGAAATTAGAGGATCTAAATAAATAAATGGAGAGACACACAGCATGTTCACGGATTGGGAGACTCATTACTGTAAAGATGTCAATTTTCCACAGATTGATGTATAGAGTCAATGCAATACCAGTTAAAACTTTAGCAGGCTTTTTAAAAAGAAATTGACAGGACTTCCTTGGTGGCGCAGTGGTTAAGAATCCACCTGCCAGGGCTTCCCTGGTGGCGCAGTGGTTGAGAGTCCGCCTGCCGATGCAGGGGACACGGGTTCGTGCCCCGGTCTGGGAAGATCCCACATGCCGCGGAGCGGCTGGGCCCGTGAGCCATGGCCGCTGAGCCTGCGCTCCGCAATCGGAGAGGCCACAACAGTGAGAGGCCCGCGTACCGCAAAAAAAAAAAAAAAAAAAAAAAAAAGAATCCACCTGCCAATGCAGGGGACACGGGTTCGAGCCCTGGTCCGGGAAGATCCCACATGCCGCGGAGCAACTAAGCCCATGTGCCACAACTACTGAGCCTGAGCTCTAGAGCCCGTAAGCCACAACTACTGAGCCCGCATGCCACAACTACTGAAGCCCGCGCGCCTAGAGCCCGTGCTCCGCAACAAGAGAAGCCACGGCAGTGAGAAGCCTGCGCACCACAACAAAGAGTAGCCCCGCTCTCCGCAACTAGAGAAAGCCTGTGCACAGCAACGAAGACCCAACGTAGCCAAAAATAATAAAATAAAAATTTTAAAAAGAAAGTGACAAACTGACCCTAAATTTCATATGGAAATACAAACAATCTATAACAGCCAAAACAACTTTGAAAAGAAAGAACAATTTGGAGAGCTAACACTACCTGATTTCAAGAATTATTAAAAACTGCAGTAATCAAGAAAGCATGGTATTGGCATAAAATTATAAAATATGCAAACATATATACTGATAGAAAGCAGATTAGTGGTTGCTTATTTGGGGGTAACAGAAGGGAGGGACTATGAAGGGGCACTTGAGGGTAATGAAATCTAGTCATTATCTGGACTATGGTGATGGTTTCATGATTGTATACGTGTCAAAACTTATCAAATTGCACTCTTTAAATATCTGCAGTTTCTTGCATTTCAGTTACACCTCAGTAACATAGATTTTCCTAAATCAAGTCTCTGTGGCTCTAATTCTTGTAAAATGAGATGCTAACAAATCAATATTTGAGGTAGAATAGGTGTAGGAATGAGTAACAGTACCTTCATGGGAGACTTAAAGAGCAAAAGCTATTTGAGGTCAAGTTCCTTCATTGTTAGTGCTGAATGAAAAGCTCCTGACTTCTGTAACCAACAAACTACACGGAACAAGAAGTTTTTAAGTGGGATAAGAGTGGATCCATATGACTCCTACTAGCTGGGTGGGCTTTAGAGGTCAAAACAATTGTCTGGATTGCTGAAAAAAACCTCTTACTCGGCCACCCCAACTTCCAGCCCCATTATGCCTACTCCATCCTTTACTCTGCAGCTACAGGGATCTTGCTAAACACAAAATGTGGTCACATTATTCCCCTTTTAAAAGTACTCTGAAGACCACCCATTGCTCCTAGAGAATAGGTCTAAACAACTAAACACGGTTTACAAGACTTGGAGTGATCTATATCCAGTGATTACCTTTCCAGCTTTAATTCTCACAGCACTCCTCCCCACTGTCCTTTGTTCAGTTAATTCCTACTAATTCTTTAGAATCAAGCTTTAATCAAACTCCCTCTGGAAAGTCATCTTTTAACTACTGCAACTTCGAGTCATACGACCTTCACAGGGGTGCCCAAAGCACCTTGTATTTTCCCTGTTACATTCTACTTAACCTGCCTCTGTCTGTATCCTCTGTGAACACAGGTCAGGTATCATGTCACTATTATTTACTTTTGCAGCTCCAGTGCCTAGTATACCTTCTGACACATACTAAATTTTACATGATAGAAGCTTTTAGACTGAACAAATGGTGAAATTGCTGAAGCAAAAGACTTGGAAGTAAGTCATCTTCTATTTCAAGCAAATACTGATAATGCATTAGTTATCCAGTAACAGCAGCAGTTACTTGAGATCAGTGGTATGTTTACTGATGTAGGGGTTTGAATGACAATTTCACCAGCTTTCCAGCAGTCTGGATGGGTGGTAACTTCAGTAGTGGTGGTGAAATAGGGAAGGAAGATAGTGCTCTATCTAGTTCCTTTCTCCTCACCCTTGGCATTAGTGAGTTACATCAGAAGAGAGGATGTTAGACACCTATTCTGTAATCTTCATTCTAACTTCATGAAACATTACCAGCTACAGAGAAAAATTTAACCCTAATTTTGTCTCCCAGATTCTGGGGATAGAAGAGAGAGATGCACAATTTCAACAGGTCCCTTAGCATTACATGACAATCTTACCATGTTCCTTTTTATCTTGCTTTTCTACCTTCCACAGCGGCTATTTTAAATCTCTTTCATTTTTTTATAAGCCTCCTGCTTCTTTTTTATTCTCAGCAGATAACCTCATATCCTTCTTCAAACAGAAAACTGTCTTCGGACATGAACTTCCTCCCGAGCTTCTCTCTACCACACCTTCCTGCAACTGACAAATCCTTTCCTATCTAAAGCCAATCCCTCACCTAAGTTTTGGATATCATCCTTTCTTGTTTTCTTAAACTTATTTATTTATCCCTTTTCTTGCCTGTGTTTTCAACCTCTCCTGCTGTACTGGCTCCTTCTCATCAGAATATGCCATTCTCAACTCTTCGGCTAAAAACGCAAACAGCAACACAAAAAACTATCCTTAGACGTGATATTCACCTTTTAGTTACTATTCTCTTTCCTCCCTTTCATGGCTGAACTTGCCAAAAGCATTGTCTGTATTTGCTATCTCCAGTTTCTTACTTCTTGTTCTAATCTGGCTTCCACCCTCAATACTACGCCATAGCCATTTTTGCTGAGATCAAAGACATCCACGTTGCAAAATGCAAAGGTTATCTCTTAGTCCTCACCTTAATTGACCTCCCAACAGTGATAAAGTTGATCACTCCTTCCTTTTTTAAACACTCTCTCTTCCCTTGATTTCAGGGACACCACATTATTGTAGTTTTCCTCCTGCTCTCTATTCCTTCGTTGTTTCCTCTTCTGACTTGTCCACTTCTACTAGATGTTTAAAACAAATTTTTGAAATCCTGGTTATGAATTCAGATTATCATCATATATTTATAATTCAAACAGTTGCTAAAAATTGGTTAGCCTTATAGTCTTGTAATAGTATCTTTATAGGAATACCTTGATTACAGAATTTGGGGGGATTTCCTTAGTGACAAAGTTTATGTGTTTTTAAAGACATCATCATGCAGTAATATCACTGTCACAGAGTTGGGCAGCAATAAATTCTCACCATGATATGGGTGTAAATAACCAGGCAGGTGACAAGTAACTGCACACAGCTTCTATTTGCCATATGCAGTTCAAGTAAAGCAGGCTGACAAATCTAACTTGTCACCACATCCAGGCTTGTCTAGCTTCACCTTTCCCTTTTTAGCAAGAATAATTGAACCAGTTTCATTTTAATCTCCTTCCTGTCATTGCACTATGAAGCCTGTTGGTTGTTAAATATACAACAGATTTTTATTACATTAAAACTGTACTTTTTACCATATTTTACTTGTACCAAGGAAGTTGTTTTGACGCCATTTTTTCTAAGTATGACATATTCCAGATGTTATATATGTATATATAACATATATATGTAATATTGGATATATGAAATAATACTGTTTCATGATATTTTCTGGTGAGTAGTTTAAATTAATATACTCTATCCAGAACCACTATAGTGACCATGAATGAATGCTTTAGGATGTGTTGATTCCTGATGCTCCTCAATAATGACATTATTGGCATTTGAGAAAGCTGGTCATGTTTTTTTTACTTCTCAAGTACCATTGCTCTAAATAACCATGAGCCTCAGCTATACCGATAAATTCTCTTACCTGACTAGAAATATATTGGTACAGTGATCTAGTTCTATCTTTAATATCAATAAATCAACTAGCATTTACTGAGAAACCATGTTCCTAGCCTTGTGCTAGGCATGCTAAGGGTACAAGAAAGTGGAATTGTGGGTCTCTGCCCACAAGAACTTTACTCTTCACTATTAACTAATTTAACAAAATATGTATGAATTTTTATCTATCTATTATCTATCTATTATCTATCTATCTATCTATCTACCTAATACACTCACAAAAATATAAAATAACCTACCCTACTAACTCTCTACCCGGTACTTCTCAAACTTTTTCACTGAAGTACTCCAAATAGCAAAGGATAGAAAATATATGCTTCTCTGAGTCTGAAAGTAGAATCCTAAACAAATTAAAAATTCATTCAAATATATCTGCACAAATATGCATGTATCATATATACATATGTATGTTCTGTTTGTTTTAATATAAAAGCCACAGCTCAAAACCCATAGCTACTGCTATGGGTTTTGCCCAAGGATGCTTCAGGAATTTGGGCCATGTGTACTCTATGGCTTAGAGTAACTCCTTGGAAGACCATAAGCTGACTACTGAAGAGCACAGTACAATTTAATTCGGTCTTATCTATTTCTGATGCCATGAATATAGTATGCTAATTTGTGTACCTTTCCTCTTGAGATCTACAGACCACCAGGCAATCAGTGAACAGACTTTCAAAAAGCTTACTAATTCTTTGTGTGTGCATAAAATTTTCTAGGTAAAGAGTCTAAAGGGGGCCATGACCCCTGAGAGGTTAGGAACCCCTTCCTCTAACGTTCACTGCCTAGTTTTCTACTTTATGAAGAGAAGTAGTATTAAATGGTGGAAAGAACACCAAACAGAAGCCCTCAGCTCTAAGTTACCTCTGCTACTGCCCACAATGGGGAAGTAAGAAGCTTGGAAGACCTTAGTTTCCTCACTGAAAAATCTGTGGTTGGAGGAGATGACCTCTAAAGTCTTATAGTTAGCTTACTTTTACGGCTAAATGCATCTGGGAACAATTGTTCCCCCCACCCCCTCTTATATTCTAGACCAGAGAAATAGGTGTTTCTGTACTTCTGGCCATGAAAACAAAGTAGTTTAAGAGACTGGATGCTGAAAATGGCTGCTACAGTAGGTATATTTAACTTTCCACAAAAGTTGGATCAAGCAAGAAGATTTAATACAACAACATGAACAATGTAAAAAATATATACATATATTTCAAAGTTAAAAATTTTTTTCTTTCAAATCTATTATTACTTTGAGTTGTTTTACTAACAAAAGTAGGCATGGATCTAAAAATGATGAAATACAGTATTTGAAAAAGATACACTATTTACAATTAATTTAATTCAACAAATACTTAACGAGCCTACTTGCTACTGTGCTACTTGCTTGGGATAAAATAGAAAGGCCCAGCTCTTTGCTGCCTTCTTGGGAAGCTAGCAGGCAAATAAATGAATGCCATTTAGTTGAATACTACAAAATACAGAAGAGCCTTAATGAACAGAATGTTCAGTACCTTAGTGTGTGGGCAATTCATCTTTTACTGCCATTTAGTTTTTCATGTATTTTTATCTTGTGTTGTTAATTAGACTTTAAAGGTCCTTAGCGGTCAGAAACTACATCTTACAATTTTCATTTCTACCATAATTCCAAATATGGTATTTTTAAACCTCAATAAAAATTTGTTTTGATTGCTGATTATAATAGCATAGTATAAAATGCTAAATTAAGAAATAACAGTATTCAACAGGGTGTCTACTGATTTGGAGAGTGTGGAGGTATGCATATGCGAGAATGGTGCCTGGAGAAATTAATTGATATATTATGGTGTATGTAATTCTCATAGGCCAACTGGAAATCCAAGAGGTGCTCATTTGGAAAGCATCTACTATATACAGTGCTGTTTTGAGGCTTCAATGAAATAACATAATGTACCTGTACAGTAAGCACTCAAAAAATGTCAACCAATATTATTATTATTAGAGGCCTCAACAGTTCTCATTTGAATAGTTTTCCACTCAATTTTTCCACCTTCAACAATTCAACAAATGTAAATCAAGTAAATTAAAGTTCCTAAAGAGTAACACTGATCACACCTCTTCCTCATGCAAAAAAATTTCAACTGCTCCCTTTTGTTGAATAGAAAATCCTCACCATGATACTCATCCTCAATTCAACACCAACACACCAGTGCTTTCCCACATCTGGAAAACTTCATGATGTCGCCTTTCTTTGGCATAGTCACCCCACTTCCACTCATGTCTTGGTGTAATGAGATTCCACTTACCCTTCAAGATCTATTTTCTCTCTAAAACTTTTACCTGATACTCCCCTGCCCACTATACTCTTGATATAAAATTCCCTCCTTTTAATCCTCATAGTTCTTATTTATATGTCTCTTACTACATTTACGTTTATTTAATTAGGTATTTCAATGATATAACTCCGTTAAAGAAAGGACAATGCTTTACTTATTTATATATATTGTCTACAATGTCTGTGGGTGACTTGTGCATAAAAGTCCAATTCAAAGAATTAGTGTAATCATTTATACCATCTTTGTCATATTATGTAACCTGTTGTTTACCAAAACATATACATATACAAAACAAATATAAAGAGGTATGTATTTAAAAAACATTGTTAAGAGTGTCTGAAAGCCACATAATCTCCTTGTTGGAAAGGATTCTGTCATCTAATTCAACCACCCATATTACGTTTGAATCCCTGCTTGTGCATGCCCAACACATAACTGAATCTCTCTAATGAAAGGCAATTCAAGACCTTACAAATCAGTCTATTCCTTATTTAAATGCTGGAAAATTCACTGTTTACAGGTTCTGATCCTATCCTCTGGGGACACATGGAACAAGGAGTCCCTATATGCATGTTAGATTATTAATTGTTTAGCAGTCAGATGACATAGTAACTAAAATGAAATCTTTTCTATATGACTTGCTGTTATCCTGAACTTGGATTACTGACTTTTTGAGTATACATGGAGGGCCATTACATTAACTGCTACTAAATTGCATCTTAAAATGGTCATCTTATTTTTCCAGGCTGCCAAGTTCTTTCTAGAGTCTCATTAAAAGGAATTTGTTAGTCCTCATCTGCCCCTCCCTCCAGTTGCATCTCACCTATCTTCATGATGGTCACCTAAAGACATTAAAATTAAATAAGAAAAGTCTAGGGAATGAGCCCCACCAGTGTCAGGAAACTTCCTTCAGTTTGCTACATAAAGCGATAGGTAGTGTATTTGGGTACTACTGTTCAAACAGTCTTAAATCTAGTTCATCACACTCTCATCTAACTATCCTTTCCCATATGCCCCCAAGCATACCATTAAAACATCCAAATTTCAATGAAATGCTTGAGAGTTCCTTTATCTAACAGTCTAGGAACTGCAAAAATGGAAATTATTATGGCAGGACTTAAGGTCTAAGTGATCTCTTTGTAAGTGTTACAAACAACCCTACTACTAACATACACACACACTTAAAAAGTAACATGATCAATAAATAAAATTTGAAAAATAAGAGATGTTTCTTCTAGTGAATCCTGCGATCCAAAATATGACCATTATTACTACCTTGCTGTACTTCTGTTTACTTTTTTCTATGAAAGTAGCTGCTTGAAAAAGTTATAATCACACTATTTATTATTTAATATATGAAATATCTTGCTATCATTCTTGAAAGCCACATAATATTCTGTCAAATAGATGTGCCGGTTTACTTAAATATTCTCCTAATTCTGGACATGTAGGTTAATACCAAATACCCTATAATATTATTAAAGTTCTTATTTTACAGAACATAACAATATCATATTTCATCAATTCCAAAGCATACATTTTCCTGTATTTTTAACATGTCTGAAATCAGGTCACAAAAGAGAAAATAAAGTCTTACCACTTTACCTTGGTGAGTGGGGAAAGGGGTTATGGGTTGATTATATGCTTTGTAAAAACACTTAACAGTCATTGCCTATGCCTTGCTTTGCTACGGAAACTAATAAATGACTGGATCAAGATGCTAAAATGTGAAGTACAGAATTAAATTATGCTGAATTTGGAGAACATAAAATGGTGAAATTCATGGAAAGTAGGACGTGTTGATATTATTCTTATGAAATTTGGGTGAGTGTGCCATCAATTAATTTTAGCTCAAAAATTAAACAGAATTTTCATGCTTTAAATGTAAATAAATTAAACCCAATAGGAACACATTAAACCCTAATGCTAATACTAAATGTTTGGAAGTTCTGACCTTATCTGAATTTTATGTTCACAGACTTAAAAGGAAAGCAAACTGAACTCTAGTATAAGTAATATATCCTCAAGGTAACATTCCCTGATATGCCTGTCCTAACTTCTGTGAAAACAGACAGAAAAAGACTACCCTAAAAAGCTCAGAAAACCAAGCGTATTGGCCAACTACTTGCATATTCATTCTTAGCTGCAGGGTCTGCTCCCGTCAGAGGGAAAAAAAGTGACCCACTATTTCTCCACCCACAAAGGATCATCTTAAGCAGAGACAGAGTCAGAGAGACATAGGCACATTCCTGCCTTAAGACAGAATTTTTTACAGTGTATTAGAAGCAGGCAATAGAGAGTATAAAAGATCTCACATCAGGCCAACAAAGGCACCCCAAACTAGAATTCTTCTAGCACATACGCAGGTGATAAGTATGGTCAGAAGCAATCCTCACATCCTATCTGTTCACAACCCTGAATCGGGATTGCTTTCCCTCTTTAATAGGTGAGTAACTGGGACTTCCCTGGCAGTCCAGTGGTTAACACTCTGCACTTCCACTGCGGGGGGGGGGGGGGGGGGGGGGGGGGGAGGGTTTAATCCCTGGTCGAGGAACTAAGATTCCACACGCTGCATGGCGTGGCCAAAAAAAAAAAAGCAACTACCAGAAGAAAAACAATATGGGGATGTATGAAAACTAATCATATAGCAAAAGAAAAGGAATATCATACTGAAAACTCAACAATTTTAGAAAGCACTTACAGAGTTACCAAAATGGAATCCAAAAGATACGGTTTCTATGAAAAAGGTATTTTAAAAAGAAAACAGGCAAACATACAAAGTGAACAACTGAGATGCCAGCTGATAAGAAAAGGAAGCTGGCTGAGAAAGTAAAATATAGTAAGGAAACTGAAATTGCAATTGCAAAATTAAAATCTGCACCAAAGTCAGTAGAGTTGGGCAGCCCTACTCAAATTAAGAAAATTTAATTAAATAAAGAATTGAGAACAAGCTTAAGAAAATTTCCCATAATACGGAGCTGATAAAGAAAAAAAATAATTTGAAAAAGATGATTGGTATAATTAAAGTTCAAACCTATAAATAATACAGAACCAGAACAAAGGGAACCGAACTAGTTATAAAAGTAAATTTTTTTTGAGCTCAAGAAAGACCTGAGCCTACAGATCATAAAAGCTCATTAGATTACAGACAAAATTGAATAGATCTCCTCCATTAATACAGCTTTACAATTTCTGTTTTATAAAAATAAAATAAAAAGTAAAAAATACATTAACAGGAAAGAAAATTAAATTAGCCTGATCTCTTATTTTTGACCTCGCTACAACACTGAATTCTAAAGAAGAGGGAGAAACTATCTACAATAATGATATCTGGAGGAGGCTTGGGTATCAGGTATAATCCCCTGAGGAGAGTTACTGACACTTATACTAATGGGAAATGTGTGAGGTGTTGGACGTAGGCAGAAGGTTGAGAATTTCTGATTTGCAGTTTGGAAAGAATAAATTATGCAAATCAATATTCATGTGTAAAGACAGTCTTGGGTATCAGCAAATCAGCAGGTATGTCACCCGTGCTCCCCTGAGAGGGAGGCAAACATGAGGCAAACCTTAGACTTCTAGTGCAGTAATTCTCCAACATTTTAGTCTCAGGATCCTAGGGTTTTCTTTTTTAAAAAAATATGGGTTATATCTACAAGTACTGATCAAATTTGAAATTAGAAAGCCTTTTAACTGTTTATTAATTCGTTTAGAAATAACAAAAGACATTACATGTTAACAAATGAAATTTTAATAAAAAATAACTATACTTCCCCCACCCCAAAACTGAGGAGGATGGCACTGTATTATATTGGGTTGGCCAAAAAGTTCGTTTGGTTAGCGAACACGTTGTTCAATAAAGTTCTTTGAGAAAATGAAAAATATGTCTTTCATTTTTACTTAAAACTGAATGAACTTTCTGGCCAACCCAATTTTTTTGGTAAATTTTTTAAATGTTCGCTTCAATAGAAGACAACTGAATTCTCTTATCTGCTTCCACATTCAATTTGTTTTGACATACTGTTTTGGCTGAAATATATGAAGAAAATTTGGCCTCCCACAGATATGTAGTTGAACAAGTAAAAAAAATTTTAAGTCTTTTAGGTCAATTATGGATATTCTTCTTTGACACTGTATTAAAAACTCAACAAGTGGCAGTTTGTTAAAGGTTATTTACAATGTGGAATCTGAAACTGTATCAACAAACTTCATACTCTGTTACATTAAAATGTAACATATTCTGTATTTATTTATTTAATGTATTTATTCATACTCATAAATACATTAAATGTATTTAATGTAACATACTCTGTTACATTAAAATCCATCCATCTACTTACACTTTGAATAGCTCTTTTATCCATGCAGCATGATTCTGTAACCTCATGCATTGGTAATTTAGAATATATTGGTTTACTGAGCTATGCAGATCTTCCAAATGTTGACAAATTTCTTTATACAATATCAAAACATCACATTCAATGATATCATTTCAGATCTCATTGGAAAAGTCTTTAAATACTGGGAAGCTGTCAAACTCAAAATGGCAGATATAAATGTTCCAAATTTGAATTTTCTCTTAAAGCTTGAATTTTGTCTTTGGCAATAAAAATTATCAGCTGTTTTCCTTGAACTGACAGTCTCACTAAATTCATCTTCAAGACAATATCTGCCAAATACCCAAGTCTGAATAGCTGAATTTATAATTTGTCAGTGGATTTTTTTTTTAATGGTGTTTCATAAAAAAAGGAGCTAGTGCAAGCAAGCTGCAACCCCAACGAATGTAGAAGTACTTTATGAACACTTCCCATTTCTTCACATAGAATACTAAAGAAGTGTACTCCACAATCAAGATTTAGTAGAAGTGAATTATTATTAATCTTCATCAAGGGGATATTTTTTAACTACACATGTGTGTAGGTAAAGTTCACAATGACTAGCAGTTATACAGTTTGGTGCCACTGTCTTGATTCACACAGCAGTTTTACTTGCCTTTGCTTTTGCACCATCAGTAAAATTATGATCACAATCAAAAGAGAAAATAAAGTCTTAATAGTATTATGAAAAGAGTTTTGACCTCATGGATCTCTTGAAAAGGTCTCTGGGGCCCCTGGAGATCTACAATACTTTGAGAACTGCTGCTCCAGTGAAACAAAAGAGAGGAATTCAAAATTAGAACACAAGAATGGGGAATTCTGGCATAAAAGAATTAATAATGAAAAGTAAAATTAAATGAGCCTTTACTTAAGCATATATGATTAAAAAATAAGTCTTGAGAGAGTAGATATACAATTTAACAAGTATAAACAATCACACATTTATATATAGAAAGGAGGTGAGGAAATAAAAAGCCTACTAGATTCTCAGACACAAGGTCTTATTAAGTGACACACTGACAACTAAATGCTGTACATGGGAAGCTTTTAAATAAACGATGGCATAACCTCCATGAAATACTATGCGGAATTGTTCAAAATGAAAATGAAGAGTGGCTTATACTCCTTGAATGCTTACCATGTGCCAGGCACTGTTACAAGTACTTTTCAGGTATTAATTCACTTAATTATCACAAAAGCCTTAGGAAGCTAGTACTACTGTTCTTGTACAAGGAAACTAAGGCACAGAGAAGGTAACTCATACAAGTTCTGTATTGTTGAAATGCAAGATTACCATGCTATTGAGTCAGTAAAGCAGGTACGATCCTGTTTATTTCAAAACTTAGAAAAATATGCTTATACATAATCATAAAATTTCAGAGAATACACACAACAAATTTATTAGTAGTTACCTTTAGAGAAAAGGATTATGAGGATATTCATACTTTCTTATTTTAGTAGTATTACATTTTTTATAAATGAGCATGCATTATTTTTATAATAGATTAAAGCAAGATAGATATTATTGTTTTGAAAAACTAAAATCAAAGGCTACTGCTTAGCAAAATCTAGACCTAAACATTTTTTTTTTCCGATAAATTTAAGTTCTAGTAACTTTTTGGAAGAAAAAGAAGAAAAATTCTGACAGCTAAAAAAGGCAAAATGAAAGCAAGTTTAAACAAAGTGAATTCAAAGTCTAAAAAGCATAAAGTTTAAATAAATTGATCAGTTATATCAATAAATGTGAATAGGTTTATCTATCAAAGATAAAGAATGAATTTTGTTCATGTTCATTTTGTTTTGAATTTTGTTAAATGACAACAAAAAGAAAAGCAAACAAAAAATCCAACTAGAAGCTGTTACTGAGCAACACACCTAAGAAACAAAGTAATATGAGAAAATTATAAAAGAATGGGCAAAAATACATCAGGCACATATATCTAAAAAACTAAGAAGAGGGGCTTCCCTGCTGGCTCAGTGGTTGAGAGTCCGCCTGCCGATGCAGAGAACACGGGTTCGTGCCCCGGTCTGGGAAGATCCCACATGCTGCAAAGCGGCTAGGCCCGTGAGCCATGGCTGCTGAGCCTGTGAGTCCGGAGCCTGTGCTCCGCAATGGGAGAGGCCACAACAGTGAGAGGCCCGCGTACCGCAAAAACAAAAAAGAACAAAAAAAACCCTAAGAAGAGTAATATTAATATATGACAAAGTAGAATTAAAGGCAAAGAAAAGTAAATGGGAAAAAGATGTTCATTTTACATTTTTAAAAATGTAGACGTCAGTCATGAATTTTTATCTGAATATCAAGAAAACGACTGACAAAAATAGTGTTGTACACAACTCAACATTAAAAAAAAACAAAACAAAGAAAAACCCCGACCCAATTAAAAAAGGGGCAGAAGAACCGAATAGACATTTTTCCGAAGAGGAAATGCAGATGGCCAACAGGCACATGAAAAGATGCTAAACACCACTAATCATCAGGGAAATGCAAATCAAAACCACTACGAGATAGCACCTCACACCTGTCAGAATGGCTATCATCAAAAAGAATGTAAATAACAAATGTTGGTGAGGATGTGGAAAAAAGGGAACCCTCGTACCCTGTTGGTGGGAATGTAAATTGGTGTAGCCACCATGGAAAACAGTATGGAGGTTTCTCAATAAAAACAGAACTACCATATAACCCAGCAATTCCACTCCTGGGTATATATCCAAAAAAACCCAAGTACACTAATTTGAAAAGACGCATGTACCCCAATGTTCATAGCAGCACTATTTACAATAGCCAAGACATGTAAACAACCTAAATGTCCATTGACAGATGAATGGATAAAGAAGATGTGGTGTGTATGTGTACACGCACACACACACACACACACAATAGAATACTACACAGCCATAAAAAAGACTGAAATTTTGCCATCTGCAGCAACATGGCTAGACTTGGGAGGGCATTATGCTAAGTAAAATAAGTCAGACAGAAAAAGACAAATACTCTATATCACTTATATGTGGAATCTAAAAAATACAACAAACTAGTGAATATAACAAAAGAGAAGCACACTTACAGACACAGAGAACAAACTAATGGTTACCAGTGGGAAGAGGGAAGGGGGGAGGGGCAATACAGGGGTAGGGAATTAAGAGATACAAACTATTATGTATAAAATAAGCTACAAAAAAATAAAATAAAAAAATAAAATAAGCTACAAGGATAACTGTACAACATGGGGAATATAGCCAATATATATTTTTTTAATTAGTTAATTTATTTTTCTGTACATGGGCCTCTCATTGTTGTGGCCTCTCCAGTTTCAGAGCACAGGCTCCGGACGCGCAGGCTCCACGGCATGTGGGATCTTCCCGGACTGGGGCATGAACCCGCGTCCCCTGCATCGGCAGGCGGACTCTCAACCACTGCGCCACCAGGGAAGCCCTAGCCAATATTTTATAATAACTATAGGGTATAACCTTTAAAATTGTGACTCACTATATTGTACATCTGTAACTTATATAACATTTACAGCAACTATACTTCAAAAAAAAAGGTCTATCAATCTCCTATAACCATTGCTGAGGAAAGAAGAAGAAAGAATCAGCAAAATGAAGTATACATTAAAAAAACAGCCTTGGAGTGAGGGACTATCACAATAATTTCAGTCTTTGGCAGTTAAGAATATAGCCAGGCTTGATTAATAATTAATGAGATTGAATTAATATATACCAAACTCTCGACTCTATGGAAACTACAATTCTATTTCCACTGACTATTAACAAAACTCATTTATAATAGACCGAAGAAAACCTCAATACATTCCCAAGTTTAGGAGCTTACAGAACCCATTCTCTAATCCCAATGCAATAAAACTAAAAATTAGTACCAAAGGCTTTAGCACAAACACAAAACAGAACAAAAACACCAAGGAAACAACAAAAATAACACACAAAACAACACACAAACACACACACACAACCAAACCAACACTTAATGTCCTAAATTACTGATGGAGTAAAGAGGAACGCAATACTAGAATTAGACTATTTTGAAAATAAGGTAAAAATGTTAATTATATTAAAGAATATTACTTATAGACAGAACCAAAACTGTGCAAAACCAAGTGAGCTTTTGTGAGATGGTTAAATTAAAAGTATGGATTTTTAAAGTCTGCCACAATTCTTTTACTTCATATTAGATTTTGAAAACATTTATAATTCTGCTTAAGTCTTGAAACAACAACAAAAATTTTAAGTACACTAATTGTGATAACTTTTCATATAAGCTGAAAGGTAATGACAATCTTTACAAATTTAGAAGTCCATAAAAAAGTCTGTATAGAAACACCATTCAATGCATCTTGCTTCCTAAGAAAATTAACCTCAGAACATCTGACTTGAAAGATCTATCCTTCTAGTTTTGTAAAAATCAGTGTTAATAAGAGTTCATTAGAGTTCCTAATGCTTGAGAAACCCCCCAATATTTATATATATTTATAAATATATATATATGCATACATATATAATATATATCCATCAATATTTCCTTTAGAATAATTGTTCCCAAACCTGACACTGTTCAAATTATATATATCCTTATAAAAATGAACATTCAGAACAGAAGAAAAGAATTAAGAACAATATACAGCAATTACAGCACTAACTGCAGAAAATCTCCAAGCTAATTAAAAAAAAAAGTCTTAATATTTTGAATCAAAAGTCTAGGAGCCAAAGTACTTGCTCAATTCACTTTTCATTTTAAACAAAACTGGCAAACTAATACCTGGCTTTGGTGATCTTGTGTAGCAATTTGACTGTTTCCTCTTGAATAACAAATTAGGGGAAAACAATGAGCAACATTCTGTGCCAAAGGTAAAGAAGTCTTACAAGGACTTAAATTATTATTTAATTATGAAGCTTGAAATGCTGAACCACTTTTTTACATGATTAAGTCAAAGCGGCCTGGCATCTTTTTTATTTGATCTCCTCATTCTTCGTCTTACTTACACCTTAGAAGTAGTTAAAAGTATCAAAGAACACAGAACCCCCCTAATGCACTGGGTGGCAAGAGTTAAATCCTATAAGGATGTTACTCCCCCCGCCCCTCCCCATTCAGACACCCTATCTGCCAGTTTGCTAACGTCAAGAAGGAGGTGAATTGGTTCACTTGGACTCTGCTAATGCCCTCTTTCCTATTCAGACTTTGGATGCTCTTCTTTTCCTGTCATTTAGACTCTAAATTTTACCAATGACTTTCACCTTGACCCGATATTCCTTAATCTGATCTTGATTTTGCCTTCTGGATAGAGAATAGCTGCAAGCTCTTTCTACATAAACTCCTCTTACCCTGGTATACACAGCTGTAGATCTTTCATAAGACCTTGAAGCTTTAAAGAGTTTTTCATTCACTAGTCATTTATTTAGTCATTCCTTCATTCATTCAACAAATATTTGTGAGCTCCCACTATGAGCTATACATTATTCTAAGTGGTAGAAATACAGAAGTGAACAAAACAGGCAAAGTTCATCAGGTCAAGTAATGGCCTGTAACCTGCTCAGCAAGAGCTGGATTATGGTCACTGTGGTTCTAAAAGTTTCTCTTTTGACAACAGTTTGTGCTAAGTCAAACAAAACTTCAAACTCCATTCTTCCTCTCCCTCCTTAATTAAAAAAATAATAATACTCATGTTCCTGTAATGGAACAAGAGTGCTCTCTGGAATCTAACAGATCCAGAAATAAATTCTGGCTCTGCCATTTACTAGCTTGGTTACCCTGGGCAAGTTACTTGAATTTCTTCAAGTCTCATTTACCTCATCTGCAAAAAGTCTTTTATGGTCTTTTTTAAAACAAAATTTTCTGACAATTAAACAAAAAAATGTAGACCAAGCACTCAGTAAACAACCTCACATTAAACAGTGGCCACTGGGATATTGTGATTATTGTTATTTCATAGCACAGTGCAAAAATTAGGACTCTAGTCATAGAAAACAAACTTATGGTTACCAAAGGGGAAGGGGGGTTAGGGATAAATTAGGAGTATGGGATTAACATATTCACACTACCATATATAAAATAAACAACAAGGATATACTGTATAGCACAAGGAACTATATTCAATATCTTATAATAACCTATAATGGAAAAGAATTGAAAAAAATTATATATATATATATATATATATAAACCGAATCACTTTGCTGTACACCTGAAACTAAAACAACATTGTAAATCAACTATACTTCAATAGAAAAGAAAAAAAAAAATTAGGTCTCTGGTTTGCTTTATCCGTGTTCTAGGGATATTACTAGTCTAATCACTTATATGGTCCAGAGAGCAAATTTTCTTCTGGTAGGCTGCTGTTACTACTTCATTGCAAGTGCAGCTACTAGAAGTTTAAGGCAAACAAAGGGTAATAGGTTAGGTACACCAGTAAAGAAATTTCAAGGGGCTTTATGATAGGAAGTGTTCTATCTCTAACACCCACAATCCAAATACAGAGTAAATCAGAACAGTCTAGTTTACTTAGTATTTCTATATTTTTAGATGTCTAACTCTTCCTTTCACTAGATTTCCCCTAGTTTTTCTCAATCTTTGCCTTCCCCACTCTCCTACATGGCTTTAATATGGAATAAAAACATATTTTTAATAGTTTCAGATTTCCTATCCTTAATAGCAACATTTTTAAAATGCATCTCAAAAGTATAGTTTGGTGGAGATAGTTACTATAGATCCAGTACTTCTTATAGGCCTCTACTACACAAGATGAGGTTCATTTGAATAATAAACATTCGGATGGGATAGTGTTCTTTAAAATATTTCTAAATGAAATGGTTATCTGGTTCCTGCAGAGAACTACTATTTTAGCCTTCTCCTACTTTTTTAGGCTTTTCTTCAGGTGAAAAGAAACGACTAATTCTCTTCCTTTGATCTTTAAGATACGTACACGTTGCTGCAACTGAGCTCTAAGGCATAAGTACATACTCTACTGTCACAAGAAACCAGTGTCCTCAAAAGCTACTTAGCAAAGAGTAGATTAAATTAGCATACGTGTGACCATTTTGTAGTGCAGCACGTAAATTAATACTGGACACCTGACTGATTGTAGAATGTAGCAAAACTATTAAATTTAACAAATTCTATACAGTTGAGTCAATGTCCCTAGTAATTCAGTTACAGCTAAGTATTACCTGTCCCCACTTAGAATTCAAAGACTGTAAGACTCGGGTGTTTAGGTTTTGTTTGTTTTGTTTTTCTTTTTCAGTATTTTTATGATGACAGATCCTTTTGGGAACTGGATGAATGCTATGGACCTTCCTTTCCTATGACCCTCCCTCTGTCCTCCTCCCTCCCCTGCCACTCAAGGTTAAAAGTCCTTACCTTAGGATATTACTTTGCCAAGAAAACTCATATATTACTGCACTGGTGACATTAGTGGGTAAAACCAGTACCAGAGTTATAAATACCAGTACCAGAGTTGCAGATAATATTATATGAAACTTTACGATACAGAATATAGATAGATGGCACAACAGAAAGGTAGAAAGTCTGAGAAGAGTATAAAATAAAATCAGCTTGCTCTTAGTCCACATAGTTTCTACAAAGTTAACAGTAAAGTTCTGTCACACCAAATGCATCGAACTCTCAATGTTATAAATATGAACTCATTTCAAAGTAATGAACAATGATACCCATAACAAATAATCATTTAATGAGCATCTCTTTAATAAATGTAATATATGAAGATACAGCTTCATAAAGCACTTTAAATGTTTTAAACAATAGTTTCTTATTACTAGTTAAAAATCCATACTAGGCTGATCCCGACCAAAGTGATCACCTTCTAATATCCAACAGATAAGTCACCTCAGATATGTTCCCAATTGAGGGTTATTTTCACTGACAAAATTACTATGAGTGGTAGTAATTTTGACACACTTCAATGGTTGTGATGGCTGAGAATCTGGCCAAAAAGAAAAAAGCTGTTTGCAGTAAAGAACAAACAAAACACATATACCTTGTTTAAGGATGAGAACTACAAAATAAAACGAAGTCCTGTGTTTTTAACACCATTTTACAAATAATTATGTATCTCTGTCTCTGGGACTCTTAACCTAGGACTATTCAAGGTTCTGAAAGTATGTATTCAAATTATAGGTTCATTTTCATTAATTTACTTATTAGCAGCATCACACAGAACAGAAAGCAAAGAAATAAAATGTGCACCAGAAAACATGTTAAGTGCAAATGTGTAAGTCTTTATAAGTATTTTTAATCCATAAAAGTGTTAAGCATCTTTCTTTCTTACTAACAAAAAAACGTTTTTAAAAAAAAAAAAAAAAAAGTTTTAAAATGGAAGCCTGCAATAATTAAGGTCCCAAATCTTATGGTATGTTACCATATATACCATCTATACATCTATCTGGAACTTTCAAGTTTTTTTTTTTCTTTCAAAATGACTACTTCAGGCATTTAAATTAGTTTTATATAGTTGATTTACTTATTAAAAGCACACTTTTCTTCTTTGAAAGGTTTAAAAGCAATTAGACATTTTCTAATTGAAAATAGTGAAGTATTAAAATTTTTACTGATGGTATAAAATTACAATTTTAATTTAACAAAATATATATTTCTATATGAAGAAAGACTACCAAAATTAAGAAAATCCATCCAAAACATTATAGCAGTATCTCAATGTGGAAAAAGATTAATATGATCAAAAAGTAGCTTCATTTTCAAGAAACTAATTCATGGCTCCATAATTGGAATAAATTCCTAAAAATATTATGTAGCCTGGGAAATCCCTTGTACTCTGTTCCAATGGTTTATATTCTTAAAGGCTGTATCTGTAAATAATCCCATGATAAGGAGAGAGAGGGAGAAAGGGAGGAAAGGACAGGGCAAGAGAGAAGGGAAGAGAAAGAAAAATTCAGTCCTTAAAATTTCAGGCATGATCTCTGTAGAAATCTGCTGAGTGGGAAGGGGGTTATATATTTTCTTAAGATTGTTTTTTGTCACCATCATACATGAATGACAACTTAAATATATTCATATCTTTTATTCCTGACAGAACTGCTTATTTCACTGTTTTCCAGTACCATCACAGAAAATAATCTAAAGGTAAGATGATTTTTTTTTAACCCCTTGGAAATTAATGTTATTATTTTGCCCAGAAGCTTACAGACTAAAAAAAAAAAAATTTCATAGTTAATCATTTTAGCCAGCATGTATCTTGCTCTTCATTTGGGTTTATTAATTTTGAATAGAAGTATAGGGACTGTCTATTTCCAATCTGGGGTCTTTTTTCTGAAAACTTGTATTTCTATTTATCAGTTCAAACTTGTATGTTCTTCCCTATCTTCTGCTGGTTTGATCTCAATGTTTTACCTACTGTAATACTTAATCTTGATTTTTTTTTCCATCTAGTATTTCACATGTAGTTCTGAAACATTTCATTACAAATGATGTGGAAAGAATACTCTTCTAGAACGAATCAGATCAAATCCAATCCTTCCACTCATTAGTTGTAGGATTGCAGGCAAGTTACTTAATTTCCATTTCCCTAATTATGAAATGGAGATAAGGCCTACCTGGGTAGATGTGAGGATTAAATTTCATACATATCTGTATGTATATTTATTACGTGGAACCATACCTGGCATAGAGTGAGTACTCAAAGGGAAGGCATTCTGTTCTCGTTATCTTCCATTTTGAATGTGATGTTCTATAGCATTCATTCTCCTCTATATTGCAACCAAATATGATTTCTTGGCTCTTACAGCAATCTGTTCTTTTTATACAGTTGTATGTTTTCTTAACACGTTTGTATAGTTGCTTTCTAAGTTCTTTTCATATGTCACGTATTAAATAGGGAAATAATTTATTGAGAACCCATACAACTATCTATCTTATTTGTTGTTTGTCCTGTACACCCTTTTATCTGAACCTACCAAAGAAAACTCATCCTCAGAAGAGTTATTGAATACACTGGCCAGCACTGTAGGTCTCAAATGATATTTGATGAATGAACTGTGAATGAACCAGTGAGAACTGTGCTAACTAGCCTTCTCTTTCACTCCTAGAGTTGGAAATCAAGCCAGGTCACGCGACTGGCACTAGGGCCGGAAAGAGAAGAATTCTGGCACGTTTTTGGTGATGGATGACCTTTGATAGCTGAGAAGATTTTGTAAAATTCCCTTTCACAGTTTAAAGATCTAGTTTCTCTTTGCATGTTTATAAGTAATGATTCCTAATTTTCAGAATAATTTTAGGCCTCTTGCCTAAAGGTTCACATTTACTGTAGAAACACTACACTTTTTCTTTTAAAGAATTTCATTCAGCCTCTCTTCTCTCTTCCCCCTATCTGTACATGGCTTTCCATGCCTTGCTTTTCCTTACAGTTCAATACCTTTAAACCATAAAGATCATATTTTTGGAAAGGCTGATCCCGAAAATAAGTTTTATATTTGATCATATATTTTAATTATTTTAGATTTCAAAAACTCAAGGAGAAAGAAATGAAATTTAGTTTATCGGACAACCTGGTTTTTGTAACTTCAATGTTATGCAGGAGTGAGTAAACTATGACCAGTGGGGCCAAACCTCGTCTGCTGCCTATTTTTGTAAATAAAGTTTTACTGGAACACAGACATGCTCATTTGTTTACATAACATCTATGGCTGCTTTTTAACAGCAGCAGAGATGAACAGTTGTGATAGAGACTGTATGGCTTACAAAGTCCAGGCTGTAAGAGAGCCTTGATGTCTCTAAGCCTCCTCTTAGGAAAGGGTCTAAATAAAAACAACACAAATAGCAAATATTTACTACACAGTTACAATATCTTAGGCACTGCTTTGTTAAATTTTACATTAATTATCTCTTTTAAAAATTGGGTAAAATTTTTGCATAAAATTTATGGCTAAAACGTGAATAGGGTACTTATTGTAATCCCTATTTTCAGATGAGAAAGCTGAGGGTTTTTTTAAATTTATTTTTGGCTGCATTGGGTCTTCATTGCTGTGCGCGGGCTTTCTCTAGTTGCGGCGAGCGGGGGCTCCTCTTCGTTGCAGGGCATGGGCTTCTCATTGTGGTGGCTTCTCCTGTTGTGAAGCACGGGCTCTAGGCACGCGGGCTTCAGTAGTTGTGGCACACAGGCTCAGTAGCTGTGGCTTGCAGGCTCTAGAGCGCAGGCTCAGTAGTTGTGGCACACAGGCTTAGTTGCTCTGCGGCATGTGGGATCTTCCTGGACCAGGGATCAAACCCATGTCCCCTGCGTTGGCAGGTGGATTCTTAACTACTGCACCACCAGGGAAATCCTCTTTTTTATTTTTTTTAACAACTTAAGTTATATTGGGATTAAATGACAATTTAAGGCAATTATTAATATATATAGTAAATAAAATGGAAACATTTACATTTAAGACATTTATAGATTTTAGTATTTTCCTCAGTGAGTAACAGTATTTTCACATGTCTTTATTCAAAGCACTTTTCATATATGTAATCTTATTTTTTTTAAATTGAAGTATAAACGACCTACAACACTATGTTAGTTCCAGGTACACATTATAGTGATTTGATATTTCTATACATTTCAAAATGATCATCATAATAGTTACCATCTGTCACCATACAAAGTTATTACAATATTATTAACTATATTCCCCACACTGTACCTTTCTTTCCTGTGACTCATTTATTTTGTAACTGGAAGTTTATAACTCTTAATGTCCTATTTCACTCACCCCCTCCCATTCTCCTTCCTCTGGCAACCACCTGTTCATTCTCTATATCTATGCATCCATTTCTGTTTTGTTATGTTTGTTCACTTATTTTGGTTTTTAGATTCCACATATACGTGAAAATCATATAGTATTTGTCTTTCTCTGACTTATTTCATTTATCGTAATACCCTTGATGCCCACCCATGTAGCAAATGACAAGATTTCATTCTTTTTTATGGCTGAGTAATATTCCACTGTATATATATACACCACATCTTTATCCATTCATCTACTGATGGACATTTAGGTTGCTTCCATATCTTGGCTACTGTAAATACTGCTGCAATGAAATTAAGAATTTAAAAATTCTTAACTGAAATTCTAAAATGATGGCCACGAGAGGTTACAAGTGGAAGTTTGTGTTATATTTATACAACTGCTATCACTATTACTGTATTTCACAACTATTACAGTAGTGAGGAAAACGTGAACCAAGTTTGAAAACTGAGCTATTTTTAAGTGAGGAAATGCAGGAATATCATTTACACTAAGAACATGTTTTAAAGAGGTATGTGGTAAAACAACTTTGAAAACAACAAAGCAAGGAAGGGTTAATTCCTAGAGATATGGCTTCAACGCAAATTTAACTAAACTATATAGGTGGATAAAAGACAATGTGATAAAGATTGGGAATACAAAGATACCTTCTAAAAAATTCATAGCTCAACAGGGGACAGGCAGGTAAAAATTAATATGGGGTTCTTAACTGCAAGCAACAGAAACCAATTCATACTGATCAACAGAAATGTAATGCATTAAACAGGCATTAAAAGTAGTTCTCAGAATTGCTGGGAAGTTTGAAGAACTGCACTCAGTAAACGGGCAGGAACTGAGCGAGAAGGCTTAAAGGCAAGAAATAAAAATCAAAATCTGTGACATGAGCCACCTGAGTACAGAAGAGATGTCACTACTTCTCCTTTTGGCAACTGGATGCTTTATTGCTGCCACTACATCTTTTACTGTGCCCACACAGGCTCCAGATAAAAGCACCCAATTAGTCATGTTTGGGCTATGGGCCAATTTCCTAAAGTTTGGGCACGAGAAAACAATTTATTTGTCCTTTTTTGCTTTTATGTAGTGGGAGCCAGGGCTTGCACTTCACCAAGATTCATACTATATAGCAGGGAACTCCTCAAACACAGGAAGGGGCTTCAAAGGCTGGGAAGCCCCACCCCCAAGAAAACAACCCCCCCTCTACAAACACTGTATCTTAAATCAAGATTTGCAGAAATATTTTGAGGGGGAGTCTCTGTGTGCTCAAATACCTATTCAAATACTTAAATAATAACAAGTGATATACTCCTATACATTCACCTTTGTTTTTTTAACCAGTCATTAAGACAAAACTCTTTTTCAACATTCAAAACTTAAAGACATATTTCACAGAGCAAGATTTGAGTTTCTTAAGCCACTCAGTTTTTCAAACTCAAGTCCAGGGACTTGTCAGTCAAGTCAGGAGCCCATAGCTCTCAAGTTTAAGAAACTACACTAAAACATAATATAATAAGAAAGCTCTATATTAGATACCATGTTGGCATAAACGAGGGATTAACTACAGTCAGGGAATGCTATGCAGAACAAAAACTTTAAAATAACCAGAAATTTACCAAGCAAATGGGGTGGGGCAAAAAAAGAATACTCCAACAGAGGTAACAGCTAGTATAAAGCACTTCATTAGAAAACACTGTAGCGTAGTGAAAAAGGCACCTGTTCAGGTCAGGAAAAGTGAATTAAACTCCTAATCCTAATTAGCAGTATAATCTGGGTCAAGTCCTTTAACATCTGATTTTTCCTCATCTACAAAATAAGGGAGACGGACTAGATGATCTTTAAGTAGTTTTGCTACTAAACAAATTTCTGGTTATTATTATTAATCACAATGGTTAACATTTATTGGCACTCACCATGTGGCAGGGAAAATAGTATACAGTTTACATATATTAGGTAGGTATCATTATCCCCATTTTCCCCAATTGAGGAAACTCAAGTTCTGAGCAGTTAGCTAACTCATTCAAAGTGATCCAGTTAGTAAGAGAGCCACAGCTGGAGGATTTAATTGCAAAGCCAATACATTCAATCATAGTTAAACCAATCACAAAATTCCAAATTCCCTAAGGACAGGGAATTTGCTACTATGGTTTTTATTATGCTATGGGTAATATGTTTATTATCTACCTTTTTCTGATATCTAAATTTTTCAGAGGGCCAAGAATTTAGACCCAAGTATCAAAATATTCATTACTTTATATGGTCAAATAGAAATCTTTCCAAAATATATCATACACATCTCTGTTTAGATCAAAGTAGATCAAATTTTAACTTTTCTTGAAGCTCAAGGTTACATTTATACATATTAATTATTGTATGGTTCTGTGGAACTTTAAGATAATGTGACTCTTTTCTCTTCATTTTCTTGGGTCAGCTTATGTTTTTGTTTCTTCTCACTGCTTTCATTAATCACAGGTCCTCTACACCCTTATAATGGTTTCTGGACTAAAAAAATAAATCAAGTTGCAAAAAAATTACTTTCAGCCATATTTCTCATTACAAGGTGGCTTTTGATGTAGTACCATAAAGTAATTCTTAATTATCAATTCAGCGGTGATTTGATGACCTAAGCACAACTTTATTGTTTCAAATACTTTGACACAGAATATTGCTGTACTGTACCATATCCTCCTATCTTAAGATACTTCATAACGAATTAAAATCTGAAGCATCATGTCTTCACATAATGCCAGCGAGCCAGAAAAAAAAAAAAGTTTAATGTTTATGAAGTCATATGGGTTAAATGTGAGGTAGGTTCCAAAAATGCTCCTTGTTTCCCTGAAATGATAGAAAAAAGGAAAAATCCTTATAGGAACCCTCCTGCAAAAATTCTAAAGAGAATATAAGAGGGAAAGTGGCTCTATCCCATACTAAAACATATTATGAAACTACCATTAAAACAGTTTAGTATGGATAGAAAAAGAGCAAGAAATCCAAACACATATTGGAATTTTCTTTATGATAAATAGTTCAGATTAGTAGGTAAAGAGGAATTACAATAAATGTAGAAACTGTTAAAAAAATACACAAACTATATTCCTATTTCATGTCTTACTTCAAAATAAGTAACTGAAGGATCAAATGCCTAAAATGCAAAAAAATGAAAAACAGAAGTTCTGGAAGAAAGACCAAATTTATTCATAATCTGATAGAGGAGAATAAACAGGTCTCTTTAAATAGGACACAAAATCCAAGTCACAAAAGGGGGAAAAAGGGATATACTTAACCACGTAAAAAGTAAAGACTGTTGTAAAACAACAACCAAAAAAATGAAGCCAAGAGACAAACTGGAAAAAATATTTGCAAAACATATGATAAAAAAACTAACTTCCTGGACTTCCCCAGTGGTGCAGTGGTTAAGAATCTGCCTGCCAATGCAGTGGACACAGATTTGAGCTCTGGTCAGGGAAGATACCACATGCCGCGGAGCAACTAAGCCTGTGCGCCACAACTACTGAGCCTACATGCCGCAACTACTGAAGCCCGTGCGCCTAGAGCCCGTGCTCCGCAACAAGAGAAACCACCGCAATGAGAAGCATGCACACCTCAATGAAGAGCAGCCCCCGCTTCCCGCAACTAGAGAAAGCCCACACGCAGCAAGGAAGACCCAACGCAGCCATAAATAAATAAACAAACAAACAAACCCAAAATACTAACTTCCTTAATTTATAAAGGGCTCATACAAATCAATAAAAAACAGACCAATTGCCTACTAGAAAAATGAACAAAAGATATAAACAAGAAATCTGAGGAAATGAATACAAATGCTAATAAAGTTCTGATGTTTGATTTCCTCATTAAAGAAATGCAAATCACCTATTCAAATGGCAAAAATGCAATGTCTTAGGGAATGATCAGTCTCAAGTGCTACTGATGTGTGTCTAAGTTGATAAAATTCATCGGGAGGGTCATCCAGATATAGCCTGAGAAGCTGTCAAACGTATGTACAAAGGTAATCATGATAACATACGCTGGAAAAAGATGTTTATCATGGAGCATTAGTTAAATAAATTATGGTATATCCATAAAATGGAGGCATGCACCATTTAAAAAGGCAGGGGGATGAATAAATTTCAATGTAGAATCTAAAATAAACTATTAAGGAATTAAAAAAAGCAAAGTGCAGAAGTGTGTATAGAATTATTTTTATGTGGGGAAATGGATGAGTAAGCGGGTTTTCCAATGTTTCTCTGGAATTAATTATGTGAACCTGTTAAGTGTGGTTAACTTTGTTCACAGGGACTGGGGCAGAGAGCCACAGGTCTTGCATTTTCTAATCTGTTCCCGAGTTAATGTCACTTTTTAAAGTTAATAGGAATTATCTACAGAGTAGAATTGTGGGCCAATTTTTGCCTTTTTAAATACTCTTCTGTCTTAAAAATACCTAATAAAATCTATATTTTAAATTTAAAAAACCACCTGGGTAGGGATAATGGGCAATGGGACCCTTTGTTGCACTTTATTCTATCAATACAGCTTTATCTCTTAAATAATAAGCATATATCATTTTAAAATTTAAATCAGCTTTAACATATTACACTTTAAATTGTTTGCCCTAGTTTGATAATGTTTAAAATCTCAAAGCAAAACACTACATATGGACATCTGAGTGAAAACTTGTCTTCCAATGTTAAAAAGATCTTGCATTATTTTAAATTCAAAGTAAAAGACTAATAGAAAAGTATCTATACTAAACTTTCTGTATCTACTGAGGGCACCTTCTTCTACAAGCTGACCTACTGGCTTTCTGACTGGGTCACAAGCCCTGCTGCAGAAAGGGCATAACACAGTGACAAATTTTTATAAGAAAGAAACTGATAATTTAAAAAAGAAGCAAACAAACAAAAAGAAACAACAAAAAAGGAAACTGCATAAAACTGATACATGCAAGATAGTGTGAATCAGGACCTCTTTTCAATTGCCTATTTTATTAGGAAAGTGAAAAGTGATCCCAATAAGTCATGCAATTTCTAAAGATTAGAGTTGATACTTTTCTCTCAGGTTCAAGAGATCATTTTCTCTCACAGGTGAACAATTGTTGCTTTTCAAACATACCAGAGTGTCAAAGGCAGGTGTAATTAGATTGGGGGCTGGAGAGGGAAAGGAAACCACAGAGAAAGGGAAGTTAGAGGCCTGATGTATAGTATTTCACAGTAAGTGAAACAGAAGCACATGTAAACAAGAGAGTATATATATCAGACCTACTGTAGATTCTAAGGTACTACTTATCAATATAACTCACAAGCATTCACCTCTAAGAGAGTTGGATCCTCAAAACTAATCACAAAGCTCACCTCTAAGTAGTCTCAATGGATAATTACCATCCTGCTGTGATTATTTTTAATACTTACTCAATAATACAGTACTCCCTGAGTTACCTAGCATTATTGAGAAATGAAAGTCAATGGTATGCTGACATAAATAGCAAGGAGCTTTGAAGCCAGAGAGACTAAGTTCAAATCTCAGCTTCATTACTCAAGAGCTGTATGACCTTGGGCAAGTTATTTAATCTTTGCCTCTATTTCTTCATCTCTAAAATCTCTAAAATTGGGTTAACGATATTAACTATGTTCAGGGGTTGATGTGATAAATAAATGAAATTATACCTGTACATGGCATCACAGTACTCAAATATATAAAGTTTTAAGAACATATCTTTTGAAAAAAGTGCCATTTGTTTAATTTAAACCATTCTGAATAGAAGTCTCAATACTTCAGTTAACTTTTGTTTCTTCTTAAGGCAAACAGACACAATTTAACTTTTCCTGTACTGTACAGGATCGTAATTATTAATACAAATTATAAGATTACGCATGACGACACATACAAAAAAGTTTCCACAAGCTTTCAATCAATCAATCAATTAATCAGTTTCTTTACAGACACTTTGAGAAAGACAGCACCTGACAAGACTTAAAGTTTATAGCGATGTCTCCATGCTAATTATTTCCAAATGTAACAATTTTACAATTAAACAGTTGAAAATTTAAAAAACTGTACCCCTTTTACTATTCCTTATTCACAGAGATAACTTGTGCTTGCCTCTTGCAAGCCCCTTTCTCATTTTCTTAATGTGCTCATGCTAAGCAACTGTGAGCTAAGAAGCCAGATAACCATTTCAAGGCAGACTGATCTGGTGAAAAATATATGGGCTGTAGATTCAGACAGCTCTGGGTTTAAATCCCAGTTGTGCTACTTATTTTGTGACCTTGTTAAATTACTTAACTTCTCTAAGCTTCAATTTCCTCATCTTCAAAATGGGAATACTATTACCTATATTGAAAGGCTGTGGTAAAAGGCAAATGAAAATTTACGTAAAAATCTTACAGAATGCTTTCTAGTACCTGGCAATATAAGTCATCCTGTCAATGGTAATTATTATTATATAACTAATGCAAGATGTTGAAACTATAGTGAAGTTAAGAATAAAAAGAATTTCTTACTTGGAACATATGCTTTTAATGCGTGAAATTCCTTGGCACTATACTGGAGACACAAAGATGAAAAAGGATATAGTATCTATCCTCCAGAGGCTCACAGCCTTTAATTAAAGACAGACATATAAACAAAATCACAGCAATTTGATAAGTGAAACAGTAAAAGAGGCAGCACTCCATTTGAAGTCAAAATGCTTCTCTGGAAGAGATGATATTTAAGCTAAGAGGAAAAACAGCTCACCAGGTTGGGAGTTAAGGACTGAGGTGAGCTGACTTGGTCAAAGAAGATGAAAGAGCACATGTGAAGATACACAAGTAAGAAACAGCCTAGCAGGGTCTGGAGCAGAGAGCGTGTAGAGAGAGTTTAAAATGGCCAGCATAGGCCAGATTTTCACGATCTAGTACGCCAAACCAAGGAGGAGTTGGCCCTTTTTTAAAATAAATAATGGGGAATCACAAAAGTGTAAGGGCAGTGAAGAAGGTTGGCTGAAAAAGATAAGATGCTCAGATTCGTATTAGAGAGAGATCCCTCCAGCTGAGATGTTCAAGTTGATCAGGAAAGAGGGGGGAACTACAGTCAAGGAAAATACAGTCCAGATGGTTAAGCAGCAGCAACTAATCTAAAGTAGTGATAAGAATGTAGAGTAAGGAATGGATGAGAGAGACTAAGAAAGGGAGTCCTGATAACACTCAGAAATTTGGGAAAATTCCCCAATTTCTAGTTTGGGCAAATGATTGGGTCATAATGTCATTAGTCAAAATGGGGACAAGAGAAATAGAAACAATTTTTGAGAAGAAAATGTGAGCTCAATTTGGAATTTATCTGAATGGCGCTATCCATTAGGCAGTCCGGAGCTCAAGTGAGGGCCGAATTAACTCCAATGGGAGAAATTAACATAAAGGCAGAAATGGAAGGCAAAAATAAGGTACCAAGAGGAATCATACAGATTGAAAATGGGTGAATATCTACTATTACTGCTCATGAATATCTTACTTTCTCTTGTTTTCCAATTGGACAAACTGCTTACGAAAGTGAGATGTTATTTTACTTTGCATGCTACTTTAAAACCATGAACGCTTTTCCACATAGGTCTGCTTAATATAAACATATGCGTTTTCTGAGCATTGCGTCCAAATTCTTCACTATTATGCCAGGCTTAGCAAAGTGCTGGGGGCCTGAAAGGTGCCCAAGAAAAATGGATGAATTAAGTAAATATGGTCTTTTGGTCAGTCAAGAAACCAATTTGTTTCAGATATTGTTTTAATGACACAGATGAATATTTAATATGGAGTAATCTTAAGTTTTTCTTTATATGCTGCTTTTTCCATTTAGGAACATAACAATTTTCAATGGTTTTGGAACTCTGAACTTATTTTTCAGAATTCAAGAAGTTACCCCAAACCAACAATTTATGCCTATCCATACTCCAGATTTCTGTATAGAAGTCAGAAACAGATAGAAAAATACAATTATTGTTTTTTAAAATATTAATTTTAAAAAAGGGAAATACTACAATGCTTCACCCACAGGTCCATTCTTAAATGTTAGCAATGTGAGAGATATTCACAGGAGTACTCAGAAGAGTATTTTTAAAGATTCTCACCCCTTAGAAGGAAAGCTACACAAGTCCAAATGTTTCTTTACGTACTTTCTTTGTACACACTCAGATAAATGCACATTACATAAACTTAGAGAATAATAATGTGTGCAAAAATTGGTGGATGAAAAAGGTAAATCAGTGAATAAGCAGGGAAGATAGAGGCTGAGCAGAAGAAACCATGTTATGAGGACCTGAAATGTGAAAAGGCACAATAAGGGAGCTCAGTCAGAAAAAAATGGAGTGCTAGTTTTTGGTTGTTTTGTTTTTTATTATTTTTCATTAACAAAGCAAAAGATATTTGAAGAGACTCAAGTTACCCAATAAAAACTAAGAAAGGAAAAAGCTCAATGGTCTGTTCATAGAATTACTTTAGAGTCAAACCTTTTTGGATAAACCAGTTCTTAATACTTTCTTTTACTTTGCTTTGACTGTCTATCCTTCCCTCTCATGCACATCTTTTTTGTTAATGACAGTAAGCAGTATGGTAGTAATAGGGAAAAAATCAAAATCAAACTGAATAGAATGACCTAATTTAAAAACTAACTGAAAATAAATTAATCCATTGGTATTGGCACATATTTTTACAAAAATGTTTTTGTGTGATTGAAAACTATGCATAATCTGCCTGGATGTGGACCTTGGGAATGTCCTGCTAGAAATCTTGATATCATAAATTTTCACAATTACAGTTTAGATTGTGAGAGACTGCATGGAGAAGTTAAGGAGTCTAAGTTTGGGAGTCGGCAGTTTAGTTCTGCCTTCGTTTGTTCTCTCTATAACTTTGGATTTTTTTTTTTCTCTTAAGTACCCTGCATCTCAGTAATCTTATCTGTAAAATGGGACTAATAAAAGGACTTACTTTACAAGACTCACAAGGATGATACTAAATAATATAACAGGAAGACACTATATAAACTTATTTTTATAGCTGCAAGCTCAGTACTTAAGAACTTTTCATATCTCAAGAATATCAAATAACCTAGGTTCCACCATTAACAGAAAAACAAAAGCCCACTCACTTCCAGAGTACTTCAGTGTCCCACCACTGGAACCATACCATGGACTGAAATGTTCCAAGTAATTTCCTTCCTTTAATCTTAAGGGAAACATCCAAAAAGTCCGATTTCAGACTATGCGAAAAGTCTAAATTGTAATGGTACTAAACAGAGTAAAAACTATCAGTAGCTTGCCTTGCACAATCCTGTAAGTTTTAAGAAACTCTGCTTCTGGTTACTTGTTTCTAACAGAACTCTGAAGCAAAAACATAGCAACATACCAGTGGTCATATCCTTTGAAGAACTAAAATCTGGATTGGCTTCTTACACTTTTAGAAGGTGAGCAAGATGCCCTCCCTGATCATGTCATAAAGCTATACTTTTTAGAAGCAAGATGTGCTCCATGCTTAGGTAATAAAGTCATACTTTTGTTTTGAAAGATTTCTTTTTAGATCACCATATTAAAATCACATGTAAGTTCTCTCCTAATTACACAATGCACAATTTCAGGGTCCAAAGGCAGGCCAGCTTGGAAATTTTAAGTTTACCACTTGATCACAACGTGGATTCACATCTGGGTTTAGGTTTGAGATTAGCTTTCTTCATCATGATTCTACCCCCAAGAGTACTGTGACTAAACTGCCTTACTATTTATTACACATATAAGCATTTCTGATGGAATCAAGGAGAAAGACAGAGTAACCAAAGTTCACACACTTGTTTGGAAACTGCTCAAATAACTTAAAGACGCCCAGATGCTAAATGACAACCTTACCACTGGAAGCAAAGAAGTTATTTGTTTTAGCGGGGGAGAGGGAAAAGGCCACACCCAAAGTTAAACGACTTCACAGTGAAGTGATACCAAGTTTCAGAATTTTAACTACTGCTATTTTCGGTACTCTTTTTCACGGTCAATGAATACTTTAAATTCATAACAGGCCCAAAGTTAAAGAAAACGTTCCTCTGACCCTAATCACTTGTTACTTCATTCAGTAGTGGGCAGGTCCAAGATGGAGAATTACCTAGTCCAGAAAAAGATTTAAGTGTAACTCTGGAGTAGAAAAGGGCCGAACTCAAGTCATCAGGGCTCGTAAGTGACTCTAAAAGAGCGGGTCACCACTCTCCCCTCCCCCAAGAGGTCGGGAAGGCAAGAGCCTGACTGTGTCACCACGGCAGTTACCTGACACAGAACGCGACCGCGTTGTGTGGATCCATCTTTCAGTTTGGACGCTCCCTGCCTCCCGGCTCTCTAGGTGCCGCCTCCACCCGGGAGGTCTCCCCCACCCCCGCCCCCGCCAGCCCAGCTCCCAGCAGCTTCCTCAGCCTCCCCTCCATCCCACCTCCGTGCTCTCGCGACTCCACTCATCCCCACGTACCTTGGCCACATAGTCTTTCACCTCATCCAGGTCTCCGTTTTTCAGGGCCCACATGAACTCCTTGTCGCACATTACTGCAGCGGGGCGGGCCGGCTAGCCAGGCAGAAAACGAGGAGGCGGTGGCAGCAGCAAGCGGATACCGCCGGGCGAGCGGGAGACAGGGCCGCGCGGAGCCGGAGCAAAGAGAAGGCGGGGTAGGCTGGCAGGCGAGCGAGGCAGTTGGCCGCGGCGACCGTTAGGGCGGGAGAAAGAAAGTTTTTTGCGGCCACCGGGCCCAGCTGAGAAGGTTCCGCCTGGCCGAAGAGAAGCTGGAGCGCTTGCACTTCCGGTTCACTCCCCGCTAGGGCCCTCCCCCAACTTCCTCTTCCTCTTCCCGTCGGCGGAACGCCCCGCTCGGGACCCCGCCCCGACGGCCCGCGGCCGAGCGCCCCGCGTGCGCAGGCGCAGTGGCTGGGACGGCTGGCGGAGATTGCTGGGGGAGGAGTGGGCGGGTCTGGGAGGCCAAACAAGGGGGTCGGAGGTCAGGAAGGGCAGAAAGTGTGTGGCGGGAGTTTTAGGGTATTCCAGAGGGGATCAGGACGTTTCTGCGCCCCATAAGCGGGAAAAACTTAAGAGAAACCCACAGCCTTGGAGGGCATGTTGCTCACCTTCCTAGTGTGCAGTAGGAATTTTTGATTTGAATTCCTTGCCTTCTCTTTTCTTTCCCTCCTTCTCTCCTTTTCTTTCTCCTTCCCTCGCTTCCTTGCTCCTTCCCTTCCTTCCTCTACTGTCAAGCATCCTTTAGGCTCCTACTGCATGTCAGACTCTGCTAGGCACAGAGGCTGTAGGAAAAAAGATGGCATAAACCAATTCTTGCCCTCAAGGAACGCTTCCATACTTATGACAACAATGTGAATTCAGTGTGCCAATACTACGTGTAATGTTCTGTGGAGGGAAAAACTCGACTCATCTCCCCGACCAGCAAATGATATCCAGAGACTAGGAATTCAGTTTGATGCCATAGGGCAGAGCAAACTTAACTGACCGGTACAATTTGTGTTTTTTAAATTTTTTTGTTCGTTTGTTTTTAATGCTTTGAAGCTTCAGGACCGTTCTAGTGAAACCGGTTCTACTCTTCCTAGAGTTTGGCTGTAATACCCTGGGGCGCAGCCACCAAATGAATTGTGCCTCAACCCTAATGACCCAGGCGTGCACACATGAACATAAAGAAAGCCAATAAAAATGCTTATTGGAACTATTATATATATATGTATAGTCCATTATTTATGACCCACTAAACGGATAAATGATAAACTACTTTACTAGGCTTGCCATATAGAATAGGGGTTCAGAACACAGACTGGAACCAGAATGCTTAGTTTTGAATACAGGACCCAACCTTTGTTAATTTTGTGTCACCTCAAGCAAGTTATTTAACCCTGCCCTGTTCAGTTTTCCATATTTGTTTAGGGGATATGACAGTAGTGTTCAATAAGCGCATATATATATATATATATATATATATATATACGCCTGTGATTTAGAACTAGCAAATAGAGATAGGATTCAAATCAAAAGAAAAATCTCCAAATATTTAATAGCTACCTTGATTGTTATTCTGTTAATTTTACTTTCTGACAGAAATGCAACTTCACATACCTAATGATGATACATTTCTGGGAACAAATCTCAAGGATGAATTTGCTAGGTAAATCCTGGAGTTCCTATCTCTTTTCTAATTCCCACCTGTGTGATCTTTGAGTTACATCCTGCTGACAGCTCTTGGTTTATGTCTCTAGCCCAGACTTCTCTTATGTGATCCATTCTGATATTCAACTTCTTACCCATTTGAATGTCTCAAACTTAACATGTCCAAAATAGGATTTGGTCTCTTCTAGATTCTAAACCTAGTTGTCCCCTGGACCACGCCTTCTCTTTGAATGACACCACCAACCACCTTGTCACTAAAACCAAACTCTATCCAGGCCTCTGTGAGCCCTCTTGACTAGGCCTCAACCTTCGTCTATAAAGACTTGAATAAACATGAACACAGGCCCTATCAGCTCAAGGCCACAACCTAAAATAATGCCAGTCCCCCTTAAAGTGGCTGCATGAGAAAATTCAAGGCTGCCAAGGCCCCTGTTTGTTCCAGTCAACACCTCCCAGTCTGTGTAGGAGGGTAGAACCCTAACTTCAATGATTGCCGCTAGCAGACACAGCTGGCCTAATCGCATTTACACTGACTAATCTTTTGTAATTTTTTACTTCCCTGACTCTACAGAGCCCCCACTCCACCACCCCTCCCTCATTCTCCCTTCAAAACACCTATTCATCTCTATACAAATGGAAGTTTTGTTCAGTTCACGTTGGACTCTTTTTCCCTATAGCAATATTTCTTACTGATAAAAATCTGTCCTTACCACTTTAACTAGTGCCCTGCTTTGTTCATCCTTGACAATGGGAGTCATATATAACACCTGCTGCTCCCAACCTTTCTCTTATTCCATCCATCAGTAAGTCCTTCAAAATATATCTTAAATTGTTCACTTCTCACCATCTTCCCGGCTTGCTGCCCGCCCCAAGACCCTTCCCAGCCCTGTCATCTCTGCACTGATACAGTCGTCTCCAGCTGGTCCCCATTTTCACTCTCACCCTTTTCCAATTAATTCACCACATAGCCAGTTACCTTTTTTTTTTTTTTTTTTTGTGGTATGCAGGCCTCTCACTGTCGAGGCCTCTCCTGTTGCGTAGCACAGGCTCTGGACGCGCAGGCTCAGCGGCCATGGCTCACGGGCCTGGCCGCTCCGCGGCATGTGGGATCTTCCCAGACCGGGGCACGAACCCGTGTCCCCTGCATCGGCAGGTGGACTCTCAACCACCGCGCCACCAGGGAAGCCCCAAACCTTTCAATGGCTTCCTACTGCATTTTAGGATAAAATTCTAAATTATTTGCTATGGCCTTCAGGGCCCTCTGTGATCTGACCCTTATGGTCTCTCCCACCCCATTGCTTCTTTGTTTCCCATAGATCTCATCTTCTGTCAGTTTCAGAAAAAACCAAGCTTATTCCACCCTAGGGCTGTTATGCTTGTTTCTTCTTGTCTGGAATGTTCTTTTAATTCTTGCTCACTCCTGAGGTCTCAGTGCAAATGTTACCTCTTCAGAGAGGCCTCTCACACCATCCACTTTAAACAGGTCCCTCAATCATGTCTACCATATAGTCCACTTTTTTTGTTTTTAACCTCTTTAAGTTCACTTACCATAAATATTTTCACTATTGTTTCTTCTTGTTGTTACCTATTTTGGCAGGTATCCAACAGATATTTCCCTTTGTCTGCCATCCTAGGCATAAGAGAGAATTGCTCTTGCTGGCTTCCCTGTGGTTGGATAATGTCATGTAACTAATTCTGGCCTATTAGTTATGAGCAGAAGTAACATGAGTCACTTGCAGGCTTGCCAATGCAAGACGCTTCAGAGTGCTTTATTCCCTCTCCCACAGCAGCCAGCAATATTCAAAACAGTGGCTGCAGTCAGCCTGGGTTCCTGAGCAACTTACAATCAACAGAACTCCTCTTCCATCCCATAGTGGATATCCAGTAAAATAATAATGAAACTTCTGTTGTTTCAAGCCACTGAGATTGTGGTGTTTATTACTGCAGCAACACTGAGTCAGTCTTGACCGACACAGAAATTATTGTCAGAAGTGAGCTGTTACTCGAACAAAAACCTTAAATACATGGCATTGGTTTAGGGCCTAGGTAGTACGCAACAAAGGAAGTGATATTGGAAGCCATGTGGATAGTGAGTCATTTTCACAGGAGTGAAACATTTGGCAAAACAATCTCCTGTGATAGCATGGTGATGCATGGAAGACAGGTAACGTACCCTGTATACTTGTAGCTCTAGTGGAAGAGGCTGGGAAATGGAAAGCTGGTGGCATGTGTTGGGAGCTATTTTTGTGTGTTGCCTGGGGTGGAGGGGAAGGGGAGGGGGAGGGCGGGCATGTTTTTATTTACTTTCTTTCCAGTTTTACTGTGATATAATTGACATATAACATTGTATAAGTGTAAGATATACCACATGGTGATTTGATATGTGTATGTATTGCAAAATTATTACCTCCACAAGGATAGTTATCACATCCATCACCTCATAGTAACTTTTTTTTTCTTTTGGTGAGAACTTTTAAGATTTACTTTTAGCATCTTTCAAGTATACAAGGCAGTAGTGTTAAGTATAGTTATCATGCTGTACATTAGATTCCCCAGAACTTATTCATCTTGTAAATGGAATTTTGTACCCTTTGACCACCTTCACCCATTTCCCCCACCTTGCAGCCCCTAGTAACCACCAATCTACTCTCTGTTTCTGTGAGTTTGGGTTTTTTTAGATTCCACATGTAAATGAGATCATACAGTGTTTGTCTTTGTCTGACTTATTTCACTTAGCATAATGCCCTCAAGGTTCATCCATGTTATCACAAATGACAGGATTTCCTTCCTTTTTTCATGGCCCACTGTATAGTATATCACATTTTCTTAATCCATTCATCTGTCAGAGGACACTTAGGTTGATTCTATGTCTTGGCTATTGTAAATAATGCTGCAATGAACATGGGAATGCAGACATCTCTGATACCCTCTTTGAATTTTATCATGAAAGAATGCTAAATTTTTTCAAATGCTTCATCTGTGTCTATTGAGATGATCATATGATTTTTATCTTTCATTTTATTAATGTGATTTTTCACATTTATTGATTTGTGTATGTTGAACCATCCTTGCATCCCAGGGATAAATGCCACTTGACCATAGTGTATGATCCTTTTAATGTGTTGTTGAACCAGTTTGCTAATATTTTGTTGAGAATTTTTGCATCTATATTCATCAGGGATATTGGCCTGTAGTTTTCTTTTCTTGTAGTTCCCTTATCTGGCTTTGGTATCTGGGTAATGCTGGCCTTGTAAAATGAGTTTGGGAGTGTTCCCTCTTCTTTTTTTTTTTTTTTTGGGGGGGGGTGTGTGATGGCACATTTGTGGGGTCTGTGATGGGAGATCTCTAGAGTCAGTGAAGGGGGAATCCGTAGGGTGAATGATGGGGAAATTTGGAGTGATGGGAGGGTGTGTATGGTGTGTGATGGGGGGAGGGTCTCTGGAGTCAGTATTGGGTGAGAGTGAGTGTTGGGAGGTTTATGAGATCTGTGACAGGGTGGTGCTGTTGAATGATGGGGATCTGTGGGAAAAACAAATGTTCTTTCCCATTTTTCTTGGCTACAGCATGGCCATTTTACCAGCTGGCATTTATGCATTTCTAGTCTGATGATTTGGTGAACTTTCTTTTTTTTGAATTTTATTTTAGTTTTTTATACAGCAGGTTCTTATTAGTTATCCATTTTATACATATTAGTGTATATATGTCAATCCCAATCTCCCAATTCATCACACCACCCCCCACCACCACTTTCCCCCATTGTGTTCCCTCTTTTTCAATTTTTGGTAAGAGTTTGAAAGGATTGGTGTTAATTCTTCTTTAAGTGTTTGGTGGAATTTGCCATTGAAACCATCTGGTCCTAGACTTTTCTTTGTTGGGAGATTTTTGATTAGTGATTCAATTTCCTTACTTCCTTACTTGTTATTGGTCTGCTTAGGTTTTTTATTTCTTCATGATTTGGTCTTGGTAGGTTATATGTTTCTAGGAACATATCTATTTCTTTTAGATTGTCTAGAACAACCTAGGCATATAATTGCTCATAGCAGTCTCTTATGATCCTTTATATTTCCATGGCATCTACTGTAATGTCTCCTCATTCATTTCTATTTTATTTGAGTCCTCTCTCTTTTTTTTCTTGTTGAGTCTAGCTAAGGTTTGTCAATATTGTTTATCTTTTCAAATATCCAACTCTTATTTTGTTAATCTTTTCTATTGTTTTCCTATTCTCTAAGTTTATTTCTGCTCTAATCTTTATTATTTCTTTCCTTCTGCTAACTTCGGGCTTATTTTGTTCTTTTCTAGTTCCTTGAGGTATAATGCTAGTTTGTTTGAGATCTTCCTTTTTTCATGATGTATGTTTTATATCTGTAAACATTCCCACTATAACTGCTTTTGATATATCCCATAAGTTGTGGTATGTTGTGTTCCACTTTCATTTGTCTCAAGATATTTTTAAATTTCCCTTTTCATTTCTTCTTTGACCCACTGGTTGTTCAGAAATGTTTTGTTTAATTTCCACATATTTGTGAATTTTCCAGCTTTCCTCTTGTTACTAGTTTCATGCCACTGTGGTTGGAAAAGATACTTGATATAATTTATATCTTCATGAATTTGTTGAGGATTGTTTTATTGCCTAACATATGATCTATCCTAAAAAATGTTCCATGCATACTTGAGAAGAATGCATATTCTGCTGCTGTTGAATGGAAAGTTCTGTATATGTTTGTTAGGTACATTTGGATGTTGGTAATTATTGTTTACATAAGCTATTATAGGAAAAGATGAATCAGAAAATAGTTGTTGAGCTTGCAACTAGAAATGGAGGAGATTACAGAGAGTCCAGAGATTTGGAGACTTGCACTGTTGGAAGATACAAATGATTCTCATCTTTAACTGAGATGAGCAACAAAGGCTGATTAGAACTCATCCATGTGTCAAGGATCAAATCAAGGATATGACTGTCATACTCATGACTAAAACCTCTAAGTGGATTAAAGTGGTTCCCAGTAAGTTGGGTTTTTTTAATTTTTTAATTTTATTTTATTTATCTTTTTAAACAGCAGGTTCTTAATAGTCATCAGTTTTATACATATCCGTGTATAGATGTCAATCCCAATCTCCCTATTCATCCCACCCCCCCAACACCACTTTCCCCCCTTGATGTCCATGCAATTGTTCTCTACATCCGTGTCTCTATTTCTGCCTTCCAAACTGATTTATCTGTACCATTTTTCTAGATTCCACATATATGTGTTAATATACAATATTTGTTTTTCTCTTTCTGACTTACTTCACTCTGTATGAGTCTCTAGGTCCATCCATGTCTCTACAAATGACCCAATTTCATTCCTTTTTATGGCTGAGTAATACTCCATTGTATATATGTACCAGTTCTTTTTTATCCATTCGTCTGTTGATGGGCATTTATGTTGTTTCCATGACATGGCTATTGTAAATAGTGCTGCAGTGAACACTGTGGTGAATGTGTCTTTTTGAATTATGGTTTTCTCTGGGTATATGCCCAGAAGTGGGATTGCTGGATCATATGGTAGTTCTATTTTTAGATTTTTAAGGAACCTCCATACTGTTCTCCATAGTGGCTGTATCAATTTACATTCCCACCAACAGTGCAAAACGGTTCCCTTTTATCCACACCCTCTCCAGCATTTGTTGTTTATAGATTTTCTGATGATGCCCATTCTAACTGGTGTAAGGTGATACCTCATTGTAGTTTTGATTTGCATTTCTCTAATAATTAGTGATGTTGAGCAGCTTTTAATGTGCTTCTTGGCCATCTGTCTGTCTTCTTTGGAGAAATGTCTATTTAGGTCTTCTGCGCATTTTTGGATTGGGTTGTTTGTTTAATATTGACCTGCATGAGCTGTTTATATATTTTGGAGATTAATCTTTTGTCTGTTGATTTGTTTGCAAATATTTTCTCCCATTCTGAGGGTTATCTTTTTGTCTTGTTTATGGTTTCCTTTGTTGTGCAAAAGCTTTGAAGTTTCATTAGGTCCAATTTGTTTATTTTTGTTTTTATTTCCATTACTCTAGGAGGTGGATCAAAAAAGATCTTGCTGTGATTTATGTCAGAGAGTGTTATTCCTATGTTTTCCTCTAAGAGTTTTACAGTGTCTGGTCTTACATTTAGATCTCTAATACATTTTGAGTTTATTTTTGTGAATGGTGTTAGGGAGTGTTCTAATTTCATTCTTTTACATGTAGCTGTCCAGTTTTCCCAGCATCACTTATTGAAGAGACTGTCTTTTCTCCATTGTATATCCTTGCCTCCTTTGTCATAGATTAGTTGACCATAGGTGCGTGGGTTTATCTCTGGGCTTTCTATCTTGTTCCATTGATCTATGTTTCCAATTTTGTGCCAGTACCATATTGTCTTGATTACTGTAGCTTTGTAATATAGTCTGAAGTCAGGGAGTCTGATTCCTCCAGCTCCATTTTTTTCCCTCAAGACTGCTTTGGCTTTTTAGGGTCTTTTGTGTCTCCCTACAAATTTTAAGATTTTTTGTTCTATTTGCATAAAAAATGCCATTGGTAATTTGATAGGGATTGCATTGAATCTGTAGATTTCTTTGGGTAGTATAGTCATTTTCACAATATTGATTCTTCCAATCCAATAACATGGTATATCTCTCCATCTGTTTGTATCATCTTTAATTTCTTTCATCAGTGTCTTATAGTTTTCTGCATACAGGTCTTTCGTCTCCCTAGGTAGCTTTATTCCGAGGTATTTTATTCTTTTTGTTGCAATGGTAAATGGGAGTGTTTCCTTAATTTCTCTTTCAGATTTTTCAGCATTAGTGTATAGGAATGCAAGAGATTTCTGTGCCTTAATTTTGTATACTGCAACTTTACCAAATTCATTGATTAGCTCTAGTAGTTTTCTGTTGGCATCTTTAGGATTCTCTATGTATAGTATCATGTCATCTGCAAACAGTGACAGTTTTACTTCTTCTTTTCCAATTTGAATTCCTTTTATTTCTTTTTCTTCTCTGATTGATGTGGCTAGGACTTCCAAAATTGTGTTGAATAATAGTGGTGACAGTGGACATCCTTGTCTTTTTCCTGATGTTAGAGGAAATGCTTTCAGTTTTTCACCATTGAGAATGATGTTTGCTGTGGGTTTGTCATATCTGGCCTTTATTACGTTGAAATAGGTTCCCTCTATGCCCACGTTCTGGAGAGATTTTATCATAAATGTGTGTTGAATTTTGTCAAAAGCTTTTTCTGCATCTATTGAGATGATCATATGGTTTTTCTTCTTCAGTTTGTTAACATGGTGTATCACATTGATTGATTTGTGAAAATTGAAGAATCCTTGCATTCCTGAGATAAGCCCCACTTGATCATGATGTATGATCCTTTCAATGTGTTGTTGGATTCTGTTTCCTAGTATTTTGTTGAGGATTTTTGCATCTATATTCATCAGTGATATTGTTCTGTAATTTTCTTTTTTTGTAGTATCTTTGTCTTGTTCTGGTATCAGGGTGATGGTGGCCTCATAGAATGAGTTTGGGAGTGTTCCTTCCTCTGCAATTTTTTGGAAGAGTTTGAGAAGGATGGGTATTAGCTCTTCTCTAAATGTTTGATAGAATTCACTTGTGAAGCTATCTGGTCCTGGACTTTTGTTTGTTGGAAGATTTTTAATCAAAGTTTCAATTTCATTACTTGTGATTGGTCTGTTCATATTTTCTGTTTCTTCCTGGTTCAGTCTTGGAATGTTATACCTTTCTTAGAATTTGTCCATTTCTTCCAGGTTGTCCATTTTATTGGCATAGAGTTGCATGTAGCAGTCTCTTAGGATGCTTTGTATTTCTGTGTTGTCTGTTGTAACTTCTTCTTTTTCATTTCTAATTTTATTGATTTGAGTCCTCTTCCTCTTTTTCTTGATGAGTATGGCTAATGGTTTATCAATTTTGTTTATCTTCTCAAAGAACCAGCTTTTAGTTTTACTGATATTTGCTATTGTTTTCTTTGTTTCTATTTCATTTATTTCTGCTCTGATCTTTATGATTTCTTTCCTTCTGATAACTTTGGGTTTTGTTTGTTCTTCTTTCTCTAGTTCCTTTTGGTGTAAGGTTAGATTGTTTATTTGAGATTTTTCTTGTTTCTTGAGGTAGGCTTGTATAGCTATAAACTTCCCTCTGCTTTTGCTGCCTCCCATAGGTTTTGGATTGTCGTGTTTTCATTGTCATTTGTCTCTAGGTATTTTTTTATTTCCTCTATGATTTCTTCAGTGATCTCTTGGTTATTTAGTAGCATATTGTTTAGCCTCTATGTGTTTGTGTTTTTTACATTTTTTCCCTGTAATTCATTTCTAATCTCATAGCATTGTGGTCAGAAAAGATGCTTGATATGATTTCAATTTTCTTAAATTTACTGAGGCTTGATTTGTGACCCAAGATGTGATCTGTCCTGGAGAATGTTCTGTGCGCACTTGAGAAGAAAGTGCAATCTGCTGTTTTCGGATGGAATGTGCTATAAATATCAATTAAATCTATCTGGTCTACTGTGTCATTTAAAACTTCTGTTTCCTTATTTATTTTCATTTTGGATGATCTGTCCATTGATGTAAGTGAGGTGTTAAAGTCCCCCACTATTATTGTGTTACTGTCGATTTCCTCTTTTATAGCTGTTAGCAGTTGCATCATGTATTGAGGTGCTCCTATGTTGGGTGCATGTATATTTTAAATTGTTATATCTTCTTCTTGGATTGATCCCTTGATCATTATGTAGTGTCCTTCCTTGTCTCTTGTAACATTCTTTATTTTAAAGTCTATTTTATGTGATATGAGTATTGCTACTCCAGCTTTCTTTTGATTTCCATTTGCATGGAGTATCTTTTTCCATCCCCTCACTTTCAGTCTGTATGTGTGCCTAGGTCTGAAGTGGGTCTCTTGTAGACAGCATGTGTATGGATCTTGTTTTTGTATTCATTCAGCAAGCCTGTGCCTTTTGGTTGGAGCATTTAATCCATTCATGTTTAAGGTAATTATCAATATGTATGTTCCTATGACCATTTTCTTTATTGTTTTGCATTTGTTTTTGTAGGTCCTTCTCTTCTCTTGTGTTTCCCACTCAGAGAAGTTCCTTTAGCCTTTGTTGTAGAGCTGGTTTGGTGTTGCTGAATTCTCTTAGCTTTTGCTTGTCTGTAAAGCTTTTGATTTCTCCATCGGATCTGAATGAGATCCTTGCCGGGTAGAGTAATCTTGGTTGTAGGTTCTTCCCTTTCATCACTTTAAGTATATCATGCCACTCCCTTCTGGCTTGTAGAGCTTCTGCTGAGAAATCAGCTGTTAACCTCATGGGAGTTCCCTTGAATGTTATTTGTCTTTTTTCCCTTGCTGCTTTCAATAATTTTTCTTTGTCTTTAATTTTTGCTAATTTGATTTCTATGTGTCTTGGTGTGTTTCTCCTTGGATTTATCCTGTATGGGACTCACTGCGCTTCCTGGACTTGGGTGGCTATTTCCTTTCCCATGTTAGCAAAGTTTTCAACTATAATTTCTTCAAATATTTTCTCGGGTCCTTTCTCTGTGTTTTCTCCTTCTGGGACCCCTATAATGCGAATGTTGTTGTGTTTAATGTTGTCCCAGAGGTCTCTTAGGCTGTCTTCATTTCTTTTCATTCTTTTTTCTTTATTCTGTTCCACAGCAGTGAATTCCACCATTCTGTCTTCCAGGTCACTTATCCGTTCTTCTGCCTCAGTTATTCTGCTATTGATTCCTTCTAGTGAAGTTTTCATTTCAATTATTGTATTGTTCATCTCTGTTTGTTTTTTCTCTAATTCTTCTAGGTCTTTGTTAAACATTTCTTGCATCTTCTCGATCTTTACCTCCATTCTTTTTCTGAGGTTCTGGATCATCTTCACTGTCATTATTCTGCATTTTTTCTGGAAGGTTGACTATCTCCACTTCCTTTAGTTGTTTTTCGGGGGTTTTTTCTTGTTCCTTCATCTGGTACATAGCTTTCTGCCTTTTCATCTTGTCTATCTTTCTGTGAATGTGGTTTTTGTTCCACAGGCTGCAGGATTGTCGTTCTTTATTCTGCTGTCTGCCCTCTGGTGGATGAGGCTATCTAAGAGGCTTGTGCAAGTTTCCTGATGGGAGGGACTGGTGGTGGGTAGAGCTGACTGTTGCTCTGGTGGGCAGAGCTCAGTAAAACTTTAATCCTCTTGACTGCTGATGTGTGGGGCTGGGTTCCCTCCCTGTTGGCCTGAGGCAACCCAACACTGGAGCCTACCTGGGCTCTTTGGTGGGGCTAATGACAGACTCTGGGAGGGCTCACACCAAGGAGTACTTCCCAGAACTTCTGCTGCCAGTGTCCTTGTCCCCATGGTGAGACACAGCCACCCTCTGCCTTTGCAGGAGACCCTCCAACACTAGCAGTTGGTCTGGTTCAGTCTCCCCTGGGGTCACTGCTTCTTCCCCTGGGTCCCAGTGCGCACACTAGTTTGTGTGTGCCTTCCAAGAGTGGAGTCTCTATTTCACCCAGTCCTGTTGAAGTCCTGCAATCAAATCCCACTAGGCTTCAAAGTCTGATTCTCTAGGAATTCCTCCTCCCTTTGCCAGACCCCCAGGTTGGGAAGCCTGACGTGGGGTTCAGAACTTTCACTCCAGTGGGTGGACTTCTGTGGTATAAGTGTTCTCCACTCTGTGAGTCACCCACCAAGCAGTTATGGGATTTTATTTTACTGTGATTGCACCCCTCCTACCGTCTCATTGTGGCTTCTCCTTTGTCTTTGGATGTGGGGTATCTTTTTTGGTGAGTTCCAGTGTCTTCCTGTCGATGATTGTCCAGCAGCTAGTTGTGATTCTGGTGTTCTCACAAGAGGGAGTGAGAGCACATCCTTCTTCTCCGCCATCTTGGTTCAGGGCCGGTTCTCAGTAAGTTGGATAAAATGGTCCAGGTCTTCCCATTAACAAAGCCTGATGGGCTCAAGTTACCCACAGAGAGAAATAAAAGAAAAAATTTGTATCTCAGAAAATATAGTGGCTGTGACTATGGCACATGGGACTGACTTGAATCAAATATAGAAGATGATTAAATTTTTTGGGTAGTGCCAAAATATCTACCAGTAAGTGCTAAAGGCAACTGTGAATGAGACTTAAAATGACCCTTAGGCCTCAGCTTTCTGTGGTCAGGAAGTAGTCTGAGAAAGCTGCTCAAAATCTAAGGAGGACTTATTCTTTCTGCTCACTTAATATAAGAACATGGGGGGATGATTAAAAAGAACTTCCCTAGAAGGTGGAAGGTCAGCCTAAGGATCACAGAAAAACAATGCAATGGGGGAGGGGAGCCTACCGTGGATCAGGACTGGGGCCTAATCAAGAAACATTCCCCACACTAGTGGAGAGGATCCTTGCAATTTCTGCCTGGTAGGGTTCCACAATTGCCATAGACCAGTGATTGCTATCTCTAGCCCATTCTTCACCATTTCAAATGGGAACATTTATGTCAGTTATCCTGTTCCTACTCTGCCATTATCTATTAGGTATGGGGTGCGGCACAGACTTTTTTTTACCTCATATGTCTCCAGATCAAGAGACGATACAACTAGACTGTGAGATCCTGGACTTTGAGCTTGATACTGTGATAGGATAAAACTTTTTGTGTTATTGCTCTAGAAGAGAGCATAAATATATTTTGCATGTGGGAAGAAAAGTAACCCTAATATCTGATGATCAGGGTGGACTCTGGTGGTCACTAGTCTTGCCTGCTCATGCTGCCTCTTTTGGAGCACTTTCTGGCCCCCTAGTGATTGGGTAGGGCTATGTGACTAGTTCTGGCAAACAAGTCATGAACGTAAGTGATATATCACTTCTGGGCCAGAACTTTTTTTTTTTTTCCCACCATGCAGTGCAGTGTGGCTTGCGGGATCTTAGGTCTTTGACCAGGGACTGAACCCAGGCAACAGCAGGGAAAGTGTGCTGAGTCCTAACCACTGGACAGCCAGGGAATTCCCAAGAACATTCAAACATTTAATTGGCATTGTGAGTTCCTCCAATATACTTTTTCAATAGGGTGGCAACCCTCAGCCTGAGTTCCTGAGTAACTATGAGAAGCAGATTCCCCTGCCAACCTGTGATAGACATGTAATATCAATGAGAAATAAGTCTTTTGTTTTAAGTCACTACAATTTTGGTGGTTGTATATTACTGCAGAATAATCTAGCCTATCCTGAATAATACCTATTTATTGTCTGCCATTTGCATTATAAAGTAGGCCTAATGAGAACAAGAATCTTGTCTATCTTGCTGTAAGTTATATACCAGATATTTATCACTACACTGGCTCATAGTAGGTGCTCAATAAATATTTCTTGAATTAATACATGGGTGAATTCTCTTAGCATAATTAGGGACCTTAATTTTAATTAACCAAGATTCGTGCCTGAAGAGTCACCTCACTTTTGCATGATGATGAACCAAGATAATGCCAGCAAACAGGGCCTAAAGAGTTTTCAAAACGAATTTTGAGGTTGCTTCAAAATACACACAGTAAGAATAATCTTAAGTAGGGCCATGACAATTTTACCTAAGGCCACGTTCTTTAATTTCCATTTAAAAAGTACCACATGAACGCATGCTTATTTTTTAAATTTTAAGAAAACATCCCTGTACATAGAGTAAAAAAGTGAAAATACCCTTTCTTGCAGTCTCTGATCTCCCTCTTACGTCATTCCACTTACTTTCCCATAGGCAAGCACTGACAGAGTTCAGCAGAACTGGTGAACTATGGTATGCACTTTAAATTCGAGATAGTAAAGCATATAAAAATGGATTTATAAGATTATTGTGATACTGTGATTTACAATTAGAAATATAGGGGCTTCCCTGGTGGCGCAGTGGTTGAGAGTCCGCCTGCCGATGCGGGGGACACGGGTTCGTGCCCCAGCGTGGGAAGATCCCACCCACATGCCGCGGAGCGGCTGGGCCAGTGAGCCATGGCCGCTGAGCCTGCGCGTCTGGAGCCTGTGCTCCGCAACGGGAGAGGCCACAGCAGTGAGAGGCCCGCGTACGGCAAAAAAAAAAAAAAAAAGAAAAGAAATATATATTTGGTCTTTGTCTCTGACACAGAGCTCCTGAAACCTTTGGAATTCCCTGAGCGGTGAGAGCTATAAAGGTGAATTATATTATGTTAATGAGATGACTTTGGGACCCCACCTAAGGATGGGGGCTGGTTGCCAGGAGAACCAACCATGTGATTAGAGGGTTGGAACTTTCATCCCCACTCCCTGACCTCAGAGGAGGAAAGTGGGAGCTGGAGGTTGAATCAATTGCCAATGGCCAATGATTTAATCAATCGTGACTCTATAATGAAGCCTCCATAAGAACCAAAAGGATTAGGTTCAGAGAGCTTCTGGGCTGGTAAATGTGTGGAGGTGCTGGGAGAGTAAGCTACCTGGAGTGGGCTTGGAAGCTCCATGCCCTTTCCCTACACCTTGCCATATGCATATCTTCCATCGGGCTGTTCCTGAGTTATATCTTTTTATAATAAGCTAGTCATCAGGTAAGTAAAATGTTTCTCTGAGCTCTGTGAGCTGCTCTAGCAAAGCAACCAAACCTAAGGAGAGGGTCAAGGCATCCCTGATTTATAGCCAGTCAGTTAGAAGCACGGATAACAACCTGGGCTTTCAACTGGCTTCTGAAACTGAGGGGAGCGGGGCAGTCTTGTAGGACTGAACCCTTAACCTCTGGAATCTGATGCTATCTCCTGGTAGATAGTGTCATAATTAGGTTGAACTGTAGGACGCCCAGCTGGTATCTGAACATTTCTTGTTGGTGTGGAGAACCCCTCTCTCACCCTCCCCCTACCTCCTCCCCATATACAATGGAATTGGATACAGAACCCTTAATTGTGTGTGTGTTAATTATACCATTCTCTGAGTTATGGGAGTTTGGTTGATTTCTTGCTTTCTTCCCTATACTTTCCTGTATTTTCTAAGTTTTCTATCAGCAAATATTAATTTAAGAATCAGAAAAATAAAATTACTTTTATTAAGTCATATATCTAGGTAGAGCAGAACTTATGTCCAATTCAATTAAATGAGTTGCAGTCATTGTGATAAAACAAAAGTGTATAAAGTGAGGTGACAAGAAAGAGTAATGAGGTGGACATAGCTTTATCAGATATTCAAACATAATATGAATTCACAACAAATAATTAATTCAATAAATATGCCTGACACTGTTTGGAGAATTGAGAAGAAAGTGGGTACTAAAACAGATAAGATACCTGTTCTCAGGGAGATAAGTAGTCTAGTGGAGGATAATAAACAAGTGAATTAGTAAGATAATTTAGGTAGTATTTAGTGCTATGAAGAAACTAGAGAAAGGTGTTATAATAGTGAATGCTGTTGGAGGGGGGCGACGTTAGTTAGATAAGGTGGTGAAAGGTAGTTTCTTTGAGAGCAGAATATTTGAGCTGAGACTTGGATGAGAAGGAGTGAACCACTTCTGTAGGGAGAGCATTCTAGGCAGAAGGACCAGCAATTGCAAAGGCCAAGACAGGTATAGGCTTGGCAGAATCAGGGATTGGGTGTGCTCAGAGAGTAGGTATGTGTAAGTGAATAGTCAGGGCAAGTCCTAACAGTAATGTGGACTTACTGAATGTGTTGCAGGGATTTTCTTGGAGGAAAAGAAAGTCTGACCTGCAGAATATTACTGACAAACTTTTCCACTGTGGTAAGGACAGTGCAGTGCTACAATGCCACTAACATCACCTAGAAAGTCTAATGAGTATAAAATTCAGTTTCCTATTTCTCTTGCTTCCCTCAAGTTCTTATTTAGGTTATATGCCTCAGGTAGATTCCACGTCATGAAGAGTTAATATCCTTAGAGTTAAACAGTTTCAAGATGAGGTTTCAGGGAGCCCTGTTCTTCACCATGCCCTGATTATGTGCTCTAAGATTAACACATGGTATCAGCACTGAGTTCCAGGCAGCAGGTGCTGATGACTGAGAGTCCAAGACCAAAGTTGGGCCAGGGGGCAGCATACCGACCATGCTGTGTGTGCTTATGTGTGGGCGAACGGGGATGGCCATGAATCTGGGAGGTCATAACATTTGGGCTGGGCACACAACTCGAGTTATCAGTATGGTGCTAGAGCTGTCTAGGTGCCTCCACTTCAAAGGATCTAGATTCATGTTTAGAATGGGAGTCATCTGAACTTGAACAGCCTCAACCATTTTAGGAAGATGGTGAGTTAACTTGACCAAACAGAGAGGTTTAGTTTAGAGACAAGGGAAGATCCTGACTTACCGCAGATGTTTATTTGTGAGAATTTACTGAGATAGTTAAAATTTTTCTTTGTTCTGAATTATGTTTCACTTTATATTTAATTATTAAAGGATAATTTATTGTTACTGCCTTGGTTTATAGAAGCAAATATATTGTTATAAACAAAATACAATCAGTTGGAAAGGATGCTGTTTTTCCTTTTATCAGTCCATACCTATGTGGATCCTAGCGCCGGGCACTATGACTCGCCTTCGGCAGTACTTGAATTTTCAGGCACATCCCTGGGTTGAGATGAATCGTCTCTGAGGTGTTAATTTTGCAATCCTGAACCTAAGATAGAAAAGGCAAATGTCATGCTGCCACAAGTGACAGCAATTGCTGAAATGGACCCTTAGGGAACTAGACGACACAGGATGGATTAAGAAACACAGATTTAGCTTGCAAAGTCTGCCACATTGAGTTGAGTTCATGACACAACTAATGACCTCTTAAAGGAAGAGCTGAAATCTCACTGGACTATTAAACAAAAATCTGCCCTCAAGAGCGGCATCAGTAGATGGCCAGTGCTGACTGTGGTAACAGGATAGAGACACAGCATAAAGTCTGATCATATGCATCAAGAATAATTTCCAGAAACAGGCTTGTAGCTGCAGGGAAGTGAATTTTCCATTCAAGACACACACATCAAAATATCTGCATTTATAGCATTCCTGACTGAATAATGCTGAAATGTCTTCTTCGTATATACTTACTAAAGAATACATATAGGGGAGAAGGAATCAAATTTTATAAAATTGAAAGTTGGTTTACTAGTAGAGACAAATAGACACTAATGTGTGTAACTGGATGGTTGACCCCCAGGATTCACTTTGTTGTGAACAGACTCACTCATTGTGCAGTCTCTGGAGTAGTGTTTCATGCTGCTGTCTCTGGGCAGTAACTCGGGGAGCAACATGATGAGGGGAGAGGATGGGTCTCCATGACCTGCTGCTCAAAAGGCTCTGTCATCAACAGTCGACTCATTAATACCTTCCAATGTTTACAGCCAAAGGACTGGGATTGTCCTTTATGCCACTCATTTCTTTATAGCTTTCCTTATGTGGCTGGTTTTCCCATCTAATAGTGGAGGACAGAGGCAATGGGGAACTCAGGTTCTTTGGGAAAGCTTCAAATGCTTAGATACTGAGTGACTCAAGGCCCTCCAAGGTAAATGGATTATTTCTGCTAAGTTTAGAGAAACTTACTAAGGGAAAAGGAAGACAGTAATTCAAACATTCATGAGCTGTGTTTTCATAACATAAACTATCCAAGTCATCAATAAAGAAGTTTTATAAACGTTAAGACTAACACAAATATTACACACCAATCTGAATGACACATTTATGTTTATTTTCTATTGGTTGGAGTAAATTTCTGTTTCAAAGGTTATAGAATTTTGTTTATTGTTTGCTCTTTCTTAGATTTATTTGATGCCATTTTCCCCCCAAACCACAAATCATGATTGTTCCTAAGAGAAAATATAGCATTTTGTGGTGATTCATTTTATTTTCTATCCCCAGGTATCTTAGAGTAAAAATCCTGAACCATCTATAATTTTTTTTCCTACTAGGTTTGGGGAGGGTCCAATTGCAGTGTCATCCATTCTCCGCTCTTCAAAACATAACTACGTAGATTCACTGCCGATATAGGTAGGAACAAGGGTAACAAAAAAGCATGTTACAGATATGCTGATTTTGTCGCTAAAAGCAAATGTTTAACTGGCATGCTGTGTGACATCCTAAGCAAGGAGGCCTACACAGATTAACCACAGGGGAGTAAGGTATGGAAAAGAGTTGGCGAGGAAAAGAATAATAATGGCAAAAACATTCTACTGTTTCATAGATTATTAAATGCTTTTACTTTATTTTATCTGAGCATCAAACTCCCTTGTGAAGTTACTTTTATTATATTATCTTGCAGGTGTGGAAATGAAGTAGGGAGAGCTTGTATGACTTTCCAAGGCCACGTGAGCTTTAGGTGGAGAAGCAGGATGCCCATAGAGGACTATACTGTTCAGAGAAACAGGGGGGCAGATGTGCACCTTTGGTGAGAACAGGAGTTAAGTGTGTTAAATCTCAGGTTCAAATACACATAATTGAGTGTTTCAGAAAAGGCTCAAACCCAAGGAGTATTTACTGGGGTAAATTTGTTCAAAGAATTTTCAGAATGGAAGAGCAGGCGGTAACATCATTTACTACAGTTCAAGCGTGAGGATGAGCTCTGGGGTGACCACTCAGAAAGAATCTTGCTTCTTCAAAGACCTGAGAACCAGAAGAGATCTCTAGCCAGGAAGAGAAAGGACTAGGGAGTGAAGAAGGAAAACTGGAAATGCCTACGAAAGTCATTGTGTTCACATTAGGATTTCTCAACCTGGGCATTATTGACATCTTGGGTGGAATGATTTTTTGTCTGTCGCAGGGAGCTGTCTTGTTCATTGTAGGGTGTTAAGCAACATCCCTGGTCCCTACCCACTAGATGTCAGTAGCATTGCCCCTCCCTGTCCCCAGCTGTGACAAACAGAGTATCTCCAGACATTACCAAATGCCCCCCAAGGGGCAAAGTCGCCCTGGTTGAACCATTATTTAAGATGAGCCAAGCTGGGACTTCCCTGGTGGCGCAGCGGTTAAGAATCCGCCTGTCAATGCAGGGGACACAGGTTCGAGCCATGGTCTGGGAGGATCCCACATGCCGCGGAGCAACTAACCTCGTGCGCCACGGATACTGAGCCTGCGCTCTACAGCCTGCGAGCCACAGCTACTGAGCCTGTGTGCTACAACTACTCAAGCCTGTGCGCCTAGAGCCCATGCTCCGCAACAAGAGAAGCCACTGCAATGAGAAGCCCGCGCACTGCAACAAAGAGTAACCCCCACTCACTGCAACTAGAGAAAGCCCGCGAGCAGCAACGAAGACCCAACACAGCCAAAAATAAATAACTAGATTTATTTTTAAAAAAAAGAAGATGAGTCAAGCTGAATTAGATAATGAAGATTTAAACTTCAATTTTACCAACCTGCACATGAATCGTATCTCAGCACTTTTCCACACTATTGTAAAGTTCCAGATGCTGCATACAGCCAACTGCCCTGAGGAGCCTGGTCTTCCTTCGGCTGTGTCACCACCACAGAATTCAAGTCTCATAGCCCCCACGTGGCTGGCGTGGGCTCTCAGCTGGCACCATCTGACTGATGGAGGCTAGGTCTCAGAGAGATGCCAGAATAGCAAGGATATAGTATCTTCTTCTTCTATGGTTGTGGCTAAGCCTGCCTCCTTCCAAGATTCATTAGAAGGGGAATTTCTAAAACATAAGATGAGCATTCCAATGCTGGACTGCCAAAATAATTTTTAAAGGAGAATGTCCATTAAAGTGGTCATTAATGATTTCTCCATGATGAGCATGTTTTTTTTTTTTTTTTTTTTTTTTTGCGGTACGCGGGCCTTTCACCATCGTGGCCTCTCCCGCTGCTGAGCACAGGCTCCGGACACGCAGGCCCAGAGGCCATGGCTCACGGGCCCAGCCACTCCGCGGCACGCGGGATCCTCCCGGACCGGGGCACGAACCCGTGTCCCCTGCAACGGCAGGCGGACTCCCAACCACTGCGCCACCAGGGAAGCCCAATAATAACTTCTTGAGTGCTTATTCTCTGCCAGGTACTGTTCAAAATTCACCACATCTATTATCTCATTTAATCCTGACAACCGTCCTATGAGCAAACTGAGTCACAGAGAACTTATAGACTCAACTGGGAAAATGCAGAGTTGGGCTTTGAACCTGAGCAATCTGATGTGAGGGCCCATGCTCTTAACGGTTATCAAGTAGAGACCGGCCTAATTTGGTAAGAAGTTTCCTTTTCCATTGCTCTTTTAATTTTTCATATTTCCTCAGGGAAGGATCCCCTTATCTTTTCTTTGATCACTTCAAGAGACTTTACCCTGCACAGTGAGAAATAAAAGTGCTACACCTGGCAAAACCACTCAGCCAGAATGGAGTCTTCATTCATTCACTCATTCATCCAGAGAACACTTAATAACCACCTGTGGCAGGCAGACCCCCTCAAGTGGCCCCTAATGATCTCTGCCTCTTGGTATTCATGTACTTGAGTAATCTTCTCTCGTTGCTTGTAGGCTGGCCTAGTGACTTGCTTCTAACCAACAGAATGCAGCAAACGTCATGAGATGTCACTTCCACGATCAATTTATGTAAGATTGCAACTTCTCTCTTGCTCGCACAATCTCTTCATTTCCTTCTTGGCTTGAATGTTTGATAAATTGAGCTGAGATGGAATAAGCTGCCATGTTGGGGAGGCCTACATAGCCAGGGACTGAAGGCAGCTTCCAGGCAACAGCCAGCTAGGAGAAGACTCTCCTTCTAACAGCCCTTAAAGAACTGAACTCTGCCAACAACGATATGAGCTTGGAAGCAGATCCTTCCCCAGTCAAGTTTTCAGGTTAGACCCCAGCCCTGGTCAACACCTTGACTGCAGAGCTGTGAGAGACACTGGAGCAGAGCATCCTGGTTAAGCCATGCCCAGGGTCCCTGACTCACAGAAGCTGTGATATAAATGAGTGTTGTTTTAAGCTGCTGAGATTGTGGTAATTTGTTATGCAGAAATAGATAACCGATACCGTACCATTTTTGGGTCCAGCACTTTTTCTAGGTAGACCGGATCCCTGCCCTCATGGAACTTATGAAAGAAATGAACATAACTTCAGGTAGTTATTAGTGCACTGAGAAAAAGAAAATATGGTGATGTTATAGAGCTGTACATGGGACTGTTCATATTAACATAAATTAAAGTTAAATAAAAGGAAAAATTCAGTTCCTTAGCTCGGTAGCCACATGTGGCTTGGGTCTTGGCTACCATATTGATCAGCACTGGTTTTAGGACATTTCCAACATTTCCATCCCAGGAAGTCCTGTTGGGCAGTGCTATTGTAGAAAATGACTGGGAGAATGAGGGACTTCTTTAAAATGAGAAGCTAGAGAAAGCTTCTCTGAGAGAGAAGTATTTAGGCATGACCTGAGGATGTATAGAGAGCAAAAGAACAGCCACCTTGAGTGGCCTGTCCATACAGGTGTGTTTGAAGACAGTATGGTGGGAGCTTAGCAACACAGGAGGAGAGGAGTAGTAGAAGTCATAGGTAAGGCAGGAGAGGGAAGCTAAGGGGCCAGTAAGATCTCATGTCCAGAGTCAGGAGATTGGATTGTATTCTAAGTGCAGTGGGAAGCACGGGAAGTCTTAAGTAGGGGAGTAATATGGTGTGATTCGTGTTCATGCTCTCAGTAGATCACTTTGATGCGTGGAGAATTGATTGTCAGGGATAACAATCAACAAACGATTAATGGGGGAAATAGGTAGGTCATTTAGGAGACTATTGCAGTAGCCCAGGTAGTCCAAGTGATTACAGACTGACCAGGGGAGAGGGATGGCTGTTGAGGTTGAGAAATAGATAAGGGATCTACTTTAGAAGTACTGTTGTTTTTTAAAAACATAAATTTATTTATTTTTTGGCTGCGTTGGGTCTTTTTTGCTGTGCGCGGGCTTTCTCTAGTTGCAGTGAGTGGGGGCTACTCGCCGTTGTGGTGCACAGGCTTCTCACTGCGGTGGCTTCTCTTGTTGCAGAGCACGGGCTCAAGGTGCGTGGGCTTCAGTAGTTGTGGCGCGCGGGCTCAGTAGTTGTGGCTCATCTTCTCTGGAGTGCAAAGCTCAGTAGTTGTGGCGCACGGGCTTAGCTGCTCCGTGGCATGTGGGATCTTCCAGGACCAGACGTTGAACCCGGGTCCCCTGCATTGGCAGGCAGATTCCCAACTACTGTGTCACCAGGGCAGTCCCTAGATGTACTGTTGATAGGACTTGATGGATTCGATGGGGGAGGGCATGAGAAAGGGTCAAGGACTTTATCTGCAATTATGATTTGAATAAAAGGTTGGATGGTGGTAAAGATAGGGAAGATGGGGTAGAACAGGTTTGGAGGGCAAAGATGAATGTCTCTCTTCTGGTCACATTAAACTTGAGATGCCTGTTGAACACCCAAGTGGTGAGGTAGAGCAGACCCTTTGTTAGATATGCATCTGGAGCTCTGGGAGGTCAGAGCTGGCTATATAAACTGGAGTCACTGCCATATCAATGCTACAGAAAACCACGGAATTGAAGGAGATTACGAGGGAAAGCATGGATGTAGGACTGAACCCTCAGGGCACACCACCATTTGAAGAGAAGGAAGAAAACAGAAGAACATTATGTATACCACACTGTCCAGCTCTCCTTTTCCCTTCTTTATTCCATAAGGAACTGGATTAGTAGTAACAAGATTAATTCCTAAAATGGAGATGACTAGACTTTTGTGTAACAATACCTATCTGTTATTTAGAGAACAAAACTGGGGCCTAGAAGTGGTAGTAGGAGGGAAAGAAATTAACTTACAAGAAAGAGCCAAACCATTTCTCACGTAGGTCTAGAAGGTCTACTCTCCAATCTTATTTTGTGCCACACCACCCGTGGCTCACCAAGCTCTAGCCGCTGTGGTCTTTCAGACCCTCAAACTTGCTAATCTTTCCCACCTCTGGGATATTTGCTCCTTCCTCCTTCCTCTGCCTACCTCTGGTTTCTTGACCACTCTACCTATAGTAAGGTCCCTATGTTTTTCTATCTCACCAATAGCACTTATTACAGTTGACATTATTTTACTTTTTAATTGCCTCTCCTGATAGAATATAATCTTCACAAACGAAGAGACCAATTGGTGTCTTTTTTTTACCTTTGTATCCTCAGTGCTTGGGGGTACGTACTGGTTGGATAAATAGCCTCAGTGCCTGGGGATAAATATTTGTATGAACGAATTTAGTTATTGAACGTTAGACCCTAAAAGTTGTTTAGGAGGTAAAGCTGCTCAGGTCTACGGTGTAGATATTTTGATTCTTGTTTTACAGATGAGACTACAAAAGCTGAGAAAAGCTGAGTAATTTGGTAAAACTCACACAGTGACAAATGGTAGAGGCAGCGTTTGAAGCCAGATCCAGGTATCCTAAGACGTGTGCCGTAGAAGGTTGCAGGAAGATGGGCAACATGGAGCAGTACGCAAACAGTGAGGCTGCACTGCCCTCTGAGTGGAAGAACCCAGGAGGGCTGCTGGTTTAAATAGAGTCAGGGCCTGGGCTGAGTTTCAAAGGGGCAGCTCTGAGATGGACGAAGCATGAGATATGGGTTCTACTGCTGAATAGGGCTGTTCCAAAACAAGATGGGGAGGAGTGGGAACCAGGCCTTTTCTTGGAAATAAGGCACAAAGGAATCAGATAAGCAAGTCATTACTAGTTCACTAGTCAGTAACCAGGCAGACTCCTTCCTGTCACCTGGAAAAAATAGAGGCACTGCAGGTATTAAGAACTGTGGTAGATAGACTCATGATTTTTAGGGGGGCAGTCATCCCTCATGCATGTATATCATGTTTATTATTATATATTCGTGAGATTATTTGATTCGTGTTTGTCTCTCTGTAGATTCCATGAGGGCTGTTTCTTGTTTGCTTTGCTCAGGGTTGTATTATAATGCCTAGAGTAACAGCACTAGCAGAGACCAGTAGATATTTAATGAGTGAATAAAAACAAAAAATGATAGTAATACTAATAGGAACACATCGGGCATATGCTATGCACCAGGCACTCTTCAAGTATTTCACGCATATTAACTCAATTACATCTTGCAACAACTCTATGAGATAGGTACAATTATTTCCCACATTTTATAGGTGAGGAAACTGAGGTACAGAGAGGTTAAGTCACCCAAGGTCACAGCTAATAAGTGGCAGAGTTGGGAATGGAAGTTGTTCTAGAGATGGTGCTTTTGCCGCTTGGTTACATTATCGCTAAAGGAATGAACTTATGCACAAATGATGGTTCTAAGGCCCATCCGGCATCCCTACTTTTGGGCAGGGAGCATGCTAAGGCTATTTTTGAAGTCGGATTTTTCTTTTGAGGATGAAGATATCCTGTCTACCTGGTCTTTCGTTAGTTCCATGAAGGGAGCAGTTTGGCCTGCAGATAACTAGATGCACAAAGCAAACAGCTGGATGCAGCTAGAATAGGACAGGGCCTGGCAGGAGGGACATGCTGCAAATAACAGCAGACGTTGAGTAAGGAAATTCTGAGAATTTAGTTCAGGAATAGTGTAAAGTCAGAGGAAATGGGGGTGGGTCACCAAACATGTGGGTCAGAAGGACCCTACGGGTATACATTGAACAGCATTTCCTAAATATGATTTTTTTTTAAAACCATGAAATTTTTAAAATTTAAAAATTTAAAAATTTAAAAATTTAAAATTTAAAAAACCATGGTTTTTTAAAAACCATGAAAATAAGA